>NW_006399769.1:19000456-19004224 GCF_000299155.1 Elephantulus edwardii
CCCCTCACCCCCTCACCCAGTTTGCTCTTCTCTTTGAAAAGTAAAAGGAAAATTCTTTCATTGGTGCCCCCAGTACACTCCACTATGCAGCCTTCATTCTGGAGATTATTACCATTTTTCAAAGCATAAAATTGTTAAGTAATTTGCTCAAGGTGAAGCAAAACAAACCAGTTGCTAGTTCTGATTCATACCAACCCTGGGTGGGGAGTAAAACGACATTCCTATGGTTTTCAAAGCTGTGACATTTCAGAAACAGATTATGAGGCCCTCTTTCCACAGGTGGGGCTTTTAACGACCAATCTTTCCATTCGTAGCCAGCCAGGCACCAAAATTAGCAGAGTCAAGATTTAAACACAAATTTTCTTTCCTTCTATTCTCTTGTGCTTTGAAACCTGTATTCACTGTCCGATTAAATAATACATGCATATTCTACAAACTTTGAAAGGCAAAGGTAGGGTTGGCAAGGAGGTCGGCATGGTGCTTGTGGGACTTTCACAGGAAGTGATGGCCAAGCACACTGAACCCAAGTTTGCTGACCTAAAAGTTTGAGCTTTTAGCCACTGTCCTCTACCTTTAAATGTAAGTGAGTTAGGAATGGGGAGCTGTTAGTACTGATCTCTCCTAATGTGAATCAAAGAAGAGTGAAGAAAATCAAAGACTGAAGGAAACTATTAGTCCGAAGGAGCAATAAACCCGTGACCTACCTGACTTGGACACCAGGCCACCACTACTGACAGCTCTGACTGGAATCATAGTGGAAGATCTCAGGTAGAGTTGAGGGTAAATGTGGAGCAAAAATTAAAATTCATGAAAAAGCCAGACTTACTAGTTCTGATACAAACTAGTAGAACACCCCCAAGAGTGATATTTCGAAATCCTTCAAGTCTAGAGTTAAGCTCACCCCTGTGGATCAACTTACAACCAGTCACTAGACAGGTCTACAAGGTGATCTCCTTAGAATAGGAGTGTAAAAAGGCAGCAATGGCCCAAGAACAAAGTTCAGAAGGAAGGAAGGGACCAGAGAGAAAGGTGAGTGGAGATGAGAAACACAAAGGGTAAGTGGAGAGAGTGCTGGTACACCGTGGGGATTGCAGGTAATGTGATAAAACAAAACATTGGTGAACTGAATAGAAATGAATTTTCTCTGTAATCTTCTACCCAAACAAACCACAGTAAAAAGGTTTTTTAAAAAACAACAACGTAGGGCAAGCATAAACTGTAAAGCCTCAGGAAATGAACTGAAGCTAGAAAAATTTTATCTTTGGAGGCATAGACACAGGCAGGTTTGTAATAGGTTTGTTCTTTTTTATTATTATTATTAATTTTAATGAAAATTTACAGAGACTTAGGGTTTCCAGTCATTCATTGTTGCACTTTTCTCCCTCCCCCCAATTCACTCTTCTCCTTGAAAAGAAAAACTCTTTCGTTGTTATACAATCCCTTCCCCCAAGTCCACTCAACTATGCAGCCTTCACTCTTGACTTCTGTAATGACAAGAATTCCCATCCATATATCCCTTTTAAACAGATCTCTCCCTCATCCATTTCAATGCAATATACATCATTCCTCCCCTCCTTTTCTGTCTTCCTTCCCTCTGATGTCAGTCCTATTTTACAACTGTGGCCCTATGCAGTATCTGTCCTTTTGTGAATGAAATATTTCACTCAACATAATGTCCTTCAGGGTCATCCATTTTGCATAATATTTCATGAGTTCCTTGCTTTTCAATGCTGCATAGTATTTCATTGTGTGAATATACCAGAGTTTCTCTATCCATTAATTTGTTGATGAGCACTTAGGTTGTTTCCAGCTCTTTGCTATTGTGAACAAAGTGGCAATAAACATGGGTGTGCATATATCTGCTTGGGTGGCAGTTATGGTTTCTTTAAGGCTATTTCCCAGTAGTGTAATTGCTGAGTCAAATGATATCTCTATTTGCAACTTTTTGAGAAAGCGCCATACTGCCTTCCAGAGTGGTTGCACCATTTTACACTCCCACCAACATTGAATAAGGGTTCCAGTTTCCCCACAACCTCGCCAGCATATGATGTTTGCTGTTCTGCTAAGTTTTGCTATTCTTACTGGGGTGAGATGATATCTCATAGTTGTTTTGATAGGTTTGTTCTTTTAAGGCCTAGGACATTTTGATCTTAACAGGCACTAACAGTCTCCTACCTTTTTTGAATAAGGCATTACTGCTGATTTTCCTCTCTCCCCCCACCCCAACCCGTGTGTGTGTGGGGGGTGGGGTGTCAGAGAGAGAGAAACAAAGAGACAGAGAGACAGAAGGATTAGGGAAGCAAGAGAAGGATTAAGAAGTAGCAGAGAGAAGAAAAGTCCCTAAAGTGGTGAAGGGTGTTTGACAAGAAAAAGTGGGAGAAAATTTAAATTCAGGTTTAATTAAAGGTTATGCATTTAATTAAAATTAAAGTCGCGGGGCTTTAAAGTTTACACAGATCAATTCTGAAGAGGGCTGGTCCAGCCCTCACTTGTTATGTCAGAAATGGAGATGGAAAGGGAAGGCTGGAGGCAAGTAATGTACAGAACAGGTCCCACCGCCTAGGGTCCTGATTAACAGACACATCCTGGTGATAAGCCTCAGGGCTGGGACGTAGGAGGGGTTCTGGAAAGCAGCTCAGTCACTTACAGAAGTGTCCATCTTCCATTTCAATTTGCAAATTGCAATATAGGTGGAAGGAATCAGTATCTATGTGCTAGGTCAACGTAACAAACAACCTGAGGTGTCCAGGGACTTGGGGGTAGTAGCTGCTGAATCCTGGATGTGAGTGGCACCACAGCAATCTCAGAATTAGAGAAAAGAGCAGCTCTGTTGGACCTTCAGCCCCCAGCCTGGGAGGGTCAGCTGCACACTGCACTCTGCACGTATTCACACAAAATGCTGGTTCAGTCAGATTCAGCTCAAAAAAATGAACGTAGGGGAAATGAGTGAACAAACTTTAGGAAATCTCCGTAGGTAAGTAATGAGTGCACCCATGAAAGCCCACTAAATGCTCTTATCAAGGCCATTCCCTAATTGAATCTGGGCCTCAGCAACAGAATCCTATCCTGTCCACCACCATTAAAGGAGATTTTGAAGGTGGTGCTGGACCAGGAAAAGTTTCCATCTGTTGTATAGTATAAACAGTCAGTGTGAGTCAGCGCAGCTGCAGCTGAGAACAGTAAAAGGTCATGATACAACCTTTTCTAGGAAGAAGGAGCTTAACATTATAGTTAGGAGGATGTTGACATCTATCTGCCCAACTTTCCAATTTCTCTTTTAAAAATATTTCACACAGTGGCATGTAAATGACTCTCGCCTGACCAAGGCAACCACGATTATTGTAGGTGACTGTAGTTACCATTACTGAGATGAACTGGTTTCTCCTATGATTGAAATAGGATTTAGTAGACTGGCTTATAGAATCTTGTATTGTTTATAGTCTTTTCCTCTAGAAAGGATGATCTTTCTTGCTAAATACCTAACTTCACACAATGCTCTGGAACATAAGTGAGAGCTTTCTCTGCTGATACTGACTGACCTTGAGAAGAGTTTTTATTTGTAAGATTTTTACATGTCAGTACTTGGATTTCACCTGATGGTATGCATAGGAATCAGATCGATTACATCTGTGGAAAGAACCGCTGGAGAAGCTCAATATCAGCTGTGACAACTAGGCCAGGAGCTGATTGTGGAACAGACCACCAACTACTCATATGCAAATTCAAGCTGAAGCTGAGGAAAATTAAACCAAATCCAAGGCAACCAAA
>NW_006399769.1:19006279-19011083 GCF_000299155.1 Elephantulus edwardii
GAGGTGGATTGATTCAGTGACTGGGATAATCGGGATGGGAGTGTCAGAGACAGTGCGATTGGCACAGGACAGAGCAGAGTTTAGGACTGTTGCACATAGGGTCGCTATGAGTCGCAAGCGACTCAGCACATAACAACAACAACTCAACCCTGAGTGTAAGCGGGGGCTTCCTTTCTCCCCACAGAAACTTGGTATTCTTCTTCCCAATCTAGGGTTCTCCCAGCTTCTCCAAATACCTCAGTAGGAACATAAAGCAAAGCATTCATTCCTTCTGTCTCCAGATCCTTGTATTCTAAGTCTCTCCTCCAATTCCTCTCTCTGCTCCCTTCCCTTTTCTTTCTTGCCCTCCTCCCTCTCATTGATTTAGAACCAACTTACAGTTGATGACTATTTGGTGTTTGAGGCTATAAAGCTCATGGGAGGAACTGCTGGTGGATTCGAACCACAAAAGAGACTCAACCATTCAGATAGCAATGCAACTTGCACTTCCTACTAAGAAGATTTCTCAGTTTTAGCAAAAAAAGGTTCAATGATTTTTAAAGCCAAGTAAGATTTCTAGGCCCACGAAATTAGCATTAATATGTTCCTCAACATAAGTGAGCAAAAGTTTGTAGATCCAGGGTTTCTCGGGGGTGGGGGGGGGAGGGAGGTTTTAACTCAGGATGGTATATTGAGTGTTAAGTTATTTTGATGCCCATAATATTTAGAAATGCTTTTTTTCTTTAGAAATTGGAAAATTTCTTTTAAGTGGAACTTCACTGTGTTTAGGAGCAAAGACACTTGCCATGTCCCTTTTATTTTAAAATGGAAATCAGGGAGAAGGTGTGATTTGCTTAAGAGTCACTCACTTTACAGAAAACCTTTCTAGAATGCATGATTTCCTTAAACAAAATGTACCTTGCTCAAGTACATTGAAAGGCTTGTGGTTGGAATTCACCTCGAGTTTTCTCAGAAGCAATTTTGAAAAGTCACAGCTTTGAGGCATCTAGAAGACCAGTTCTCTATTTGGCACACAGGGGCCCACAAGTAGGTATCAACTTGACAGCAACGAATAACAAAAACAGCCTTCACATTGTTTATAGTTTGACTCCTTCGGCTATTTCGCAAACACCATAGTAAATGTTTATCAAGTTTTTTTACACTTAACTCCCATTGTTCTGCTGGATATCCTAATTCAATTAGGAACTTTATCACGTCTCATATGTCCCTGTGTGATTTTCAGCAATGCAGTTAGCACTCTACAACATAATCTGAAAATTACCACCTGTGCTGATTTTAGACAACATGCAGAAAACCTCAAATCCTGTTTACTAATCCTTAAAACAGGGGTTTACATTATGCACATAAGAGGATTATTGCGAGTGAACGTAAAAGTGCTTAAGACACCAAAAAGTACAATTTTATGTAAATCAGATATTACTACTACTGGTGGCCTAGTGGCAAGAAGCTGTACTGCAATCCCAAAGGCGTACAATGAGAGTCCATAAACTGCTCCTCTGGAGAAGGATGGACAATCTCCTCCCATGCGATTAACTACCTCTGAAATCCACCGGAGGGGAGGGTCAGCTATATCAATGGTACCCAACAACAACAACAAACAACAATCAGCATTGGAGCACTGGTGGTGCAGAGCATAGGGAGTTGTCCTGCTAATGCGAAGGCCAGGCCTCACCAGTGGTTCAAATCCACAGGCCACCATGGCTCCAAGGGATCCTTGGAAGCCCTGGGGATGGTCAGCTATGGGTTGCTTTCAATGCAACAGCAAAGAGGTCTGAGTTTTGTTCATTTGTGGGTTTCTTTTTTAAAGTCTGACTTTAAGGTAAAACTTTTTACTGTGACAGCTTAAATAAAGAATTCAGTTTTGAAGATGATCAGTAGAAATCCATTACAGAAAGAAATAAGTCACTGTCTGAACCTCTATGTGAATACAAATTTCTCTCATAAAATATTTCTCAGCTATTTAAATGACACTTTGGATTTTTCATGTTGAATTGGGATATTTGATTGTATGGAGTTTTTGTTGCTTAAAAAAAAAAGAGAGAAAATCTAAAAGTGAATTTGTAGGAGTAGGAGCAGGAGCTGTGGAAAGTCCAACAGTCCTGGTAAAGATCTTGAATATAAAAAAGATTCAAATGAACTGAAAGAGTAAATGGCAGATTGTGAATTGTCTTGGGCAAAATATATTTGGTATATTTGGAATACAAAAGGAAGTATGTTTTTCCAAAAATTACTATGATTTGGAAATGGTAAGCAATATCCAAAACAGAAATCTAAATGATAGTTTATTTATGATTCTCTGTTCTTCATTCTCATCAAGTACAAATTTAAAAAAAATCAGAGAAGACATAGTAAAATGTCAAACTATCAGATACCAAGCTAAGGAATGAATCTGTACTACTATATACAGGGAGTCCTTGGTTGGTGGAAATGGCTAACATGTTCAACTATTAACCAAAAGGTTATGAGTTCAATTCCACACACAGTCCTATCATAAGAAAGGCCTTTTGCTTCCAAAAGATTATAGCCACTGAACACACTATGGAGCACAGTTTTTGTCTGACACAGGAAAGTTTGCTCTAAGTCAGAGTTGACTTTGCAGCCATCTGGTTTATACACGTATTATGTCTCATCTTATTGATCTCTATATGTATATTATTATATTTCAAGAGAATGAAACAATTTCCATCACCAAGGATTTTGGCAACTCATCTGCATTATGACAAACTACCTGAGTCCATCTTCAAGAATAAAGTCAAGGTGAGTGTTTCTTCGCACTGGAATCCTAGTTTGATATTTTTATACACAGATACTGACTCTGCATTATATAACAGAATGTTAGCAATGTGTGGAATTTAGTCTTTTGTGACAGTTATTTCTTTCTTCAGATATGCAAGCTCTAGTTTCAGTCCAGTCAAATCCATTTCTGACTAAGATAGAAAAACATACATATAGTAAAAATCTTTCAACCTGTCTCAGAGTGAATACATGCCAGAACCACTCTGAATATTTCACTTAACAAACTAATTCAGCATCCTGAATTGAGAAAGCATTGTTCTTCTAATACTTTCTGGAGACTACTACCTGAAGTCTAAAATGCTTTTTCATTTCACTTAATATATCATACTACATTGGTTGTTTGGTTCCTTTGTTTGTTTTATCTAAGCCACTTGTCAACAAGACCTCGGGGGAGGGCCTTTGTATTTAAAAGTCAGTTGTTATTATATTTTGGCACTCTTCTGTCAATATACTGTAATGAGGTAATCTGCAGATGCTGTGATGTTGAACCTTGTGCCAGTAGGGTGTCAAATGCCATAGGGTTATCCATGGTGTGCAGTGTTTTGGTGGACCTCCCAGTTTAAGACAGGTTTGGAAGCAGGAGTGGCATCCACTTCCTAAACAACATGCCTCCGGAAACTCTATGAACTCTGATAAATGATGATAGTTATAGAAAGGCTTCAGGCCTTTTGTTCATAGCGTTGCTATGAGTCATGCTTGACTCAATGGCAATCAACAACGTAATATATCAAGCTTTGTGTTCTTTCTATAGATCTTTGGCTATATTCTTACTCATTTGTTTAAAAATGTTGTTTTAGAAATCAGTACTCATTTCCCATAATTACTAGTTTTTGCCCAATCCTTTGTTTTCTGTCACTTGGTCTTCCCTCTGAAGGACAGAGAACTGGCAGGCTGGTCCCATAAAAATTTATGGTATGTGCAGATGAGTCAGAACTGCTCACAGCAGACTGTCTAGCAGGTTTTCAGAGGCAGTAAATCACACAGCAAGAGATCGCCCATCTTTTTCCCTCAGAGACTCTGGTGGGTTCAAATCACCCCCGGTTTGGCCCAGATGAGCCCCCAGAGCCCCCTTCCATAAAGAATTACAGCCTTGGAAAGCCTGTGAGGTGGTGTCTGACAGGGTCAAAACGAGTCAGAATCCACTCAGAGGCCATGGGTTGCTTGGGGGTTTCTGGTGGTTGGTTTATCTGTTTGTTTTTCCTCTGGTCTCCCTTCTATTTCCACTCCTCACTTCCCCAAGTTGTCTCTTTTCTTTCTCAAGAGGAAGAGATTAGAATCAATTAAAATCCACCCTTAAAGACTGGATGTTCTAAGTGTATGTGTGGGGGGAGCAGGAGTGGATTTCGTTGCCATGGAGTCAATTCTGTGAATAATGAATTAACAGTTTAGAAAGGGGGGGGAGTGGAAAATTGTTAAAATTATTACAATGGTAATGGGCCAGAGAGAAGGAAGAAACCAGTGGGGAAGGGACGTAAATGTTCCTGGAGAACCGTGACACAAGTGTTCTTTGAGTTGAGGATTAGAAACCACTTTAAAACAGTCTAATTAACCCCCATTTGCTGTTCTGATTCTACAAGGCCACAATCTTAACTGGAACTGAGCGCCCTCAAGTATGAGAACTTTTACTGCCTGTGTCAGCTTTGGTTAGTTACACTTTTCCCTTAACTGGCACCTTTGAGAATCTCCAAAATTAGAAATACATTATGGAGTTAAATATAAATACCTAATTCTAGGTGAAGCCGATCAATGCAGGTGGTTTTTGTTTGTTTTATTTTTGTGTGTCTACTGTCAAATCGATCTGACTGGTACAGAAGGAGATTGCCCCTCCTTCTTCAGAAGAGTATCTGGTGGATTTGAACAGCATACCTCCGGGGTTGCAGTGCAGCTTCTTGCCACTGTCGGTAGCATCAGGATGGATGGCGAAGAGATTGAGATTGTTCACAGCTTCAGGTTGCTCGGCTCCACGGTCAACACTCTTGGCACCAGTAGCCAGGAAATAAAAAAAAAA
>NW_006399769.1:19011183-19012073 GCF_000299155.1 Elephantulus edwardii
GTGCCAAGAGTGTTGACTGTGGAGCCAAGCAAACTAAAACTGTGTACAATCTCAATCTCTTCACCATCCATCCTGATGCTTCATAAAGTAAAGCTTTTAGAATGATCTGTTCTGCATATAATTTGAAAAGGTATGGAGATAGGATGCATCCCTGATGCATATTTTTCCTGATGCTGAACCATGCAGTGTTTCCCTGCTCTCTTCTGACTACTGCTTCCTGGTCCAAGTATATTTGGTATGTTGCTGTTGTTGTTGTTGTGTGCCATCGAGTCACTTGCTATTCATAGCGACTCTATATACAAGAGCCCTAAACCCTGCTCTATCCTGTGCCAACTTCATTGTCTCCAACACACATACTCCCACTACCTCAATCACTGAATTGATCCATCTCTTCAAGGGTCTTCCTCTCCTGCACTGTTTCTCCACTCTCCCAAACATGATATCCTTCTCCAAGGGCTAGTCCCTCCTTGCAACATGCCCAAAGATTGTCAGACAAAGCTTCAGAATCCTTGACTCCAAGAAGCAGCCTAGCTTCACCCTCCCCAGGACAAACCTGTTTGTTCTTCTAGCAATCCATGTTGTATTCAAGACCCTTCTCCAGCACCACAGCTCAAAGGCATCAATTCTCTTTCTATCATCCCTCGTCACTGTCCAGCTCTCCAATGCATAGCACGCAATTGTGAAGACTACAGCCCAGGTCAGGAGCACCTTAGTCTCCAGCCTGATGTCGTTTCTCTTCAGTATTCTGGAGAGGTTCCTGACAGCTGACTTTCCCAATGCAATTGGTCTCTTGAGTTCCTGGCTGCTGGTACCAAGAGTGTTGACTGTGGAGCCAAGCAAAATAAAACTGTTAACTCTCTCAATCTCTTTACCATCCATTGATGTTGCCA
>NW_006399769.1:19012173-19019738 GCF_000299155.1 Elephantulus edwardii
AACAACAACAACAACAAATTCTAGGTGACACTTGTTTTTTCTTAGTGATTCTGTAAATAAGCTAGAAAGCATTGGGATTTGGAGCAGGCAGGCTTCTGAGCAGAGACTGCTCCCTCCCATAACAGGGCATGGCAAGGAGAGAGAGAAAGAGCCAAGGTGAGAAGGATTTGGGGCATTCACCTCTGTGCTAGTTCCTTCTACCCTACAATTCAATTTTATGTCTTCGTAAAATTATAATTTGCTACAAGCCAGGGTAACAAATGAATAAAATCAAAGGCTCAAATAAAAAGTTGAAGTACAATATATGCCTACTGTCTACTATATTTAGATGAGGGGGGTGGTGGTGGTGATTTTTAGATTTGAATGTTATTACCTACAACTTTCCCCCAAATTTAACACTGATCAGTTTTAACCTATTAACTCAATTCTTTGACTGCCAAGATATTCTAAGATTTCAATTCTTCCCTTCTAATTTCATGTCACCAACACATTTAATAACTTTATGTCTTTATCTAAATATCACTTACTTAAATGTTAACTATAGTTCAGCTAGAATAGAGGAAATGTCATGGAAAAATATCCAGGTAGGTTTACCGGAATTATTTAGCATCTTTTGAACATGAATATGCCATCACTCTAAGTTTCTGATTGCATCTGGTTTAGTTTGTATCATAAAAGTCATAAATCATAAACAATTTAAACTAGGAATCTGGAAACCACACCCGGGATTCGTTCTTAAAGGAGCCGTGCTGCCCCCTTGTGGTTGCTGTTTCCCTTCTCTGTGACTCTAAATCAGCTATTTAGACATTTCCAGAAACTTTTCCCAAATGGGGGCCAGAACTGCACACCTGTATTTTGCAAAATCCATGTTTTACCCTTCCCTCTTTATGAAAGTGAATTACTTCGCTCTGTTTCTAGTCTTCTGGTCTCCTACACATACTTTGAGTTTCCTCGTGTGTTACCAACTATTCTTGATCTTGTATTCTCCATTTTTCTCTGTTTGTGAAATGAAAATAATAGGTCAGAAAATATAAACTCTTTTGGAGCAGCACTCGTTTTCCACACCACCTGGTTCTCTTGAGCTTAGGTTGTTCCTACAATAGTCACTTCCCATTTTCCTCCTCAGAGACAACAGTTAGAGCAAGGCAATTCACAGATGTAGCTTCATCTACATTACCCATAAAAGCCAAATCCCCGAAGACTAAATTTTGCCGATCTGATCTTTGCCCCCACAGAAATCTCAGGATTACACCATTCTAATAAACTTGGTCTCCCCCCTTTAAGTCTTCTTTCACCATCTAAACTTATAAAGAAATGTCCTCTGGGACAATAGCCACAATATTCCAAAATCTGGGTGCTTAGATTCTTACTATCATCCTTTCCCTATATATTGGTGAAATAATTTAATACATGAAAGGACAAAATGGCATTGATCACCCTTTCACCATTTAAAGATTAAAAAGCACAGAGCTCAATAAACAAAATTATTTGTTTCCTTTTTAGATATTAGTGTTATTTCGAAATCCTAAAGACACAGCAGTATCTTTTTTCCATTTTCACAATGATGTTCCTGATATTCCAAGCTATGGCTCCTGGGATGAATTCTTCAAACAGTTCATGAAAGGTCAAGGTAAGGTTGATGGCTTAAAAAACCACAAATTCTTCTTACTTTGGCAAATGACCACATAAATATGAAAATTTAAAGATGTTGAAGTAAAGGGGAGAAAAAAAGAAATAGGTATGGAAGGACCAAAAAGTCACATTTAAGTGGCATTTCTGGTGCCATTAGTTCTCCACATTAAACAAGTAAAATGCATAACTTTCTAAAATACTTTTTATTATAATTTGAGCAGACTGTTACTCCATTAAACCATTCTGTTTCGTAACATTGATTACAATCATCACATGACTGTTAAAAATCATTTAAGACTTTAAAAAAATAATTTAACTCATTCTAGGGAGTTCTGGTGGCCTAGTGGCAAGAAGCTACACTGTAATCTCAGGGATGCTCTGCTGGAGGAGGGGCAACCTCCTCCCGGATCAGTCAGATCCAATTTGATGGTACATGTGAAAAAAATAATAAAATAAAAACATTTTTAAAAAAATAATTTAGTTCATTCATATGTTGTCTGTGACTAGTGAGTAGGCACAGAACTAACATGGGACAAAGAGGCTTATAACAAAGAAAACCGTTTCTAATTACCTTCCCGTAGGCCTCTGGAACACAGTGATAGGATCAACCAAACAAAAACCAGAACAAACCCCATCAAGAAAACAAATCATAAACAAACAATAAAACCATGACACTGAAAAAAATGATACCTATAACATTTGTTTTCCAGAACAAAAAAAATGGTGGTTTTTAATATCTAAGTATTATGTGGGAGATTTTAGTCTGCAGCTCTCAGGCCTGGTTCAAATTGTTTTCCTGTCAAACATTCTTCTAGGTGGTCTAGCACTAGTCTGTGCATTGCTCTACAGAGGTAACTCGTGGTTGCTGTGAAGCCAAACACTGTGACACTGATGTGCCAAATGTGATAATGGTTACCCACCGTGGACAGTGTTTGGTGGAGCTCCCTGATTAAAACAAGCCTGGAAGCAGGAGTAGCATCCACTTCCGAAACGGCTTGCCTCCGGAAACCCTATGAACAGTGCTCAGGCCTTTCGTTCATAGGTTCACTGAGTCGTCTACAACTCTACAGCACCTAACAACAACAACAACATCATTATGTTTATTGTTAACTACTCTTTTTTTAAGCAGCTCTGGTGGTTTGTTGTTACACACTATCGAGTTAGAACCAATCCATAGTTAACCCTTTGGCTGGTTTTCAGAGGAAGTATTTCACATAGGAAATTTCCAACCTTTTTCCCGTGGTGGATTTGAACAGAATGCCATCAGATCGGCAGCACAGCTCCGTATACCACAAGGCCACTATAGCTCCCTACTTTGGTAGCTTAAGTGGTAAGAAACTGCACCTCAAACCCAAAGGTGCGCAGTTTGAATCCACCATCTGCTCCTTGAGAGAACGATGGGCAGTCTTTTCTCATGTGATTTGCTTTCTCTGAAAACCTTATGGAGGTGAGCAAGGGTCCGTTTCAGTTTCACAATATAAAACAACATGCTTCAGGCAGTAAACTAGTTGCTATATACATAGAATTTCATGTAAGATCCATAACAAACTAGAGTAGGGCAGCATTAACTCCATTGTATAGATTAGAAAACTAATCAGAAAAGTCAAATCACGAGCCAAAGATCCCACAGCTCACAGATGACATTGACTGTTACTCTGTGGGTCAGATAGCCAGAGACCAATAACATCTTTTTTTTTTATCATGACTCTATTGAGCCTTTAGCAGAAGAAAGAACTAGTGCCTGATGATTCTAAAGGAGGAGTTGCTGCCAGGCTACTTTATCAGGACCACATTTAAAGGTGTACCATGAGAGTAGGTGACATAGGATGGCCATATCTGACCCATGTTAACTCCACAAAAGGAAACTGTCAGCATCAACAACATCCACAGAACAAAACCAATTCCTGTAAGATTAGACATGGTCCCCCATGCTCCTATATGGTCGACTAATTAATTCTAGCACCAATCTTACTGCTCTACTGGTTTTGAAATTCATTGCAATGACCACACAGATCTCACAGAACCAAACTCATAGTTATGGGCTTTATTCCGAAGGTTAACCTGTTACAATTCTTATTGACAACAAGATACAATTCCTCAGTCCATACAGCATCTCAAGTGTGCTCACAAGCCCTCATACTTCAACATCACAGTTTAGGTCAGTGTTACAAAATTCTCTTAACTCCTCAGTGCTCCAGAAAGCTTAGATGAAGACCTCGGGCTCTGATCCATTGGGCACAGTACCAAGTCAGGTCTGTCTCATGTTGGCTTCTGGCTCTCTCTTGAGGCTGTTGCTCCTCTTGGTCGGTTCAGGTGCAAGAATCTTTAAACCCAAAGAATGCACATTTCACTCTTTCCTTTTCCCTGAGATACCCTCTAGCTGCTAAATTCACTCATTTTAATTAAGTGAGATGCAAAAAAATTGGCAAATCCCATAATGATTACTTTATACACACCTTATTTTAAGTTCACTCATATAGGGAGCTCTGGTGGCCTAGTGGTAAGACACTGTGCTGCAGTGCTGAATTCACCAGCTGTTCTGCAAAAGAGTGGGAAATCTCTTCCCATGTAATTAACTGACTCTGAGGACCTGCTGGAGGGTCAGCTATGGGTCCATTAGACTCAATGGAACAATAACTACCACTCTTGTAGGGAAACTCAAAGTTGATGACTAGAAAAGCCATTTTGAAAAATAAATCCTTGACAAAGTTGCAAAATTACAATATTACCTTATCCCACTTGCATAAATGTGATCTCAGGACTCTTATCGGTATGGTTAGATGCTATCATGGCAACCTCGTATACAATAGAATGAAACACTGTTGGGCCCTGACCTTTACCAGGGACTGGTCCCCTCAATAAAAGAGTCAAAGCACATGAGACAAAGTCTTTCCATTCTTGCTTCTAGGGAACACTGTGTCAGTTCTTCTTCCCAAACAGATTAGTTCCGTTTTGGAGACGAATATTTTTTTCTC
This sequence comes from Elephantulus edwardii, assembly GCF_000299155.1. Taxonomy (NCBI): domain Eukaryota; kingdom Metazoa; phylum Chordata; class Mammalia; order Macroscelidea; family Macroscelididae; genus Elephantulus; species Elephantulus edwardii. Next base: position 19,016,781 of record NW_006399769.1, read on the forward strand.
TCTAAGGTTTTGTTGTTGTTAAATGCTGGTGAATCGAGCACAGCTCATAGCAACCCTATGAATAAAAGACCTGAACTCTATTTTATAAATATTGTCCTTTCTCTATGTTCATAGAGTTTCCCGAAGAATGTGGTTTAGGAAGTGGCTACCACTTCCGCTTCCAAACTTGAATCAATCTGAGAGCTCCAATAAACACTGTCCACCATGGGTAACCATTATAGTGATTGATACACCAGTGGCACAGTGTTCAGCATCACAGCAACCTCAAGTTACTTCAGTACAGCAAATTGACAGACCAGTGCTGTATTACTTAGAAGAATGTTCATCCCAAACACAATTAATACCAGGCCTGAGGGTCACAGGCCAGACGGCCCTACTGCCTTTTAAATACAAAGCCGGCCCAACAGGTCATGGTTGACTCTAAACCAAGAGGCTCATTGCTGGCAGTCCAACAATCAGCAAATCCAATCAGCTCACACCCAACTGTGAAGGGAATAAAAACCACAATCATACATCTTCAAGGATATGAACATGTACGGCTAAGCACAATTGATAACAGTGCATCTAAACTCCAAAATCAATCTCCATAATAGTCTATGTGTTTCCTACTGCCAAAGGGGCCCTTTAGAGTAGTGAGAGAAGATCTTCACCCTGAAGCCCACAGCGACCCTTTTCAGCAGGAAGTAGCTAAGAGAATATGCCGTCCCCTTTTCCTTATGAATCAGGGTGAAGTCTCTCTCAGGGAGGAGTGATAGGGAATGGCAAAGGACACACTGACAAAGGAGATTAATCAGAACTGGTTTTGACAAGCACTATGGCAATTGGACAATTAAAACAGACATTCGGGGAGGGGGTAAGAAGAACGAACTGGGGAGGAGGGTAGAGAAAAGTGCAACAATGAATGAATGAGAACCCAAAATCTCTGTAAATGTTCATTAAAACTAATAAAATTTAATAAAAATTAAAAAAACATAATGTGAATGAACTGAGTGGCAAACTAGTTTGCTCTGTAAACTTTGACTCAAATTATAATAAAAAGCTAATTAAAAAAACAAAAACAAAACAATCAACCAAACAGTCCACACCTGACCCTCACCAAGACAAGAGAAATCATCTTCCAGAACCCAACCACTTCACACATGAGCCTCCAAACTGAGGACTTAGTTGGGCCCAACCACCTTTTAAATACAAGGCCAACCTAGGATATCTAAATAGACTTCAAGTATTTACAATAAAAATTTAGCATTCAAAATGAGATATTTAGAATAGAAAAAAAGTGCAATGTTCTGTCAGCAACCTTTTAAAATTGATTGCATGTTGAAATAAATCTTTTTATATTGTCCATTAATAATCATACAATATTAACATTATTTCATCAGATTTTTTCCACCTTTAATATAGCTATTAGAAAATTTTATATATGTGTCTCATGCTACTTTATCCTTGGATAATACTGGTTTAAACAGCATCCATCTTATCTTTGTTCTTTTTGGCAGTAGCTGTCTTATTTTTATTAGTTATGAGTTATTTATTTTAAAATTTCTGAGTTCTTCAATTTTCCTGCACATTCATGAAGATCAATTTTACAATGTCCTTAATTATGCTACTATTTGTAGAAAACATTGGGAAGGATAAAAAATGCATAGGAATTTGACAATGAAACTACTTCTTGCTGGTTCTTTAGGGACAGAGATTTGTAATAACTTACAAACCTACCTCACTGGTGCATAAACCAATTACATCTATCATTTTTACTTTCAATTATTTAAAAATTATTGAGGTGTTTTCTCACTCTGTATTTTTAGTTTCTTGGGGAAGTTATTTTGATTTTGCCATCAATTGGAATAAACATATTGAGGATGCAAATGTTAAATGCATATTATATGAAGACTTGAAAGAGGTAAGGTTTTCTATATTGTCTCTGCAAGATTTTATTAAATGACTTTTTATTTTATATTAGTTTGCTTTACAAAATTCATATACATTGGTTTTCCCCCAGATTTTTTCCGTTTCCTTTGCCCACCCTTCTCTCTACCCATCAAATTGTGTGACCCCTATGATTACACCACTGCCCATCCTCTCCCCTCTCTGCAAGATTTTTAAATACAGTACATCACAGAGTTTAGTTATAATGTCTACTTATAGGAACTAATATTGTGTTTAATTTCTTTTAAATTTTATTTATTTGGTATGTTTTTGTTGTTGTTATGTGCCAGCAAGTTGCCTGTTACTCATAGCAACCTTATGAATAATAGCTCTGAATCCTACCCTATTGTTATGAACAATCAAGTCACCTGTAACTCATAGTAATCATGTATGTGTACATTAGCTCTGAAAGCTTCCCTATCCTACACCATTATCTCCTACAGACTTCTTCCCATTGCTCCAGTCACTGAGTCAATCTAGCTAGCTCATCCTGGGTCTTCCTCTCCTACACTGTCCTTCCACCCTTTCAAGTATGATGTCCCTCTCCAAGCACTGGTCCCTTCTGGAAATATACTCAAAGTATGTGAAATAGAGCCTCAAAATCTTTGCCTCCAGGGAGCAAACTGGTTTCACCCTTTCCATGACAAACTTGTTTGTTCTCCTGGCAGTCCATGGTATTTTCAACACTCTTCTTGAGCACCACAATTCAAAGTAATCAATCCTTATTATTTTTTAAAAAATTTTATTATTTTTTTTGTGTGTACTATCAGTCACAGAACAGAGCAAGAATACACTGCATGGTTCAAAATTGGGAAGGGCATATGCCAGGGATGTGTCCTGTCTCCGTACCTTTTTAAACTGTATGCAGAACAGATGATCCAGGAGGCTGGGCTCTATGAGGAGAAGTGTGGTGTCAGGATTGGTGGAAGATTCATCAACAATCTGCATTATTCAGATGACACAACCCTGCTTGCTGAAACTGAGGAGGACCTGAAGTGCTTGCTACAGAGGGTCAAGGACTGCAGCCTCCAA
>NW_006399769.1:19023053-19037708 GCF_000299155.1 Elephantulus edwardii
TCCCTTTCTTTGGAATGGGAACAAATATAGATCTCTTCCAGTCAGTTGGCCAGCTGGCTGTCCTCCAGATTTCTTGGCACAACTTAGCACATCTAGGGCAGTGTCTGTTTTTTGAAATATGTCAATTGGTATGCCGTCAACTCCTGAAGCTTTGTTTTTTGCCAATTCTTTCCAAGAAACTTGAACTTCCTCCTTCATCACCACAGACTTTTACTCATATGCTATTTCATGAAATTCTTCTGTGTCAGCCAATTCCTTCTAGTACAGTGACTCTGTATACTCCTTCCATCTTCTTTTAATGCTTTTTGGATCATTTAACACTCTACCCAAAGCATCTTTATTGCCACTTGTGCTTTGAATTTGATTTTCAATTCCTTCACCATATAAAATGCTGAATGAGTTCAGCCCTTTTAATTTTCTGACTCCAGTTCTTTGCACATTTTATTATAGTATCTTGCTTTGTCATATGCTTAGTTGCTCTTTGAAATTTTCTGTTCAGCTCTTTAATTTCTTGATTTCTTTCTTTAGTTTTGGCTTCTTGGCACTCAAATGCAATATTCAGAGTCTCATCTGACATCCATCTGTGAAAAAAAAAATCTAATATTGAAACTATTTATTTACACACGTTGCAGCGAATGACGGCTATAGCCGTCCTGTTCACTTTAATCAGCTTTCACTTCCAAACACACGACTGATGCCCAATTTCATATGGCAGTCATAAACAATTGGGGGAAAATGTGTTTCTAAGCACAGTCATCAATTTAAAAGTATGTGGCATATGTTAACAGAAATTAAATGCTATTTAGTGAGTTACTACTAACATTGGCTGCTCTATGTTTCTTTAATGGTGGCTAGGATAAGAGAAAGAGAGGAAGATCTTCACAAGGTGGACTGACATAGTGATTATAACAATGCGCTCAGGTACACTAGAGATGGTTTAGGTATCGTAGGATAGGGCAAGGTTCAGATTTGTAGTTCAATGGGTCATTATGAGTCATAATCAACTCAATGACACATAACCACAAGGCCTAATAATGTAAAAAGTTCATCTAGTTGTGAATTTATTTTTCCATGTAATGTCATATAAATATATAATTTAAATCATTTAGCAACTACTCATTGAGTAATTGCATATCCTTGTCCAAGTCTTTGTAATCTATCAATAAACAGACCAGCAAATTTCTCTGCCATGGAGATGCTTACATTCTAGCTTTCGAAGGAAAAGAAACAGAATGATAAATAATAAACATAATAAAGACATTTATACTATGTGTGTGGGAGAAATAGCAGAATCTGTTACAGAAATGCTAGGTATTAAGGGCAGGAATATACACCTCCTAGTATAAAATGAGGTGGGCAATATGTCCTTACTGCAGAGAGATTATATAATAAAAAAAAATCTGAAGGAAATGGGGACATGAGACATGGGAACGTATCCAGGAGGGCACCACCTGCTCGTGACGTTGGAGTGTGTCTAGTGTGGTTAAAGTTCAGCAAAGAGGTAGACATGGCTGGAATAGTGAGGCTGATCTGAGGGGAAATACACACTGAGAAGGTTGGGATGGAGGATGAGGAATGGTGCAGCCGACCCCTGAAATAGCCTTGACTTTTATTCTGAGCAAAATGGAGAGCCATTTGAGTGGAGGGATGCTAGGAAATGATAAATTTTCATAGGATCATACTGATTGGTGTGTGAAAAGAGTCTGAAAAAGGGCAGGGATAGATCAGGAAGACCCTTTTCAGTAGTCCAGGCAAAGCAAGATGAAGGCTCAGGCCAAGAGCAGCAATGGGCATGACGGGACGTGGTTGAATTCTGGATATATGTTGGAGAAAGAACCAGTAGGATTTGCTTCTGTATTTGATATGGGAGGCTAAGAGGGGGGGGAGAAATAGCATTAAATAAGGCTCTGAAAATTTTGGTTTGGTTGTCTGGAAGGGTTATGTTCGTGGGCCATCAAGCTGGGGAAAGGCAGCAGGAGGAGCAGGGGTTTGGTGCTGAACATACTGAGTTTAAGGAGTTTGTTGTCTTGGTAACAAGGTCAAGTAGATATTTGAGTATAAAAGTTTAAATGCAAGGCAGCTCTGGTGGCCTAGTGGCAAGAAGCTGTGCTACAATCCTGAAGGCATGTAGTTCGAATCCACCAGATGCTCCTCTGGAGGAGGGGCAATTTCCTCCTGTGCCAGTCAGATCCAATTTGATGGTACACAAGAAGAAAAAAGGAAAAGTTTAAAAAAAAGTTTGAATGCAAAGGGAATTCTACCTCTTGATATAAATTTGGGAATTGTTGGTACCTGCATGGCATTTAAAGTCATAAAATTACATTTCTTAAGTATGCAGGTAGACAAATAGGAAAAAAGAGAAACAAGCACTAAAACCTTAGCCCTTCAAATTCAGAATCTGGGTAAAAGAGAAGAAGCCAGAAAAACAGACAGTAAATAAGCAGAGAGTTAGATGAGAAGAAAGTAGGGTTCTGGAACCCCAATGAAAAAATATCTTCAAGAAGAGGAAGTGTAATAGATGTTCCTTACTTGCTTGACTTTTTAAACCAATCTTCCTAACAAATGCAAGAAAAATATCATTTAATCCACTTCTGCTTACAGGATGCATTTGTATAATGTGAAAGAAGATACTAACTTAGTTGTTTCTGCCTCTAGTCTGGAATAGCTTTTATAAAACTTGTGATTTATAGAATATCTGAAACTGCTCGATAGATTTAGGGCCTGTTGTGTTACGTGGCCTCCCCTGGAAGGTGACAGTGTGCACTGGTATATCAAAGGTTCTGAGAGGTCCTGCAGCAAGCAAACAAATGAGCAAAGGTCTCACTTTGAACTCCGAGGATTCAGAACTTACTTGACCTCATCCTTCTGCCTTCTCGCGAATCATCTATAAACCATGCTGTGGTGTTCTCGTGCTTTGTGGAATATTAGTTAAGAAACTGTTCAAGAAGACTTGACATTGGTCAGAGATACTGTTTGGGGCTCATCATTTCCAAAGACAGTTACATGAGATAAAAGCCAAGATTCTTTCTAGTGATTTTGATTCTAAAATATAGGCTTACCTGATAGGTTTAAATATGGGTTATAAGTAGGATTCAGAAGAAAAACTAATTTGGCTAAAAATATGTCTGTGTTATTAATACTTTATAATAAGATGACTGTTATGTGCCATCGAGTTAGAGTCCACACAGAGCTGACCCTCCAGTGGGTTTTCAGAATCTTTATGTCCCTTTGAAGGAGGTTGTCTATCTTTCTACCACCTGCCTTTGAATCTCATTATTAGGCCACCAAAGCTCCCTAATAAGATGACTATCATCCTAGATAAAATTCTAACCTAATATGTTGCTGACTACCATCACTTATATAATGAATAACCCAGTGCCTCCATCTAGTCTATTTCAATTCATAATGACCGTACATTGGATTTCCAACCTGTTTACCTTCATGAGAAGAGACTGCCCATCTTTCTCCCTTGGAGGAGCCAATCTTTCAGTTATGACCATGTTATTGTTTTTCAGTGACACTGAGTCAACAATGACTCATAGCAACCCAATGAATAGGTTGAACCTTGTCCTATCCTGCACCATCCTCATACGCCACCATAGTAAACACAAAATCCACTGTCAAATCAATTCCTACAAATGCTGTAGGACAGAATAAAACATTCCTTTAGGATTTCTGAGACTGTAAAAAAAAAGTATTTTATTTTAATACAACTGATATTTATTGACATCAATATAAAACAAGCTAAAAGCTAACTACTTAACAGGGAAAAATATTGGTGGTGTTTCCTTTCTGTAGACTTGAGTTTATGCACTCAAATCGTGAAAGCTCAGATAAAGACTGGATTGTCAAGAATCAAGCAAGAGCTTGATTTTTACCTACTAATATTTAAAAAATAATAAAGACAAAGTGAGATGTTTACAAATATTCTTTGTGCCAACCTCATGCAAACAAATAATCAAGACACTCAAACTAATTTCTAACATTTGAGGACATGACTACTTTCATTTATATTCAGCAGCAATTTATCTCCATGTTTGGTGGAGCTCCCCGGTTGAAACAAGCTTGGAAGCAGGAGTGGCATCTACTTCCATAAATAGCTTGTCTCCTGAAACCCTATGAACCTGGAGAAAGGACAAAAGTCACACAAATGTTGAGGACTTTCATTCATACGGTCACTATGAGTCACCTATGACTCGACGGCACTTAACAACATGTACTACACTTACATGCTTGTTGCATCTACAGTATACAAATTAATCATTCTCACCAACTGTGCACAAGAACGAAATCCAAACAAGACTTCGAACTGACTGATTCTGTTCCACTCAAACTCAGGAAATTGAACTCAGGATTAACAGGACCATTTGATGTGAGATCGAGCTCTCCTATTTACTCTCTTGCCATACACAACTAGGTCCTCACTTGACCCTTTGAGCCTGCGAGTGACTTCTATCTTCTATCTTTTCTGACACTTTAAAATGAATGTGTAGAAATGACAAAAACATTGTACTTCAGGTTGTGAACCTGCCATCTGATCCTTGTTTTGCCTCATTACATAACTCCCTTTCAATAGACCCCACCAGCACAGCGACCCTACACCTCTCTCTGTTCCTTTGCCCTGAAGGCACTTCTGGATTCTGGATTGCTTTAATCCTTGGCTGCATAGGCAATGAGGGCACCATTTAGATTCATCACTTTTCTCCCCCTTCTTTTCTATGACTGCATTCTTCCCGCCTTTCTCCCCCCTCCCACAACAGCTGAATCTATAAGCTTGGTGGTGTATCCGGTGGACAGAGTTAATTCTGGCTTGGTAAAGAGCTGCATTGCTTGGGTGGTCCTTGTTCCTTATGCAAACCCTCTCAACCACTTCCCTCTTCCCTCAAATACCTGCCCCCCACACACCCTGTTTTTCTGGATTGCTAAGAGATTCTGTTCTTTCTTTCCTTTATCCCTAAGTGTGTTTTTATTTTTTTTTCAGTTCTTCTTCTTTCCTTCTACTTTTTGTTCTTTTGCCTACTGCATTCATCTTCTTGCCACTTTAGTCTCTCTCTCTCTCTCTCCCAAAGTATATGTTCTTGATCTCTGTCATATCTTTTCCCCTCTCCCTGTAGTTTGTGCAACTTTCACATTCAGAGCTCTTTGGCTTTTCATCTGTAAAGTTCAACATCAGAATACCTGGTCAATGCACAACTCTGCCTGCTGGTTCTTTCATCATTCAGACTCTTGTTTGTTTCTTAGGCTTTTCTCTTGTATCAAATTATTTTTTTTTCTGGCTTCTTCAGTTTGTAACAGAAACCTGTGTACCTTTTTTTTTTTTTTTTTAAACCTGTGTACCTTAATCTTTGGTTCATCCTTTATCCTTTTCTGGAACTCTGTCTTCTTAGCTTTTCTCTATCTTTCCTTTTTCGTTTCTCCTCCTCTTCCCATTTCCTTCTATCTTCTTCACTTTGTCTTTTTCTATTTCTCACCTCCTTCTTCCCACCCCCCGCCCATTTTCTGCTTGTTTTTCAGAAAGCTCAAAAGTGGGGTTGTCTTTTTCGCTATTTTGGGGTTTTTTAACTTCTATTTCCTCTCACAGGGCCTCTGGAATAGATGCCATGTTCTCATTGTCTGTCGTGTAACTTTCCAAACATTTTCTGTCTCTGGATCACCATCAATAGTTCTAACTTTCCTATCTCTTCTCTTAGTCTTCTTTCTCGCAGCTTTTCGAAAAGGTGCAAATTCTACTACAACAGGATAGTCTTGACCTTCATTATCAAGGAAAACATAACTGTCAAAAAGATCCCTGAACAAAATAACATCCTCTTGGTTGTTAAAGTTTATTTATGCCCAGGTATACATATGACGATGCAGACTCACCACCTTTTTTTCCCTCCCTCCAAGTTGCATCGTGTTAATCTCCTTTGCAGCTCTCCCCCTGAAGTCCCAGTCTGGCTGATGTGGCTGCAGCATGTAGCCTGCACACACACACACCGTGAGGCCTGAGCAGTGTCATTACTTCTCCTTGGTCCCATGTCCCTCTCCTCTTTCATGGCCACAGCTAGGTTTCCCTTACCTACCGCGGGGTCTCGAAGCTATAAATTCTTAAGGAAGCAGAATACCTCCATTGAGTGACTAGTGAATTTGAACTATCAACCCTGAGATTAGTAGCCAAGCTTTTTAAGTACTGAAACTCCTTATCTAAAAAAAGTATTGTCTAGCAAGTCAATCAGAGTCATAAATTGAACCTCCAAAGCTAAATCAAAGAGATTCCCCAAATATCTATACTGAAATACCACAGCGAGTCTAAAAAGGGTGAGAAGAAACGAAGTGAGAAGTTAAGACTTTACTAATGTATTCTGTGGGAAAAGCTTATCTCTGCTCAGAGCACAGGTCTCATAGAAAACAGTTTATCCTTCAAAATTTTGTTTCCAGAATTTGGCCTCTGGAATAAAACAAATCGCTGAGTTCTTTGGATTCTCGCTAACCGGGGAGCAGATCGACACCATCTCGGCCCTCAGCACCTTTGAAGCGATGCGTGCAAGGTCTCAGGTCACCCACGGTGCGGTGGGCCCGTTCCTGTTCCGCAAAGGTAACACTGCATTGGTCCTGGGGGAGAGGATCTGTGAGAGAATGACTGTCACATTGTCACATGCAACTGGCTATCCCAGGAACACTGGCTGTATTATAACCGGACTCTATTTTTTTTTTTCCTTCCTCAAAGAAAAGTCTGGACACATGCAGTTCAGAGCTCCGTAACTTTTGGAGGTCTAGGCTGCATCTACCGATCAGCTTCTCACTTCAGGGCAATGAAATAGTGGGTGGAATTCCACCATGGCATCAAAATTCTAGATCAGAAAAGGGAAGAAGCAAACATTATACAGAATCCTGTACTAATGAGCCTCCCTCCCCTTTTCAAGAGTTTTACTGACAATCTCACTCAGTGACTTCTTACCACCTTTTGCTACAGTAGATGATTGGAAAAGGTGGTTTTCTTTTCATTTTTTTCAAACTCAGCATGTCACTTCCCAATTAAAATCAGTGTTTTTGTTAATAAGGAAAAAGGGAGGGGGGAAGGAATGGTGGACAAAACTATCTCTGACATTGATGAATTTATAAAACTTTTAAAGAATTATCATTTCTAATGAAAATGAATTAATTTTTTTAATGACAATATAGCTTAAGAAATGCTTATCGTATTTGTTACTATGTTTATAGATAATGAAGCTACAATAAGATTTAGAGGCAATCTGTATAACAATGACAACCATAACTATGACTTATCAGAAGTTTAAGATGTATCAAAAGCCACTTTTTTGGGTTTAGCTTTTACAACAAAAAGGGTATTAGTTCTTAATTTGGCAAATGTTGAAAAGGTCAAGGACATTAATTATTCATTGGACTCAGAGTTTGAACCTAGGTCTCTTTAGCACAAATGAGGACTCATTTAAAAAACTCTGAATGAAACACTGAAAATACACTTGGCTTTAGCTTGATTTTTACTAACTTAAACTCTGATTTTTAGTCTTGTTCCATTGTTCAAAAAACTTTACTATCAAGTTGGAACTGATTTTTGGCAAACTCTTCAGCTGCTTTTTAGAGGCTGATAATCACACAGGAAGAGAGTACCTGTTTTTCTCCTTCAGAACGGCTGGTAGATTCAAAGCACCTGCCTTTGGGTTGGCAGCACAACTTCCTACCCACTGGGCTTCCAGAGCTCCCCAGTTTCATTATTAAGAAGTGGGAGTAATGGAACCTTCCTATACATTTTTAATAAAAACTGTTTAGAATAGAAAAACAGTAAAATAAATAATTTTTTAACTGTATAGTCCATTGAGAAAATTCAGAAAAATAAAAAAAATCCATATATATATTTGTTGTTAGGTGCTATTGTGGTCATAGCGACCATAGATTAAAAGGTCTGAACTTTGTTCTGTCCTGTACCATCCTCACACTTCCTGAAACACAAGAGCCCCTTGCAGTAGTCACCATGTCCATGTGTATGTGTATACACACACACACACACACACACACACATACACTAGTATGCTGAGAAACCCAGTGTGGCCGTTCTACTCTATCCTATGTGTCACTTTGAATCAGAGTCGAAGGAATTGAATGAGGGCTTCATTAAAACTTTCTATAAATTGTTAACTTCTCACGAGGCATTTAAAGTATATAGAAGATTCTAGAGAAAAATCATTTCCCCAAAATGGAATTTTAGGTTCTGTGTATTGGGAGAGGAATGAGAGTAGAAAATTGATGCTGAAGCCCTGCCCCACTGCCAGCTGACCTGTAGGGCCGAGTTGAACTGCCATAGAACTGCCGAGGCTGTAATTCCTTAGGGAAGACACGCCACATCCTCCTCTCAAGGAACAGCTGGTGAGTTTCACTACTGACCTTTTAGTTAACAGCCTCATTCTGGAGCCACTCTGCCACATCACTTGCTAGACCACAGAAGGAGAAACATTAAAGGTATATTGTTGATTTTACAGCAGAAATCTAAGACTAATTGTTTTCATGTGTCCATTTTCACATTTCAGAATAAAACATTATACTGAAAAACTGTAAAATCAAGAACTATTCTCAGGAGATGTCTGAGTATATTGGGTCTTATTTGTTTGTTTTGCATATGTTCTAGGCAAAGTTGGTGACTGGAGGAATTTATTTCATCAAAGTCAGAACCAGGAAATGGATGAAAAATTCGAAGCGTGCTTAGCAGGCACTTCTGTAGGAGTCAAGCTGAAATACAATTCATATTGTCAGGCTTGAGTAGTCTGGTCACATCCACAAAAGTTTCCCTCTTACTTAAATCATAATAAATAAGAATTCAATAAAATTATTAAGTAGTCCTTGGAGAGGGTCATCATGCTTGGAAGGGTGGTGGGACAGAGAAAGAGAAAGAGGGGCGGACCCTCGATGAGATGGATTGTTTCAGTGATGGGGTAATCGGGGTGGGTGTGTCAGAGACAGTAAGTTGGCATAGGATAGAGCAGGTTTCAGGGCTGCTGTACACAGTGTCGCTGTGAGTTGCAGGTGACTCGAAAGCACATAACAACAAACAACAATGATAATGAAATAATTAAAGAGCCCAACTTACTGCTATGACATCAACTTCAGAGCACGAGGTAGGGAGCTTTGGGGTTAGCAGTGTATTATGCTGATTACACCACCAGAGCGCCTAACTAAATAACATACAATCCAAACAACATGCCCAAGTAACATACAATCTAAAGGTAACACACAACCTGAACAATGAACGCTAGCATGATAAAATCTGAAATTTTTAAGCACAAATTTACATATGTTCTGTTTCTCACACTCTCATACTCACTACCATCAAGTCAGAACCAGATTTTCAGAGGCTGTCAGGATAGGGATATTTGTCCTTCTAAAATGATACTCCTGATTGGAGGAAGACTCATCAACAATCTGGGTTATGCAGATGACACAACCATGCTTGCGGAAATTGAGGAGGACCTGAAGTGCTTGCTGCAGAGGGTCAACAACTGTAGCCTTTAATCTGGACTGAAGCTCAATATCAAGAAAACAAAGATTCTCACCACTGGGCCAATTGGCAGCATCATGATAGATGGTGAAGAGATTGAGATTCTTCACAGCTTTAGTTTGCTTGGCTTCACAATCAGCACTCTTGGTACCAGCAGCCAGGAAATTAAAAGACGTATTGCGATGGAAAAGTCTGCTGTTAGGGACCTTTCCGGGGAACTGAGGAGCAACAATGTCAGTCTGGAGACTAAGGTGCGCCTGATACAGGCCATGGTCTTTGTAATCACTTGCTATGTATCAGAGAGTTCAAAAATGACTAGGAATAATAGGAGAATTGATGCCTTTGAGCTGTGGTGTTGGAGAAGAATGTTGAATGTACCATGGACTGCCAGGAAAACAAACAGGTACATCTGGAGAAGGTGAAGCCAGACTGCTCCTTGGAGGCAAGGATACTGAGACTTCGTCTGACAGTTTGGGCATATTGCAAGAAGGGACCAGACCTTGGAGAAGGACATCATGCTTGGGAGGGTGGAGGGACAGTGCAGGAGAGGAAGACCCTCTATGAGATCGATTGATTCGGTCTCTGAGGTAATAGGGGTAGGTGTGTCAGAGTCAGTGAGATTGGCACAAGATAGAGTAGGGTTTAAGGCTGTTGTCCATAGCATTGCAACTCGATAGCACATAACAACAACAACAAAATCAGACTGTTGTTCTATCAATGTTTTAACGTCTTTACCTCTAAGTTTACAAAAAACCCCAAGTGCATATGTTGGAGCTTTGCTTGTATGACAAACCTTGGTGATGCACAATTATTTTGTCCAACCTCACAGTCCTTTCTCTCTCTGGACAGAGCATTTTTTCAAATTAAGATTTTAATGAAAGTTTATAGAGAACTTGGATTTCCATTCATTCATTGTTATACATTTTCTTCCCTGTCCATCCCAACCCCTAGTTCGTTTTTCTCTTTCAAAAGAAAACAAAATTATTTCATTGTTATGGAATCCCCTACCCCAGTCTACTTTACTATGCAGCTCTTATTCTGGACTCTTTGTCATGCAATAATACCTATATTCCTTTTATATTTTTTCTTTTTTTAATATATTCCTTTTAAACAGTCGTCTCCCTCATCTGTTTCAATGCAGTGTACATTATTTATCCCCTTTTACTTTCCCCCCAACACCAGAGTTAATTACAACTTTGCATTAAATTGAGACAATTAAATTCTATTCTGATTAAAGAAAAATATATTGCTCATCTACTGTGTGTAAAACATTGTGTTAGGCCATGTGTAGACTTCACACTCAAGGAACATTATGTTTCTATTTGATGCAGTCTTTAATTCAATGCCAAAAAGGAAAGACTGCTATTCTACCAATATAGCCTTTCCTATCACAGACCCCAAGTTGTTATGTGAAACAAAGAAGAAAGTAGAGAATGATCTGGGGGGGAAATCACCTTGAAGAATGTTATGCTGGAAAGGTGGAGGGACAGTGCAGGAGGGGAAGACCCTGGAGGAGTGGCATTGATTCATTGACTGAGGCAATGTGACCAGGTGTGTCAGAGACAAGGAGACAGGCTCAGGATAGAGCAGGGTTCAGGGCTACATAGGATCCCTATGAGTCTAAGGTGACTCGATAGCACCTAACAACAACGACTTGAACTGACAACTTGCAGCCTCTTACTAATCTTTACTATTTACACAGCACTTATTTCTACTCTTACGCATATCTTAAATGCCCACAGGGAGTTCTGGTGGCCTAGTGGTAAGAAGCTGAGCTGCAGACTTGAAGGCAGGAGATTCAAATCCACCAGCTGCTCTGAGGGAGAAAGATGGGCAATCTCCTCCCTTGTCATTAAACTGCCTCTGAAAACCTGACAGAGGGTTGGCTTGGGGTCGATTCCGACTCAGTGGTACACCATCACCACAAATGTGTGTAAATGGAATTGAATGACACAGAAATGCAAGTGAAAGAACTTTTAAAAACATTATAGGACAGTGATTTCTGGCATTATAGTAGGACCGAAAAACTCTACCCTTAAAAGATCAAGAAATGGATTAAAAAGAAAAAAAAATTCCTTTAAATTTGTACCTTCACTCCCAACAAAATAATCATCCTCCTCAGGTCAAAATCAATGAGAAAACAGGTAAATAGAACAAGAAAGAACTAGACGTGAAATGGCCCTACTGTTGGGGCATTTATCATGATACAGGGGGTGGAGGTTTCTAAGGCTCAGCCCATTTGATTGATGCAGGAGTAGACAATAGGCCAATGACAGATTCTCCAAATCAGTCTAGATGCATAAGGAAACTTGGAATATGACAAAGACAACATTGGAGGTCATAGTAAGATAACAAACTCCTCAACATTTGGTACTTAGACAGTTGGCGAAGTTAGAAAAAATAAAACAACAAACCCTCAAATTCGCCGTCGCTGAGGTGATTCCGACTCACAACATCCTCCATCTGCTTTCTGACACTATAAATTGCAACAGGAAGACACTGTTCATCTTTCTCCCTCTGACATGCTAGTGGACGTAAAAGAAATAGTATTAGGTTTTTTACTTTTACATTGCTAACAAAAATGTATTTCTTGTGAATTAGATACCCATATGCTTTTAAAGTAATTATAACATTTGGCTACTAATTCAAAGATTGGCAATTCAAACCCACCCTCAATCCGCCATCCCCATAAAACTTCAAGTTGTCTCCTTTTGAAAGGTTGCAGCCTTGAAAACCCTGCACTACAAACATGAGCCACAGTAAATGAGGATCTATTCAAGGGCAATTTGTTGAGTCTGGTTTTAAAGTGGAATCAAATCTTTAAGATTTTAGAAGCAAACTCAAGAGAATATTTTTATGAGTTTAATATACGAGAGCAAAGGGGGGGAAAGCACAAACAAAGATGAAACATTTTCTCTATCTGCCTATCTTGACAGAAAGTTCAATATGTGAATACAGAGATATAAATTTGGTTGGTCTCTATAAGCCTTTTCACCGCTTGTTTATTAATTTGCTCTATTATTGTGGCTTGCATGTTGCTCTGATGCTGGCTGTGTATCTTGTTATGGTAAAATTATTTCATTTGGTATTAAAGTCATCCCCAGAAGGAGCTGTGTCTTAATATTGTTTTTATTTTTCTAAAAATAAGGCAGCTGAGCACCTTAAAAATGAAGAACACATTATTTTGCTTCCATGGGAATCAAACTCAAATTTTTGTTAAATGAATAAACTGAGAAATCTGAGAAGCATCTGGTTTATAATCTACCCATCAGTCAATTACTTGATGATGGTTGATAATCATTTGCATGTGTGGGCTATTGATTAAAAAGAGTGTGAATTACAGCATTAACAATGAGCATTGACTGCACGATGACTGCCAAAAGAACAAATCTGTTCTGGAGAAGAGCAGTCATAGTGTTTCTTACAGGCAAGGATGATGGGATACTGTCTCCTATACGTTGGATTTATTATCAGGAGGAATCAGTCCCTCAAAAAGGACATTATACTTGAAAAGGTAGAGATGGTCAGAGAAGGATAGAATGACTCTCAATGAGAGGGATTGACACAGTACCAACAATCAGATTGAGTACCGCAGAAACTGTAAGCAGGGGGCAAGACTGCACAACATTTTGATCAGTTGTACATAGGGGTCACTATAAGTCAGAGTCAGCATCAACGAACAACAAGAACCAACAATACAACAGAACATTAGAGAGGACGAGCCATGAGGACATGGTACAAAGTACATACTGACCACTTGCTGAAACTGAAGAGGACCTGAAGCGCTTGTCGCAGAAGGCCAAGGACTATAGTCTTCAATATGGATTGAAGCTCAACATCAAGCAAAGATTCTCACCACCGGGCCAATTGGCAGCACCATGATGGATGGAGAAGAGATTGAGGTTATTAACAGTTACAACTTGCTCGGCTCCACAATCAACACTCTTGGCACCAGCAGTCAGGAAACCAAAAGACAAATTGCATTACCTAAATCTGCTGTCAAGAGACCCTTCCAGAGTACTGAGAAGCAATGATGTTAGCGTAGATACTAAGAGCACCTGATCCAGCCCGTGGTCTTTGTAATTACTGCTATACTCCAGAGAGCTCGATAATGACTAAGGAGGATAGAAGAATTGATGCCTTTCAGTTATGGTGCTGGAGAAGAATCTTGAACATACCATGGACTGCCAAAAAACAAATGGTTTCACCCTCTTAAAGACAGACCTAAATTTCTCCTTTGAGTCTCGGATTTTGAAGCTCCATCTTACATACTTTGTAGATGTGGCCAAGAGGGTCTGATCTCGGAGAAGGACATCAATGCTCAGAAGGGTGGAGGAAAAGTGAAGGAGAGGAAGACCCTGGATGAGATGGATCAATACAGTGACTGGGGCAATGGGGGTAGGTGTTTTGGAGTCAGTGAGACTGGCTTAGTACAGGGCAGGCTTCAGAATTATTGTTCATAGGGTCACAGCACATACAACAACTACTCTCTAAATGTGATAACCAAGAAAATGTCTCCACTGCTGTGATTATTTGCCAACTCATTGCATGCTTGCGACTCATAGTGAACCAATGTACAATAGCCTTGCAACCTACTCTATCCTGTGCCAATCTTTTTGTCTCTGACACACCTACCATCATTACCCCAGTCACTCAATCAATCCATCTCATCCTGGTTCTTCCTCTCCTGTCTGTCCCTGTAGTCTTCCAAGCATGACGTCCCTCTCCAAGTACTGGTCCTTCCTTGCAGCATGCCCAAAGTATCTTAGACAAAGCCCCAGAATCCTTGCCTCCAAGGAGCAGCCTGGCATTACCCTCTCTATAATGGACCTGTTTGTTCTCCTAGCAGTCCATGGTATATGCAATTCCCTTCTCCAGCACCACAGCTCAAATGCATCAACTCTCTTTCTATCATCCCTAGTCATTGTCTAGCTTTCTGACCCATAGCAAGTAATTGTGAAGACTATGGCCTGGATCTGCCGCACCTTAGTCTACAGACTGATATCATTCCCCCTGTACTCCTTAAATCGGGAGTCTTACTTCTGTTAGGTAAGAATAGCAAAACAGGCATCCAGACTTTTCTATGCAAGCAGAGAATGAGGCTTCTTAAGATAAATACCTTGCAAATGGAGATATGAAGGGACTCAGGGAAGAAGACCTAGAAA
>NW_006399769.1:19039513-19047507 GCF_000299155.1 Elephantulus edwardii
AGACTTTCCCATGGCAATGCGCCTTTTAATTTCCTGGCTGCTGGTGCCAAGACTGTTGACTATGGAGCCAAGCAAACTAAAGCTGTGTACAATACTAGTTGTTTTTTCAATATGGCTGCCACCAGAACTACTTTGTGAGGCTTAGGATTATTAAAATAGCTACCAGTATGCATAATTGAGGAAATTTCAGAAACATGAGCATGTGTTTTAAAAGATAATCGTCTCCAGGTGAGGTGCTTGGTCATCATGGAACATGCCCTTTCAAGATTTCTCTCTAGAAGGTCAAACAGGAGTCACTAGCTTGGCATCTGAAAGCCCTTAGCCGACTTAAAGGTTCTTAAGAGGAAACACCTGGAGCCCAGGCTACTCATTTAGGGTGTGTTTTGGGGTCTTATAGTGACTGTATTAGCTGAATGCTAGCTTTTCTGACCCAAACTGTCTCAAAGGAAAATAATTCAGCCTATCATGTAAAGAGAGAAAGGAGATGAGAAAAGAAGAAAGTTTGTGATTCAGAGCAAACCTCATAGTAATTCAGTTAAGGTTTAAAACTGTTAAAATTGTCCTTATTCATTGAAAAGGTCATCTTTGATATAAGATGTATACTTTATATAACATGATATATACTCCGCTATAGATTGCAGAGCAGAAAGGCAAACTACCAAGGTCAAAGGCTTTTCCCTATGAACAGACACTTCACCAAAGAAGACATTCAGATGGCAAACAAACACATGAAGAAATGTTCAAAATCCCTACCTCTAAGAGAGATGTAAATCAAAACAACTCTGAGATATCATCTCACCCCAGTAAGAATAGAAAAAATTAACAGAACAGCAAACAACAAATGCTGGCGAGGTTGTGGAGAAACTGGAACCCTTATTCACTGTTGGTGGGAGTGTAAAATGGTGCAACCACTGTGGAAGGCAGTATGGCGCTTTCTCAAAAAGTTGCAAATAGAGATGCCATTTGACCCAGCAGTTCCACTACTGGGAATATACCCCAAAGAGACCATAACTGACATCCAAGCAGATATATGCACACCCATGTTTATCACGGCTTTGTTCACAATAGCAAAGAGTTGAAAACAACCCAAGTGCCCATCAACAAATGAATGCTGCATTGAAAAACAAAGAACTCATGAAATATATAAAATGGGCGACCCTGGAGGACATTCTGCTGAGTGAAATATCTCAGTCACAAAAGGACAAATACTGCATAGTGCCACTGTTGTCAAATGGGACTGACATCGGGCTTGAGGGGGAGACTGAGAAAGATGGGATAAATAATATATACTGAATTGAAACAGATGAGAGAGGGAACTGTTTAAAAGGGATATATGATATTATTGTCATGACAGGAGTCCAGAATGAAGGCTGCATAGTGGAGTGGACTTGGGGGGGAAGGTTGTATAACAATGAAAGAATTTTTCTTTTACTCCTCAAAATGAAGGCTGCATAGTGGAGTGGACTTGGTGGAGTTGTGTAACAATGAAAGAATTTTTCTTTAACTTTTAAAAGAGAAGAGCCAACTGGAGGGGGGAAGGTTAGGCAGGGAGAAAAGTGCAACAATGAATGAACGAAAATCCAAAATCTCTGTAAACTTTCATTAAAATTAATTTAAAAAATTAAGAAATGTTTTCCCCAAAACTGTCCTCCAAGACCAAAAGGACACTTTTGTTTTTAAATTATTGTTAAAGAAATGTGAGGAATTTGGCTTTTTTTAAGTTGCTCTCTTGCCTATTGTGTTCTTAGCAATTTCCCAGGTCATGAACACTGTTGATTTTATCTCACCTGCTAGTGGAAAAGGGCTGACCTAATATATACCATAAAATTCACTACTATAAATTTTGTGAGTGTCAAAGTAGACACTGAGCTCAGTCACAATAGAGATTGTGAGGTGGGGCAGGATGAGGCAGGATCTGATCTGTTATACATGAGTTTACTGTGAAGCAAAATCAACATGACAACAGAAATGGATAAGAAGATCTATAGAATGGATGAAGGGAACTCTGGTGGCCTAGTGGGTAAAGAGTTATGATGCCATCCCAAGAAGAGGTAGTTTGATTCCACTGGCTGCTCCATGGGAGAAAGATAGCCAATCCCTACTCATGAAATTTATAGTCTCTGAAAACCTATGGAGGGTCATCTACGAGTCAGTTCCCACTCAAAAGCAGTGACAGAAAAAGGGAGAGATCGGGTGGACAATGTCTTTAGATTCCTTTAAGTTGAGCACAACTTAGCAACTATGAATGAGAGATCTGAACCCTGCCCCATCCTGTGCCTTTCTCATCATCTCTGACTCACTTGAGCCAATTGCTCACTTTATCAATCAGTCACTGTATCAGTCTGCCTGGTTGAGAGTCTGCATCTCTTTTACTGATGTTCCACCTTTTCCAACATGATGATCCTTTCCAAAGAATGTTGTTGTTGTTAGGTGCCATTGAGTTGAATGTGACTCATAGTAAAATTGTGAACAAAAGATCTGAATCCTCTCTTATTCTATGCCATCCTCACACTTCCTGACACATAAGAGCCCTTTGCAGCAGTCACCATGTCAATCCACCTGTTTGAGGGTCTTCCTCTCCTTCACCAATCCTTCATCTTCAAGATATCATGTCCCTTTCCAAGGAATAACCCCTCCTAGAATCATGCTCAAAGTATGTGAGGTAAAGCCTCATCATTCTTACCTCCAAAGAACTCTCCAGCTGCACCCTCTCCAAGACATATTTGTTCTTTCGGCTATTCATGGTTTGTTCAGTGCTCTTCTCCAACACCACAATTCAAAGACATTAATTCTTCTTCTGTCATCCTTATTCATTGTCCAGCTTTCAGACACATAACAAGTGATCAGAAAGACCATGGCCTGAATCAGACACATCTTAGTGCTCAACCTAACTAACATCATTGTTCCTCAATAATTTGGAGAGTTCCCTAACCGAAGATTTTCCCAGTGCAATGTGTCTCCTTATTTCCAGACTCCTGGTACCAACAATGGTAACTGTGGATCCAAGCAAGATGAAGCTGTTGTCAGCTTCAATCTCTTCTCCAGCCATCATGATGTTATGATGTTGCCAAGCAATAGTTACAGTGGTAAGAATCTTTTTATTCTGACATTGAGATGCAATCAATACCAAAATGTGCATCCCTTGATCTTCTGCCACAAGTGCTTCAAGTTCTCCTCACTTTCAGCAAGCAAATAATAACCTCTACTAACAATATACTCAAAGAATGTGAGATGAAGTTTTGTCATCGTTGCATCTAAGGAGCACTCTGGCAGTACCTTTTTCAGGACATACATGGTTGTTCTTTTGGCAGTTCATGGAATATCCTGTACTCTTCTCCAACACCACGGCTTAAAGGCATCAATTCTTCTGTCACCTTTAGTCATTGTCCAGCTTTTAGATGGCATAGTAAGTGATTGGAAAGACCATAGCCTGAATAAAGTCCACCTTAGTCTTTAAACTGGCATCATTTCTCCTCAGTAATTTAAGAAGGTCCCTTACTACAGACTTTCCCAGTACAATACATCTCCTGATCGCCAAACCACTGGTACCAAAGATGTTGATTGTAAATCCAAATAATATGAAGTTGTTGACAATTTTAATCTTTTTTTCCATCTATCTTGATTTTGCCTATTGATCCAGTGGTGGTCCAGTATTTTTGTTTTCTTGATGTTCACATGTAATCCATATTGAAGGCTGTAACGTTTGATCTTATGCAGCAAGCACATCAAGTCCTCATCACTTTTAGCAAGCAAGGTTCCATCATCTGCACAACGCAGGTTGTTGATGAGTCATCCTCCAATCCTGATACCACTTTCTTCTTCATTAGAGTCCATAGAGCCCAGCTTGAATGATTTTCTCAGCATACAGATTTAATAGGTATGGGAGAAAGGACACAATCCTGATATGCATCTTTCTTTCTTTTTTTAATTAATTTTAATGAAAGTTTACAGAGACTTAGTGTTTCTAGTCATTTACTGTTGCACTTTTCTCCCTGTCCACCCTCCCCTCCCCAATTCACTCTTGTCCTTGAAAAGTAAAACTCTTTCATTATTATGCAATCCCTCCCTCCAAGTCCACTCCACTATGTAGCCTTCATTCTGGACTCCTGTCACGACAATAATACCCAATCATATATCCCTTTTAAGCAGTTCTCTCCCTCATCTGCTTCAATGCAGTACATATTATTTATCCCATCCTTCTCAGTCTTCCCTCCACCCCAAGGTCAATCCTATTTTACAGTAGTGATCCTATGCAATATTTGCCTTTTGTGACTGAGATATTTCACTCAGCATAATGTCCTCCAGGGTCACATATTTTGCATAATATTTCATGAATTCCTTGTTTTTCAATGCTGCATAGTATTCCACTGGACACACATCTTTCTTAATTCTAAACCATGCAGTGTTCCCTTGCCTATTCTCACAACAATTTCTTGTGCATATTTACGTATTCTGAAATTCGCATTCTTTTCAATGTTATTCATAATTTGTTGTGACCCACATAGTCTAATGCCTTTGTATAGTCAACAAAGAACAAATAGACATTCTTCTGGTATTTTTTGCTTTCAGCCAGGAACCATCTGACATCAGCGATGATAGATCCCTGTTACATGGTCTCTTCTAAACTCAGTTTGAACTTCTGGCAGTTCTCTATCAATGTACTATTCTGTCTTTGGATGATTTTCAGCAATATTTTGCTTACATATGACATTAATGATATTGTTTAATAATTTCTACATTCTGTTGGATCACCTTTCCTGGGAATGGGAAGAAACATGGGTCACTTCCAGTCAGTTGGCCAGATAGCTATCCTCCAAATATTCAAGCAGAGGCTGCGCATGTCCAGAGCTGCATCTATTAATTGAAATATGTCATTCTTTGTCAACACCTTCAGCAAAGCTTAAACTTCTTTCTTCATTACCATTGACTCTTACTCATATGATACTTCATGAAATATTTCACTGTCATCAATTCATTTTGGTACAGTGACCCAATGTATTCCCCTCATCTTCTTTTGATGGTTCATGAATCATTCATGATTTTGCCCATAGCAATATTCAGTATTGCAACTCAAAGTCTGGAGTTGCTTTTCAGTTCTTTCAACTTGAGAAATGCTGAGTAAGTTCTTCTCTCTTTATCCTCCAATTATAGCTTTCTGCACATTCTATTATAGTACTTTTTTCTTCTCAAGCTGCCCTTTGAAATCTTCTGTTTTGCTCTTTTACTTCAGTATCTCTCCCCTTTATTTTTTCATTTCTTTTCTTTAATATTGGTTTATTTATAAAGTTTGAATGCCTATTTTTCAGCCTGCATCTTTCCCATTTCATTCACACACACCCCCATCAAATTGTGCCACTCTATGATTAATAACCACCCACCCTCTGCCCATCCTCACTCCTCTGCTTCCACCTCCCTCTGCCCTTGGATCCTCACACGCTCATTCTACAGTAATGGTTTTGTACAGTACTTATCCTTATGGAACTGAATTAGTTCACACAGAAAAAATGCTCTCCGGGCTCTCTCAAGTTAGCTAGTAATTTGCAAAATCATTGCTCTTGTGTGTTACATAATTCCATGGTATGAAAGTAACATACTTTCTAAATCCATTCAATTGTGGTTGGACATCTAGGCTATTTCCATGTTCTTGTGATGGTGAATAACGCTGCTGTGAATATTGAGGTACAAGGCTCTGTTTGTGCCTCAGTTTTCATTTTCTTGGGGTATATTCCAAGCAGTGGAATAGCTTGCATGGACTTTCCATGTTCAGCTTTTTTGAGGAGATGCCAAACTGCATTCCAGAGTGGTTGTACCATTTTACAATCCCACCAAAATGTGTGAGTTTCTATCTCTCCACATCCTCTCCAACATTTATTACTTGCTGTCCTGTCAAACCTTGCCATTGCTACTGGGGTGAGATGGTATCTCATTGTGGTTTTGATTTGCACCTCTCTTATTGCAAGTGATTTTTAGCATTTCTTCATGTGTCTGTTGGCCATCCGAGTATCCTTCTCTGTGAAAATTCTTTCCATGTCTTTTGCCCATTTTGTAATTGTGTGATCAGACTTTTTCTTGTGGAGGCCTAGAAGTATTCTGGAAACATTTATTATGAGACTGTTGTCTGAAATGGTTTTACCAAATGTTTGTTCTCACTCGGTAGGTTTTCTTTTCACCCTCTTGGGAAAAGTTTTTAATGCACACAGGGATTTACTCTTTAGAAGGTCCTATTCATCAATTTTATCCTCTTCAGAGTGTACATTTCTGGCTGTATTTGGCTGACTCTATATTGTAGACCATGCCTGTCAGGCTTGATCCCAGTTTGTCTCTTAAGAACTTTATGATTTTGGGGTTTACTCTCAGACCTCTTATCCACCTTGAATTAACCATGACAATCTCGTGCAATTCTCATAGTTTCTTCTGACATCAGTATTTTTTCCCTTTGTAATGACTTTTTGATCTTTCATGGATGATATCCTTGACATGGATGATATTCTTGATGTCATGTCTTATTAGTTAGACATTGTTGTTTTATGCCATTGAATCAGTGAGTTACACTCAATGGTTATTTAAAAAAATTAATGGTGTTTCTCCCAAACACCGTTTTTTAAAAATACCATCTCTTTAGATATAACAAACAGAAAGTTAAACACAAATTAGCATGTAGAAGAAAACAGAAAGAGTCTCTTTTAACTAAACAATACTGGGTGGGTCCCACTTCAAATGAGGATTGGTGGAGGACTCAACAGAATGTAAATCTTAATTTATTTACTCTCATCATCATTCCCTGAATGGAGCTCATTTTCAAGGAAATTTAGGACTTGGTGTATAATTTAATGTTAAGTAAAAACAAAACAAAACAAAAACCAAGAAGAAGATACCTAAGTGGAGCAAATAGTTTGTATTTGAATGCCAATCCTACCTGGTGTCCTGTGGAAGAAAAGTCCTGGCATTCTGCTTTGTTAAGATTACATCGAAGAGGACGCTATGGAACTCTTCTATTCTGTAACATATAAGGTCATCATGGACTTCTCAAGTGTTACCTCTCACTTAAAGATGTAGCTGACACTTCAATACTCTATCACACTGCTCCATATGACATGATGTGGATTGTGATAAAACCACTGAATCCTGAGGTAGACAAATCTACTGTACTGTCTGATCCCTTTTTTTGTAAATTTAGTTCCGTATTGACTCATACCATGATGGTCAATTAAGATATTTAGGACATCTAGCTATGATGGTGATGGCAGCAATGTTGCAAGAAAAAGAAAATTAAATTCTATGTTTAGGATTAATGTTTACTCTAGAGAGGACAAATCTCTGCCCTATCCATGACAGGCAGATTCCTATGTAACCTGCATATTGTGGAGTAACTAACTGATGACTCCTCCTGAAGGAGTAGGTATGGTAACAGTGCACTCAGTGCTGGCCTCTGCTGTGTGTATGTTCAGTCATCAGATTGCTGTTCTTG
This sequence comes from Elephantulus edwardii, assembly GCF_000299155.1. Lineage (NCBI taxonomy): Eukaryota > Metazoa > Chordata > Mammalia > Macroscelidea > Macroscelididae > Elephantulus > Elephantulus edwardii. The sequence goes on from NW_006399769.1 coordinate 19,046,982, forward strand.
TTGGTGATGTTGTGCTGTTGAGCCAATCCCAACTCATAGCAACGCTGTGAACTGTGGCTCTACCTTCCCATTTTGAACCCACTTCACCATCTCCAACACAATTGACCCCATTGTCACAGACACACTGTCAACCCATTTTATCCAGGGCCTTCCTCTCTTGTGTTCACCCTCTCTGCCTATCCAAAAATGATGGTCCATTCATCTCCAAGGACTGGTTGATCTTGGCAACATGCCCAAAGTATATGAGACAGAGTCTCAAAATCCAAGCAGCAACCTGATTTCACCTTGTCCAGGACAGACCACTTTGTTCTCTTGGTGGTCCATGATATGTTTAATACTCTTCTCCAGCACCACAACTCAAAGGCATAGCTGCTTCTTCTGTCATCCCTAGTCACTGTCCAGCTTTCAGATGCATAGCAAGTAATTGTGAAGACCATGACTTGGATCAAGCGCACCCTAGTCTTAGACTGACATTTTTGCTCTTTAAGCTCTCTGGAGAGGTCCTTGACAGCAAACTTTTTTTTTT
>NW_006399769.1:19049322-19050829 GCF_000299155.1 Elephantulus edwardii
ACAGCAAACTTTCTTAAAGCAACTCATCTTTTGAGTCCCTGACAGCTGACACCAAGAAATTGTGGATCTGAACATCCAGGCCTACAACTATGTGATGAAATATTGTCAGTTGGTATTCCATTAATTCACGGGCTTTATTTCTTTTTTTGCCAATTCCTTCATTACAGCTTGAACTTCTTCATTTATTGCCATTGATCCTTGATCATATGCTGCTTCTTGAAATGGCTCTGTGTCAACCAATTCTTTTTGGTACAGTGACTCCGTGTATTCCTACCATCTTCTTTTGATGCTTTCTGGTCCCAACCGAGAAACTCATGCATGTTCACTATTGCTGTTGCTACAAAATTAATTTTTAATGAACTATTGTGGTAACTGAGAAAATGTTAATTGACATCTATGTGCTTCTCAAATTTTTCAGAAGTAGATGCCTTTATTGTTATTGTTAGATGTCATCAAGTTGAGTACGACTCACAGCGATCCTATAAACAACAGACTTGACTTTCCCCCTATCCTGGGTTGTCCTGATCTACTCTGACATTCTGGAGCTCCTTGGTGCAGTCGCTATGTCAATCCATATCACTGAGGGTCACCCTCTCTTTCTTTGATCCTCCACCTTTCCAAGCATGTTGTCCCTTTCCAAGAAATAACCTCTCCTAGCAATGTGCCCAGAGTATGAGAGGCAGAGCTTCGTCATCTTTGCCTCCAAGAACATTCTGGCTACACTTTTGGGGGAGCATTGAAAAGGGGTATCATTACCACAATGTAGTCACACATTGTGGTCCTTTCTGAATGGGGTAGATAGCCACTTCATTTCCCCTGAGTCCTTCTTATCACCAACTAGGAAGGTTATGTGTCAACTTGGCTAAGACGTAATTCTCAGTGGTCTAGCAAATGTTATACAATCACTCTCCATTTTATGACTGTAAAAAAAAAGCAAAGGCAGCATAGGGACTACCATACTAACTGCACAAGAGAAATGTCCCACATGCTCCCTTGACTATTTTACTAAATCTAACAGCAATCCTACTGCTCTACTAGATCAGAAATCTATTGCAATTGCTACAGAAGCTATATAAAAACATAATGACAATTATGGGGTATTAGGGAAATTATCAGGTTCCAGTGCAGCTTGGCAACAGGTTATAATATCTCAGTCAAGACTGTTTCCAAAGTGTGCTCTCCAGTGTTGCAAAACTCTTGTTGTTATATGCTGTTGAGTCACCTGCGACTCATAGTGATTCTATGTACAACTCTTAAGGCTCCCCATCTTGAGCGAGTCTCATTGTCTCCAACCCATATACCTATTACGGTGTTCACTCCCAGTCCTACCACAAGCTTGAGCAAAGGCTTCTAGTTCTGTTCCCTGGAGCAGCAATCCTAAGGCACCTCAGTCTTATGTAGGGTTCTTTCTTCTGGATGCTGCTGCTTTCCTGTAGGGCTGGCTGATACAAGAATCTTGGTCCCAATGGATGCACTCAGCATGTTCTGCTGTTTTTTATTTGCTGGT
>NW_006399769.1:19052184-19054497 GCF_000299155.1 Elephantulus edwardii
GCAAGGTTGTGTCATCTGCATAACACAGGTTGTTAATGAGTCTTCCTCCAATCCTAATACCACATTCCTCCTCACAGAGCCCAGCCTCTCAGATGATCAGTTCTGCATATAGATTAAAAAGTTATGGAGATAGGTTGCACCCCTGGCGCACACCTTTTTTTATTTTGAACTGTGCAGTGATCTTTACTGGTACTGAGTTTCAAATTTCTGCCCTTGAATCTGCTCAGTTTAAGCCCAGAAATATGGTGAAACTAGCTTTCCACCTGCTGGGTGGAATAGCACATTCTATTTTCACGTTCCCGCCTAACCATGTGACAAAGCCAAGGGCAATGGCCTAGAAAAGCCATTTTGAACAATTGGCCCACTACAACTGCACTGATCTAATGTAAGTAGCCTATCAGCCGAAAGGAAACTTTCCTTGAAGGTGTGACATGCTTGCCCTCTCTCAATTCTGCATCTAACTTGTTATTCTCTCACTTCTTGTACTTGAGATGAAAGCCAGCAGGCTGTCATACGACCTTTAGATTTGGGGTTTGTCAGTCCCTCCAAATATATGAGTCAGAAGAAGCTTCTATCCTGATGCCAGATCCACAGAGTGGAGGTATGATAACTACCACATTCACATGAACCTTTAAATCTATCTATCTATCTATCTATCATCTATCAGCACTGGTGGCATGTTGCATTATGTGCTAAACTGCTAATCAAATAATTGGTTGTCCTAGTCTTCCTGCCATTCTACCCCACAGGTGAAAGATCAGTCGGGCTCCTCTTGTGAAAATTTACAGGCTCAGAAACTTAATGGAGAATTGCTATTCTTTGGAGCCAACTAGACAGCAGTGAGTTTGATGTTGTGTGTTGTAAAATGGGTGTAGGCAGCATGAGAATGACCAAGTGACCTCTACTAATTCCACAAAGCAGAACCGTTCCCATCAAGAATATCCACAGTTGTTGATGAGTCTTCCTCAAACCCTGATCCCACATTCCTCATAAAGTCTTGCTTTCTATATGATCTGTTCTACATATAGATTGAAAAGGACTATGTAAAGGCATTTGACTGTGTGAATCACAGAAATTGTGATTGACATTGAGAAGAATGAGAATCCCAGAACGCCTGATTACACTTATGTGAAACCTATACTTGGACCAAGAAATAGTTGTGAGAACAGAGCAAGGAAACATTGCATGGCTCAAAATCAAGAAAGGAGTGCATAGACCAACAGGCCCTATTTGTATGATCCTGTCCATTAATGCACAAAGTAAAAGTCAACGTCTAACCCATGTCCTTGTGTTCTAACCCATGTCCTTGTGTTCTGCCACGTCCTCAGCTGTTATCAAGCTCCTTTAGTTCTGTCAGTTGTGTGTCAAGCCCAGGCCACCAGGCCATGTAGGGCCTGAAAATGCTCAGCTGTAGCCCAGCATTAACAGATCGAGTTCAGCTCTGCCTCATGCTGGTCTCTGGTTCTCCATTGCTTCTGTGACCGCTGCCGTCACTGCTGCTGTCTCTTTGTCTCATTCAATTTCTTCATCTCTGGTTTGAGAAGGAATCTGTGGTGAAAGGTGCTGCACTCTCTGGTTCTCCTTTCTTGATGGTAGTAAGACTATCCCATTCGGTTTCAATTTACATTACTCAAGATGGCAAAGGTGATCAGTTCCAATGTTAGCATTCAGCACATTTTATTGGCATTTTCTTACCTAAAAGGTAGAAAAGTATTTCTTAGAGGCAACGTTGGTGAAACTTTGTCTCACATACTTTGGTCATGTTGTCAGGAGGGGCTTGTTCCTGGTAAAAGACATCATGCTGGGAAAGATGGAAGGTCAGAGAAAGAGAAGAAGATTCTCAACCAGATGGGTTGACACAGTGACAGTAAGAACGGGCTGCAGCATGACAGAGGTGGTGAGGATGGTGCGGCCCAGGATTAAGTTCTGATGTACAGTTCGTAGTGTCATTGTGACTTATAGACAATTCGATGATACCAAACAGCAACAACTCAAAAGATGCCGTTTGCTTTATTTCCAGTATTAGTGATATTGTGGTTTCCTTGACGGACCACAAACCTCTAACATTTGTGTTACCCAACTATGTGATGAGTTACACGGACAGTGGCTAGAAAAGTCACATGGAGTAATTCACTACAGCAAACTGATATTTCTCTGCTGTCTTTTCTTTGGGGATAAATGTTGGTGCTGTGTTTTATATCACCCCGAAACTCATCTGAAATCAGGACCTAGTTTCTGAGGAAGCATCTTCCATTTAAATTTCCCATTTACAGATGACAATCATTGCAGAATTTTTCAAGGATACTGCCCTTC
>NW_006399769.1:19055434-19068393 GCF_000299155.1 Elephantulus edwardii
GAGAAGGATGGACAATCTTCTCCCGTGTAATTTATTATCTCTGAAATCCTTTTGGAGGGTCAGCTATGGGTTAGTTTCAACTTGACAGCACACAACAGTAATAACCATATGAGCAGGAGCCAATAGTGATGAAAGAGGAAGTTAAAACTGCACTTAAGGCTTTGGGGCAGGGCGGGTGGGGGGGAGGCCCCAGGAGTCAATGGGATACTAATTGACCTATTTCAGTTAACAGATGTAGCCCTCAATGTGCTCACCAGTCTACACTAGGAAATTTGGAGGACAGCTGTCTGCCAACGGATTGATAGAGGTCAGTGTTTATTCCCATTTTCAAGAAAGGTGATCCAACAGAACATGGAAACTATTGAACAAGATCATTAATACCACATGCAAGCAAAATAATGCTGAAGATGACTGAAAAAAGGCTACAACAGTACACAGATAGGGAACAGCCAAGAGTTTAAACAGGATTTAGAAGAAGTCGTGGTACAAGGGACATCATTGTTGATGTCAGATGGATCCTGACTGAAACTAAAAAACAAAACAAAACAAAAACCCAACAGAATAAAGTCTATTTGTGCTTTACTGACTATGCAAAGACATTTGACTGTGTGGATCATAACAAGTTGTGGTTGACATAGAGAAGAAAGGGAATTCCAGAGCACTTAATTGTGCTCATGTGAAAACTTTATTTAGATCAAGAGGCTGACTCATAGCGACCCTATGAACAGCGGCTCTGAACCCTATCCTGTTCTGTTTCATCTTCACACTTCCTGGCACAGTAGAGCTCATTGTGGCAGTCACTATGTCAGTCCACCTGGTTGAGGGTCTTCCTCTCCTTTGCCAACCTTCCATCCTTTCCAGCATCAAGAAATAGCCCCTCCTAGCATCATGCACGAAGTATGTGAGCTGAAGCCTATATGGTTTAAAATTAAGAAAGTACTGCATCTGTCTCCACACCTTTTAAATCTGTATTCTGAACAAATTATTCAAGAAGCTGGACTCTGTGAAAAAGAATGTGGCATCAAGATTGGAGGAAGACTCATTAATAACCTGTGTTAGGCAGATGATGCAACCTTGCATGCTGAAAGTGAGAACTTGAACCACTTGTTGCAGAAGATCAGATAATACAATCTTCATACAGATTGCATCTCAATGTCAAGAAAACAGAAACTCTTACCACTACTGAACCGATAGGCAACATCACGATAAATGGAGAAAATTATTGAAACTGTCGATTATTTTATCTGACTTGGATCCACAATCAACATCCTTAGTACCAGCAGTTAGGAAATCAGGAGACATATTCCACTGGGAAAGTCTACAGTCAAGGACTTTTCCAAATTATTAAGTTGCAATAATGTCAGTTTGAGGACTAAGGTGCCTCTCACTCAGGCCATAGTCTTTCAGATCACTTGCTAGCATCTGAGAGCTGGATAATGGATAAGGATACTAGGAGAATTGTTACCTTTGAGCTGTGGTATTGGAGAATAGTAGTAAACATCTCATGAACTGCCAAAAGAACAAACAAATATGTCTTTGAGAGAGTGCAGACAGAGTGCTTTTGAGGGCTAAGATGATAAAGCTTCATCTCACATACTTCAGGCATGTTACTAGGAGGGACTGTTTCTTGGGGAGAGAGATCATGCTTGGAAAGGTGGAGGGTTGGCAAAGGAGAGGAAGACCCTCAGTCAAGTGGACTGACACAGTGACTGCCGCAATGGACATTAGTGTGTCAGGACGTGTGAGGATGGCACAGGATAGTACACAATTCAGACCTGTTGTTTATAGGGTTTGTTTGTTTGTTTATGAGTTGTACTTGACCTCATAGCACCTGGTTAACAGCAAAACATTCTACAGTATTTGCTGCCACACTACCATCACTGTTGTTTTCTTGTCACTTGGAAATGCCACAGAAATATATCTCTGCTATCCATGTGCCTTCCAAATCTCCCACCAGCGAGTTTTTCCCATTATAGAAACTTAGATCATGCCCAGGAGTTTACAAGGAATATGTAGTTTTCAAGATGTGATTATGTATAACAGGTAGAATGTAGAGATCCGGGAGAAATGCACAATTGTTAATGTATATTCTAGGACCTCTTTATGACCACCTATTCCCCCAAGGAAATAAAGTTCAGATCTGTTGTTTATAGGGTCGCTGTGGGTCATACTCAACTTGACAGCACCTCACAACAACATTTTCTTAAGTGCTCAGAAAAATCTTAGCATAGTAAATTGTCTTGTAAGCTCTGGTACTTGACTTTCCTGTACCATAGATCTCAGATTTCACAGCTAGTAACGTGCATAGTTCCTCTAGTGTTTATAGGGTTTTCCAATGTAGTCATCAATTTAAGGACTAAGGTGTGTCTAATTCAGGCCATAGTCTTTCTAATCACTTGCTATGGAGCTGAGAGCTGAAAAATGAGTAAGGATAACAGAAGAATTGATGCTTTTGAGCTGGGGTGTGGAGAAGAGCACTGAACATCCCTTGGACTACCAAGAGAATAAACTGAATATGTCTTGGAGAGAGTGCAGCTAGAGAACTCCTTGGAGGCAAGAATTATGAGGCTTCACCTCACAGACTTTGGACATGTTGCTTGGAAGGGCTATTCCTTGGAGAGGGACATGATGCTGGGAAGGGTGGAGAGTCAGGAAAGGAGAGAAAGACCTTTAACCATGGATTGACATGGTGACTGCTGCAATGGCCTCTAGTCTGTCAAGAAATATGAGGATGGTACAGGACAGAACAAGGTTCAGATCTTTTGTTCATAAAGTCTCTGTGAGTTGTACTTGATGATACCTAACAACAACAACGTGGATTGTAATGACACTTGCCTTACAGTTCTATCTTCTTGTTATTTGATGTCATTGAGTTAACTATGACTCATAGCAACCCTATAAACAACAGATAGGACCTGGGCCTATCCTTCAAACCTCATGATCTCTGATATGTTCAAGCTCATTGTTGCAGTCTCTGTGCCAATCCCACCTGCTGCTCTTCCAATCCATCTTGAGGGTCTTCCTCTCTTTTGCTGACTAGCTGTCTTTCCAGCACAATGTCTTTTTTTACCCTCCAAGAACTAGTTCCATCAACAGCATGCTCAAAATACCTGAGATGAAGTTTCAGCATCCTCACCTCTAAGAAGCAGCCTGGTTGTACTTCCTCTAAGACATTGTTCTTTTGGCATCCTATAGGGTATTTGGTACTCTTCAAAGCCTCAACTCAAAGGCATCAAGTCTTATTCAAATTTCCCTATTCATTGTCCAACTTTCAGAGGCATATGAAGCAATTGAAAATACCATGGCTTGGATAAGATACACCTTAGTCTTTCAACTGATATCCTTACTCTTAAGAATTTTGGAGAGGTGCTTAACAGCAGATTTTCTCAATGCTACAAGTCTTTCAATTTCTTGACTTCTACTAGTATGAATGTTGATTGTACATCCAAACAAAATGAAATCTTTGACAACTTCAATATTTTCTCCTTCTCTTATGATGCTGCCTATTGCCCAGTGATGAAAAATTTTTTCCTTGATGTTGATATTATAACCCATACTTGTAATCTTTGTAATTTTTTGTAATTGCAATCTTTGTGTTTCTTCTGAAACAAGATTCTGTCATTTGCATAATGCAAATTGTTGAAGAATCTTCCTCTGATCTTGCTGCCACATGTCGTCATATAGTCAAGCTACTAGAATGACTACCACTGCTTTAAAAAAAAAAAGACTGACACGTTTGGTAGGATCAGAGAGAAAAAGGGAACTTGGCAACGAGGATGGCAAAAGCTGCTGCGGTAAGCCACAGTAAGTTGCAGTATGTATAGGCTGTGCCATTCTCATATCAGCTTTGCTTTCCATCCAGAAAACATCAAAAGATGAGGTGTTCTCCATATATAGAAGATTTACGTCTCACCACCAACAACAGGTGACCACAGAAGGAAGAAGAATCAGTGTACCAAAAAGAATTGACTGACCGACATGGAACTATTTCAGGAAGTGATGTATGATGAGAACCAATGGTAATGAAGGAAGAAGTTCAAGTTGCACTGAAGACATTGTCCAAAAATTAAGGCCACAGAATTGATGGGATACCAACTGATATGTTTCAACAAACAGAGGCAGCCTTGATATGCTCACTAGGCTGTGCCAGCAGTCTAGAAGAGATTCATGTTTGTTCTCATTCCCTATAAAGGTGACCCAACAGAATGTGGAAATTGTTGAATGGCATCATTAATATCATATGCAAGTAAAATCTTGCTGAAGGTTATTCAAAACTGGCTAGAACAGTATACTTGAAATTCAAGCCTGATTTGGAAGAGGCCGTGACATCAAGGATATCATTGTTGATGTCAGATGGCTCTTAACTGAAAGCAAAGAACACTAGTAGGATGGTATTTTTATGCTTTATTGACTATACAAAGGCACTTAACTGTGTGGATCACAACAAATTTTGGTTAGCATAGAACACTTAATTGTGTTCATGTGAAACTTATACCTAGACCAAGAAGCTGTTCTCTGAACACAGCAAGGGAACACTGCATGGTTTAAAATCAAGAAAGACGTGCATCACGGCTGTATCCTTGTTCCATATCTACTCAATCTGTATGTTAAACTAATGATTTGGAGGGTTGGACTTTATGAAGAAGAATGTGGCATCAGGATCAGATGCCTGTTGATGAGATAGACTGATCAACAATTTACATAGTGCAGATAACACAACTTTGCTCACTAAAAATGAAGAAAGTCTGACGCACTTGCTAGAGAAGATCAATGACTATAGTCTACTATATGAATTACATCTCAATATCAACAAAAGTCCTCACCACTACCACTACTAGCCCAATCTGGTAGCCTAGAGATAAGAAGCCATGCTGCAATCCCAAAGGCAGCAGCAGTTTTAATCTACCAGTTGCTCTGTGGGAGAAGGATGGACAATCTCCTGTATCTCTGAAAACCCACTGAGGGTCAGCTATTTGTTGGTTTTTACTCAAGGGCACACAATACAACTTAAATGGAGAAAGGATTGAAATGGAAACTATTTAATCTTATCAATCAACATCAAGAAATCAAAAGACTTGTTGCACTAGAGCAATGTGCTATGAAGGACCTCTCCAAAGGTCTAAGGAACAACAATATCAGCTTAACGGGTTTGGGTTAGGGTTAGAATTAGGGTTAGGGCCATTCTATCTCCCCCACCCCCAATTACTTGCTATACATCTAAATATTGGACAATGACTAAGGATAATAGGAGAATCAATGCCTTTGATTTGTGGTTTTGGAGAAGAGTATTCAATGCCCCATTGACTGCCAGAGAAGAAACAAATATGCCTTGGAGAAAGTGTAATCAGGGTGCCCCTCAGAGGCAAGAATGGTGAAACTTACATAAATTCGGCATGTTGTAAGAAGGGGCCAGAACTTGGAAAAGGACATCATGCTTGATAAAGTGAGGGGTCGGTGAAAGAAGGGAAGATCCTGAAAAAAAATTGACACAGCCACTTAACAATGGACTCAATTGTGTCAGGGATGATGAGGATGGCACAGGAAAAGGCAGGGTATAGATTTGCTATTCATATGGTTTCAATAGGTCGCGGGGGATTCCAGACACCTAAGAACAACAAAAACAACAACCACAAACAGATGCCTTTCTCACTCTAGAGAAGATCCACTAAACTTAGTACTGTTCACTTCTCTTGCCTGTCAGTGGCAATTCTCACTGGAGGGAATTTGCTAGTCCTCTCCGAATCGTTTTGACTAGTTCTAGGTATGTATGTATGTATGTACGTATGTATGTATGTAAGTAAGTATTGATTGGGAACTCTGGTGACCTAGAGGCAAAAAAGCTGGGATGCAATCCCAAAAGTCATAAGGCTCAAATCCACCAGCTGCTCCTCCGGATAAGAACGGGCAATCTCCTCTCTTGGGATTAACTGTCTCTAAAAACCTGCAAAGGGTCAGCTATGCGGCAGTTCAGACTCAAGGGTACATAACATCAACGCACAATTTCTACATAGATAAAGGAACCTAGCACGGTTGGTTGCTGCTATGAGTTGGAATTACTATTGTTAGTGAAGGAAGTGATCTTTGTAACAGCCAGCTGACAGATCTTTTTTCTCTGATGAATGATAGTGGTTCAGATGGCCAACTTCCCTCCGCCCCAGTAACAGCAGAGCTTCCAACAGGAGATTTAACACCTGGTGTCACTCTCTAAGGATCGGCAAGATTCTCCTGTGCAATTTCCTGCCTCTGAAAACACGCTTCCGACTCGACGGTATACAGCAACGATCACTCTCTAAGATCCAGTGGATTCCAGTTCATGAGGACACTGCCCATCGGTTTTCAAGGCTACAAATCTTTAAGGAAGGAGACTGCTCATCTTTCTCCCCAGAGCTGCTTGTGGATTGAAAATACTGGCCTTTCAGCAATTCAAGGCCTATTTCACTGAGCCTCTCTGAATGAATGGATGAATAGGAGCAGATTTAGGGATGATTTATGTCTCCAGGCCTCGTGGACTCTTGCCACTTACTGAACTGATAATATCCGCATTTCCCAGACAGCTTCCCGGGTTCCTGTTGAGTTAATGGATCCAGGTGCAAGCACGGCGGCACGCGCCAAGGGACTCTGGGCACAACTAACTGCTCCCTCCCTTTTCCTGGGCGGACCTCTCCTTCCACCAAGCAGTCCGCGGTCCACGCGGTCCTTTGGGGTTTCTCTAGCCCAATGACACTCTCTGAAGAAGGCGCCAATTTCTCCAACCCGGAACCAGTGCGAATGGCGTGGACGCAGAAAAAGGCGGAGTCCGCGGGGAAAACGAAACCGAGAGCGCACAGTTCAGGCTGTGCTGAGCATCGGTGGACGCGGCGGTGTGCGGTGAGCGGTGAGCGGGGCCGTGGGGCCAGCGTGGGGATGTAGGGCCGCCGCGGGCTGTAAGGGGCAGCGCAGGGTGTTAGGGTCAGTGCAGGGGAATAGGGCCAGCGTGGGGGTGTTGGCGCCAGTGCAGGGGTATAGGACCAGCGTAGGAGTATAGGGGTCAGTGGCGGGGGTGTGGGGTGGGGGTAATTTGGTCTAGGGCAGCTGCGCGAATGAGCGCACACCAATCTGAGGTCCCCAATAGGACCCCAGAGCCCGCGCTCCGCTCCATCGGGAGAGCTGTCAGCGCCCCGCTACTGAGGGAGCTGCAGAGCCTTTTCTGGATCTGGGGAAATAATCGTGGATCCCGAGGCTTCTTAGCAAGTGGTGAAGGGGTTTATGCCTGGGCAAGTCCAGGGGCACCTAACTCAGGCAATCTGCAGGTGTTACTGCTCTTGTGGCTCCCTAGCTGTTCATCTCTGTATTGGGGGCTGGGATCAGCCCCTGGGCGCTATATCACTGGAGGCCTCTGGTGGAGCTTGGTGGGAACTGAAAAGCCATTCTTTTTTTGAGAAGAATTTCTGGTTAAGTGACACCAGCTCCCAGGAGGGGGGAAGAGGATGAGGAGGGGTGTCTGTCAAGTCATAGGGAGATCTGAATTAGCCACAGATGGGCTGATAAGTGGGAACTCTGGTGGCCTAGTGGATGAGAAGTTGTGCTACCAACCTAGAGGCATGCCATTGGAATCCACTAATTGCTCCGTGAGAGAACTAGTGCAAGTTACTGCCTCTGAAAATGCACTGGAGGGTCAGCTATGATTCAACTCTGACCCAAGTCACAGAACATGTTACAAATCCAGGGTCAAAAATCTATTATCTAGACAGTGATCTTATAGCCCTGCCCCCACCTTTTTCCATTCCCTCTTCTCAGCACCTCAGAGTGTTCCTGTGACAACCAGGTACTACTGACTCTCCTTCCTACCTTCAGGCTTTGTCTGGGCCCTGCAAAAAGACTCCTTGCTCCCTCCGCTCGCTCAGCCTCTTTGTTGCAAATTACTGCCTCTGGGTCTTGGCACGCTTTGTTCTTCCTTCCCTTCCCCATTACCTGAACCGCATCCCCATTACCTGAACCGGCTAAGTCATAGGTAGCTTCATCCCCTACTTTCTTGAAGGTAACTTATCAGAATGCCCTTCCCTGAACACTGTAAAAACAAGTGCACTTTGCTCTCTCTTCCCGTTTCTCTGTTACTCTTAATCTCTGATGTCCCTTACTCTGCTTTGATTTTCATTTAGCCCAGTGAAAAGTTGTTACGTTTTGTCAGGGTTAGCTCCCCAGAGGGACAGCCCTTCAGGTTTAGTATTAGCCAAAAGACGACTATAGCGGAAGGAAAAACTGACATATTGACAGACTAAAAGATGTTGTGTGATTGTTGTTATGCACCCTTGAGTTGCACCCACTGGTAGCTGAACCTCCAGCAAGTCTTCAAATGGCCAGGAGAAGACTGCCCATCTTTCTCCCCAGTGGATCAGTTGGTGGATTTGAACTTCTTGCCTTTGGATTGACAGCACAACTCTTTATCTACTAGGCAGTATACTAGAACTTCCTAAAACACATTGTTGTTGTTGTTGTTGTTATGTGCCTTTGAGTTGGAACAGACTCATAACTGGCCCTCCATGTTTTCAGAGGCTGTAATTCTCATGAGAGGAGATTGATTGTCCATCTTTCTCTGGCTAAAAGACATTGTTGTCATTGTTGTTAGGTGCCATCCAGTCGAATATGACTCACAGCGACCCTATGAACAGACCTGCGCTGTATCCTATCCTATCCCAACCCCATAGTCTCTGACACACTTGAGCCCATTGCTACAGTCACTATGTAAATCCAACCTGGTTTAGGGTCTTTCTTTCCTTCACCATCCCTCCATCCTTCTAAGTGTGATTTTCTCTCCAAGGAACAGTCTCTCCTACAACATGCCCAAAATACGTGAGACAAAGCTTTGCCATCCTTGCCTCCAAAGAACACTCTGGCTGCACCTTCTCTTTTTTTCTTTTGGCAGTCCGTATTCAGTACTCTCCAGGAACACAGTTCAGAGGCATTCGGTCTTCTGTCATTGTTGTTCATAGTTCAGCTCTCAGCAGCTTAGCAAATGATTGAAAAGATCATGATCTGAATTAGGTGCACCTTCATCCACAAACTAACTTCATTGCTCCTCAAAAATTTGGAGAAGTCCCTGACTTAAGATTTCCCAAAGCAGTGCATCTCCAGATATTCAGACTGCTTATATCAGTGTATTGGTTGTGGATACAAGTAAGATGAAGTCCTTGACAGTTTCAATCTTTCCTCCATGTTCCAGGAAATTAAAAGCAGAATTGCACTGAAAAAATCTGCTGTCAGTGACCTCTCCAAAGTACTGAAGAGCAACATTGTCAGTCTGGAGACTAAATTATGCCTGATCCAGGTCATAATCTTTGCAGTTACTTGCTATGCATGAGAAAGCTGGACAATGACTAGGGATAATAAAAGGAGAATTGATGCCTTTGAGCTGTGATGCTGGAGAAGAGTGTTGAGGGCGCATAACAACAACAACATTATGATGTTGCCTCTTGGTCCAGTAGTAAGAATTTTTTCATTCTTGATGTTGAGATGCAGTTCATATTGAAGTCTGTACTCTGTCATCTTCTGCAGCAAGTACTTCAAGTTCTCACTTTCAGCAAGCAAGATTGTATCATCTGCATGTTGTTATTGTTGTTGTTGTTATGTGCCATCGAGTTGCCCCCTTGTACAATAGCTCTGAACTCTTCCCTATCCTGAGCCAGTGTCACTGACTCTGACGTACCTAATCCATTGCCCCAGTTACCATGTCAATCCCTCTATCTCATCCAGGGTCTTCCTCTCCTGCACTGTCCCTCCACCCTGCCAAGCATGATATCCTCCTCCAAGGACTGGTCCTTCCTGAACATATGCCCAGAAAATATGAGATGGAGTTTCAAATTCCTTACCTCCAATGAGTAACTTGGTTTCACCCTCTCCAAAACAGACTTTTTTGTTCTCCTGGAGGTCCATGGTATGTTCGATACTCTTCTTCAGCACCACAATTAAAAGGCATCAGTTCTTCTATTATCCTTAGTCATTGTCCAGCTTTCTGATACTGATGGTTATTGATGAGGCTTCCTCTAATTCTGGACTCTAGCTCAGTGTGCAGATTGAATATGTTTAGAGAAAAGATACAACCCTGATGCACACCTTTCTTAATTTTTTTTTTCAAGGGGTTTCTCATCAATATAAGGAGCAGATGTAACATGGGGGTGGCCGAGTCTGATTTCTCCTTGCTTCATAAAGGGAAACTGTCCCCAACAATAATATCCATAGTACTAAACAAATAGATACATGATCAGACATGCTCGCCCATATGCTCCTTCACCTATTTCTTTTTTTTTAAAATTTTAAACCATGTTGTTCCCTTCTTCTGTTTGCACAAGTTCTTCATCTAAGTATAGGTTTTATCTTTTCTAAATCTAGCTTGAATTTCTAACAGTTCTATATCTATGAACTGTTCTAGCCATTTTTTAATGATCTTCAACATCATTTTGCTTCTGTGTGAGATTAATGATAATATTTTAATAGTGATAGTTTAATGATAATTTCCACATTCTGTTGGATCACTTCTCTTAGGTATTACAGTCTCTCAACATGGATCTCTTCCACTCAATCGACCAGGCAACTGTCCTCCAAATTTCCTGGCATAGACTGTTGAGCATGTCCAGGGCTGCATGTATCATTTGAAACATTTCTGCTGATTTCCCATCTATTCTTGGAGCCTTGTTTTTTGCCAGTATCATCAGTGCAGCTTGAACTTCTTCCTTCCCTACCATTGGCTCGTGATCATTTGGTAATTCAGAAATATTTCAGAGTCAACCAGTTCTTTTTGGTACCATGTATTCCCTCTATCTTCTTTTGACACTTCTTAGATCCTTCAAGGTTTTGCCCATAGCCTCTCTAAGCATTGTAACTTGAGGCTTGAATTTGTGTTTCCATTCTTTCAGCTTGAGAAATGCCAAGTGAGTTTTTCCCTTTTTATTTTCCAGTTCTAGGTTTCTGCACTTTCCATTAGAGTAATTTGCTTTGTCTCCTTGAGATTCCCTTTGAAATCTTCTCTTTGCCTCTTTTTTATTTCAGCATCTTCTCCCTTTGTTTTGGCTTCTCAGCTCTGTATAGTGCAATTTTAAGAGTCTCTTCTGACATCCCTTTTGGTAATATTCTTTCTCCTCTATCTTTCTAATGACTTTTTTTTCTCTTCATGGATAATATTGTTGTTATCTCACAACTCTTCTTGTGTTCAATCGTTGGTTTTCAATCCCTCAAACCTATTCTTAAGATGATTTTTAAATCCAAGTTGGATACATTCAAGGTCTTATTTTTGTTCTAGTGGACTCTTTTTCATTTTCTTCAGCCTCAATTTGAACTTGCACATGAGCAGCTGATGGTCTGTTCTGCGGTCAGCACCAGGCCTGGTTACTGAGCTTCTCCAATGATTCCTTCTATATATGTAATCAGTCTGATTCGTATGCAGTCCATTTGTCGAGGTCCAGTGTACAGTTACTGATTCTGGTTTTTAAAAAGATATTTATGAAAATAAATTTGTGATGAATAAATCATTGAATGTACAAAATTCTGTCCTCATATTTCTGACCTCGTTTCTGTCACCAAGTCTATACTTTCTGACTACCTTTCCTTTTTCCCTGTTTTCAGCTTTTGCATTCCAGTCACCAGTTATTATTAACACATCTTGGTTTCATACTGAGTTGATTCCAGACTGCAAAATTTTATAAATATCTTCAATTTCCTCTTCTTTGGCATTAGCACATATATTTAAATAATAGTATTCTTAGCATATATTTAAATAATAGTATTATCAGGTCTTCCTTGTATGCATATGGGTTCAGGATAGAACTTGAAATTGTCTTTTTAACTATGAGTACAACACCATTCTTACTCTGTTTTTCATTTCTGGCATAGTGTACCATGTGATTGCCTGATTCAAAGTGGCCTAAGGCAGACCATCTCATCTCACTAATGCCTACAATGTTGATAATCATGCATTCCATTTAATTTTTCACAACCTGTAGTTTTCTAACATTCATACTTCATGCATTCCATGTTCCAGCTATTGAAGGATGTTTGTAGCTGTTTTTCCTTCTACGAACAGGAAAAGCTGTGTTGCAATTGTCCAGGGGAGGTAGAATGGACCATAAGAAATTTCACTTTCTTATGCATTGGAGGAAGTAACTATTTTATACTCTTACAGAAACAACACCCAGACATATGGTTAGGTTAAACATTACACAAGCTGATGAAAAAATACTAACATCACATGATGCTTAGTCTAAAGGAAAAACCATTACATCCTTAATCTATATCTAGTTCAGTTATTCAGTCTGTATGCTGAGAAAATCATTCAAGAAACTGGACTCAGTGAAGAAGAATATGACATCAGGATCAGAAGAAGACTTATCAACAACCTGCGTTATGTAGATGATACAGTATTGCTAGCTCAAAGTCAGGAGGACTTGAAACACTTGCTACAGAAGATCAAAGACTATATACAGCCTTCAATATGGATTTCATGTCAACATCAAGAAAACAAAAATCCTCACTGTTGGGCTGATAGGTAACATCATATCATGATACATGATGTCAACAATTTCATCTTGGTACCAACAGTCAAGAAATCAAAAGGCTACGCCGCATTGAAAAACAAGGAATTCATGCAATATTATTCAAAACGGGTCACCCTGTAGGACATTATGCTGAGTGAAATAAATCAGTCACACACACAAAAAAGAAAGAGATATCTCAGTCACAAAAGGACAAATACTGCATGGTCCCACTGTTGTAGAATGAGGCTGACATCAGGGTCGGGGTAAGACTGAGAAAAACTGGATGAATTATGTATACTGTATTGAAACAGATGAGGGAAAGAACAGATTAGAGGCGATATATGATTGAGTATTATGGTTAGCACAGGAATCCAGAATTAAGGTTACATAGAGAAGTGTACTTGGGGAGGGGGTTGGGGGGAAGGGATGGGGGAATTGTATACCAATGAAGGAATT
>NW_006399769.1:19068819-19073790 GCF_000299155.1 Elephantulus edwardii
AAAGTCTACTGTCAAGAACTTCTCCAGAGTGCTAAGGAGCAATGATGTCAGTTAAAAGACTAGGGCGATCTTTTGCAACCACTTGCTATGCATCTGAGAGTTGCACAGTGAATAAAGATGACATACTAATCAGGTTTGAGCATATCAGATTGTGAAGTGGCACAAGATAAAGGTCAAGGTTCATATCTGTTGTTAATAGGTTCTCTGTGAATGTAGTTGACTCAGAGGTAACTAACAACAAAAACAGCGAATCACACAGGAGATTGCCCATTTGTCTGCTGTGGATTCAAACCACCTGTCTTTGGGTTGATAGCCCAGTACCTTACCTGGCCACCTACAGGATTGTGATCTCCAAGTTTTGAAAATATGAGTAGTTGACAGAATCTCCAAAGTAACCAAAGGTTATGAACAACAACAAAAGATATAAAATTTGGAAGAGATAAAGTAATACCTCTTCTATAAGGAAGTTAATGATTGTCCTGACTTGTGACACCAGCTCTGCTTATAATCACACAGGGCAGCATAGTTGATGTGCTTAGGAAAGTAAAGTGCAGTGTGGAAAGCCTTCAAGTGTATGCATTGCTGCTGAACAACCTTTACATTGCCCTGCCTTTGCAGTTCTTGCTAGGTAAGAGAATAAATAGGCTTGAGTGTATCAGAGATTGTGAGAATGGCATAGGATAGGACAAGGTTCACTGAGTCACTCTCAGTCATACTTCAATTGATGGTACCTAACAGCAACCTTAAGGAGTAATCAAGGGTCCTGGAGCTGAATTTTAAGAGCTTACTAAATGTAATGTTTCCTCTCTACTCCCATTTGCTCAGTCACTTGTAAGTAAGGAATCAGTTTGGTTGGGGTTTGAGGAACTCAAGTGTTGTTAAATTGTCACTCACCTGAATCACGCAGAAATTGTTAAGAGATGACACATAAACAGAGCAGCTATTGGACCACGTGAGAAGTAGAAAAAGGTTAATCTCTGGGCAGAAACATTCACCGGTCAAGGCACATTCTTGGTGTGGATTATGGGCTGGACTGTTGTGAGTAACACTTATCTATCTACACAGTATGAGTAAGGCTTGGGGGGGGTAGAACTGAGTCTGCATTGAAGTATACTCTTGAAGAGGCTACAGGGAAGAACGATGGAAAAGAGCAAAACACTGTGTTTGCTTCCAGTGACCAGGTCTTTGGAAAAGCAATCCTTCAATTCATTGTGAGAGCAAAGCAGGCCCCAGGCCCAGGGCAGCCCCTGTGTGTAATTACAGGCGTATTTCCTGCTGATGAACTTTAATGATGACTCAGAATGCTGCACTACCGTAACTGACTATCCACTCTGTCCTGTAAAATGCTCTGTATTCTTACAATTGAGTTTATAATTTAAATTACTACTAAATTCTTGATCCAGTGTGACACATACGCTGGGATCTGCATTTTCTCATGGGGTAAATTGTACAAAAATGGACTCCCGAGTTCCAAGGCAGGGTTTGGGGTTTCATGGAGCCTCTGTTCCCTCAAATGGGGCTCTGGTGGCCTACTCTTTTATTATTTTTTTCCACTTTTCCATTTATTTCCATTAATTTTTCTGAGATTTATTCATCCATGAAATTTGCTCTTTTTCTGTGAGTAAAAAATACATTTTAGCCAGTCAACCAATTTGTGGTAGCCTACTTTCCTAAATTTGACTGTTAAATGTTGATGTGACCATCAATAAGGTTTTTTTTGGAGGGGGGGTAATTTTATTTTTTTAATTTTAATGAACATTTACAGAGATTTTGGATTTCCTTTCATTCATTGTTGCATTTTTCTCCCTGGCCCCCTCCCCAGTTTGCTCCTCTCTGAAAAGTAAAAGAACAATTCTTTTATTGGTATACAATCCCCCCCACTGCCCTGAGTACACTTCACTATGCAACCTTAATTCTGGACTTTTTTGTTGTTGTTGTTGTTTTTAAAATTCTGGACTCTTGTGATAGTTTTGTTGTCATCCCAAAGGTGGTGGTGGTGGTTGTTAAGTGCCGTCAAGTCGTAAGTGATTCATAGCGACCCTATGAACGGAAGTCCTCGACACTTGTGTGACTTTCATCCTTTCTCCAGGTTCATAGGGTTTACAGAGGCAAGCTATTATGGAAGTGGATGTCACTCCTGCTTCTGAGCTTGTTTTAATCGGGGAGCTCCACCAAACACTGTTCACCATGGGTAACCATTATTGCATTTGACACGTCAGTGTCACATGTTAAGCTTCACAGCAACCACAGGTTACCTCTGTACAGCAAGGGACACACCGGCGTTATACGACCTAGAAAAATGTTTGAACAAAAACAATGAAAAAAGGCCTGAGTGCCACGGATTAAAAGTCACCCACTTCTGGCTTGGTAGCATCAATTTCTGTCCACTATGCCAACTGATCTCTCTCTATGGTGATGTTATTGTTAAGTGCTGTCAAGTCGTAGGCAACTCATAGCGACCCTATGAACATGGTTCAAATCCATCAGCTGATTCATGGGGGATAGAGGGACAATCTCCTCCCAAGGAGATTTACAGCTTCTGAAAACCTCCTGGAGGGTCAGCTGGGAATTGGTTCTAACTTAAAAGCAACAGAGAAATTCCCTTACTGCTAATTTTTTTACATTGTTATAAACTTCATTTATCATGTGAATGCTCTACCTTTTTCACTTTAGGATAAAAAATTCTGACTTTTGTAGCATTTTTTACTTTCTCAGCAAGTGGGCAAGCTTGCAGTGGATAGTGGAAGCAGAGTTATAGAGAAGGGTGCTCTGTGTCAGTTGTTTTCAAAGGACATTTTGGAGGAAGCAGCTTGACTCTGCAGTCCATGGAGTGGCTATGGTATTGGGGGATGGGGACAGAAGGTAATTTATGTTAGAATATTTTCTCAGCATATATGTAGTGTTAAAATGAATCATAGGAAGGAATTCTTCCCATCCCATTTTTTTCTCCGAAATGGAACTGAAAATGAGGAGGACTTGAGGCTCCTGCTGCAGAAGTTCATAGACAACAACCTTCAATATGTATTGCATCTCAATGTCAAGAAAACAGAAATCCTCACCATTGAACCAACAGGCAATATATCCTGATAGTTGGAGAAAAGATTGAAACTGTCAACAACTTTATCTTAACTTAGATCTATGGGAGAAAATATTGAAACTGTCAACTTTATGTTAACTTAGATCCACAGTCCACTTGGTACAAGCAGTCAGGAGATTAAGAGACTTCTTGCACTGGGAAAGTCTGTAGTCAGGGACCTCTCCACATTATTGAGGAACAGTCATGTCAGTTTGAAGACTAAGGTGCACCTGATTCGTACTAGTTACTTGCTGTGTGTATGAGAGCTGGACATTGAATAAGGAGGACAGAAGAAGAATTGATGCCTTTGAGCTGTGCTGTTGGAGAATAATACTGAATAGGCCAGGGACTAACAAAAGAACAGATATGTTTTGAAGAAACTACAGCCTGAGTCCTCCTTGGAGGCAAAGATGATAAAGCTTCGTCTCACATACTTGGAGCGTGTTGCTAGGAGAGGTTATTCCTTGGAGTAAGACATCATGCCTCGAAGGTAGAGGGATGGTGAAGGAAAGAAAGACCCTCCACTGGGTAGAGTGACAAAGTGATTGCAACAGTGGGTTCAAGTGTGTCAGAGATTGTGAGGATGACACAGGATAGGACAGGATTCAGATCTGTTGTTCACAGGATCCCTATGAATTATACTCGACTTGACAGCACCTAACAACAACAAATGGAATTAAGAAGTAAGAGGAAGTAAGATTAAATATGTTCTAGGATTCTGTGAAGGGAGCCCTGGTAGCATAGTGACTTGACCAAAATATTAATGGTTTGAACCCACCAAATGCTTGGAGGGATAAAGTTGAGGCAACCTCTCCTTGTTACATTTTGCAGCCCAAGAAACCTGAGCAGGTTGCTTCACTCTCTCCTATTGGACCCTTATAAGTTGAAATCAACTATGTGGCAATGATAGTGGTTTTATTTGGTGAGTGTAATTCTGTGTTACTTTTCTCACATATCTTTTCTGTTTAGGATACTGGAAGAAGACATGGCTAATGATCTTTCACCAGGTTTCTACATAGAGGAACTTAATAAATACCGTCAGAAACATAATGCAAAAATTAAGTTTGTTGAAATATCTAACACTGGACCTCCACATGACTTAAGGTAAACTAATTTTCAAAAAAATCTGCCTCTATAAAATACAGACGAGGAGAAGGGTAACTGGCATAATTTTAAAGTTGATACTTTAACTCACAGCATAAAGTCACCTCAAAGAATGGGAGAGGATAAAAGAGAATAAAAGCCCTCCCATCCTTTTACTGTTTGGGTATTGATACTTTAACGGTTGGCATAAAGTGATAACTTCAGAAGATTAATGTTGTTGTGTACTGTTGAGTCAGAACTTACCCATAACTGACCCTCCAGCAAGTTTTTAGAGGCAATAAATCACATGGCAGGAGATTCACCAGCTTTCTTCTGGGGAGCATCTGTTGGATTCGAACTGCGTACAAATGCGTTTGAACAGAGATATGTTGGCCTAGTGGTATGAAGCTGTGCTGCAACCCTGAAGGTGCACAGTTCAAACCCGCCAGCTGCTTTGTGGGAGAAGGATGGGTAGTTTCCTCCTGTGTGATTAACTGCCTTTGAAAACCTGCAGGAGGGTTAGCTGTGGCTTGGTTCAAACTCCACAGCACACAACACCAACCTCCTTTGCTTCAGCAGCACAGTTCCTTACCACCAGGCCACCAGAGTTCAACTTCAAAGAATGTTGTTGTTGTTTTTGTTGTTATATGCCATCGATTGCTTGTGACTCATAGTGACCCTATGTACAACAGCCCTAAACTCTGCTCTGTCCTGTGCCAATCTCACTGTCTCCAACACACCCATCCTGATTACCCCAGTCACTGAATCAATCCATCTCATAAAGGGCCTTCTCCTCATGTGCTGTCCCTCCA
>NW_006399769.1:19075108-19093043 GCF_000299155.1 Elephantulus edwardii
ATTCTGAAGCTTTGTCTGACATACTTTGGGCATATTGCAAGGAGGGACTGGTCCTTGGAGAGGGACATCATGTTTGGGTGAATGGAAGGATGGTGCAGGAGAGGAAGACCCTCGGTGAGATGGATCGATTCTGTGAGTGGAGAGGTGGGAATGAGTGTGTTTGAAACAGTGAGGTTGGGAAGAACGGCGTTTAAGGCTCTTGTACATAGGGTCACTATGAGTCACAAGCGACTCGATGGACATAACAACAACAACAAAAAGGTCTTTTATATTCAGAAGTTTAGTCTTTTTCTCCGTAATTTTACTTTTGCAGTACTCTGAGTGAGAGATACACAAAGAAGTAGTGGGTAAACTGAATAATGCCTGTTTAGAGTTTTACCCCCAGTTCAATACTAAAAAGTTAAACAAATCTGGAAAAGAAGTTCTAAGAAATGTGCTGACAGGTTCTTTTGTAAGTTTCTTTCACCTAATTCATACACTCACTGCCATCTGGTGATGGTGATTCACAGTGACTCTCCACTAGGCTTCCAAGACTATAGATCTTAATGAGAGGAGATTGCCCATGTTTCTCCTGAGAAGTCACTGGTGGATTCAAACTGCCAGAGAGGTAACAACACTGTGGATTGTGCCATCAGACAGCCTTCATATAAGTAAGAAAATGGTCAAGGACAAAATGATGAAACTACGACACTAAAGAGAGGGAACTATATATTTGAATGGCACATAATGGAGGGAGAATCAATAGACATTTAATTAGTATTCCCGAAAAAGAGAGCAGAGTAAATATTACAGAAAAGCATATCTGAAGATGTTTTACTACAAAGTGTTTCTGAAATAAAGAAAGAGATGATTGAATATTAAAACAACGCAAACAGATATTGGAAAATACAGAACCACCACGAACAAGATTGCTTCTTATGTGAGTGCTGAGTTCCAGGGACGTAGATGAGACATGGGGTCCTTTTTTTTACATATCAGACAATGGGAGATCATTTTCATAAAGTGAAGAATTGGGGAAAATTCAACTTTGATTATACTGACTTGAAAAATCTTACTTAAAATGTAATCCTTTAAAATATTAACTGAGACGTGAACAGAGACATGTATGCCTACCTTCATAGAAGTGTTAATCACAAAAGCAAGAAAATAGAAACAGCCCAAATCCCATCAACAAATGAATAAATTGAGAAATTATGGTGCATTCATACAGTGGAATACTATGTAGCACTCAGGAACAACATTTTTGTAAAATACTATACAACATGGGAGAGTCTAGTGAACATTATGTTGAGTGAAATAAGTCTCTTAAGGACAAATACTGCATAAGACTATTGTAAAAATAGAAGAAAAACTGAGCAAGAGGTATATAAATGTTCAAAAGGAGAAGGCAAAAGAGAGATGAGGACAGAAAAAGGGGAAGGAGGGAAGTCACTAGGACTGCAGACATTAATGGACAAAAGGGAGCGTTGTGAGGAATAGGAAAGATTCAACGGGGACTTCAAAAGACCAGGCTTGTAAAACCTTCCTTAGTGATGAGGATGACCCAGGCAAATTTATATAAGATGTCATGATCAAATCTCCACTATAAAGTTGAAGAATTTATTTACTCCCCAGTTGTTGTTGTTGTGAAGTGCTGTCAAGTCGTAGGTGACTCATAGCGACCCTATGAACGAAAGTCCTCCACAGTTGTGTGAGTTTCATCCTTTCTCCATGTTTGTAGGGTTTCCCAAGGCAAGCCATTTATGGAAGTGGATGCCTTTCCTGCTTCCAAGCTTGTTTTAGCCGGGTACTCCCCAGTACTTTTTAAAAAATAAATGCATTTATTTATCATATTTTTTAAAAAGACCAGGTAAGAATAGGCATAGATCAATGATACTTAATTATATAAAATATAATCTGTATGAATAATTGTATAAAACAGTGTACATGAACAAAACACAATATAATAAAAATATTAGGAGAGGGGAGACATGTAATCCTAGTCAAACCATTTAAAAAAATCAAGCAAAGCCACACAGTCATAATGAATCAAGGTAGAAATAAAGAAAAAGAAGAAATAAAAAATAAATATAAAGGAAGAAATGAATGTTAAATTAAGAATAATGACCACATATAAAATTAATATTTACTTTTTTAACAAAAAAGTAACAGACAAAATTAGAACATTATTTTGTCAGATTTGGAAAAAGCGATGGTCCAAATAACAACAGTTGAAAACATACTGTTATATTTCTTTTCCATTGAGATGCCACAATTAGGTTTAATTAAAAATCCTTTACACATTTTTGAGAATGAAAATGTACAGAACAGATCATCTGGGATGCTAGACTGTACAAGGATTAATGTGGCATCAAGATTGGTGGAAGTTTCATCAATAACCTGTGTTATGCAGATGACACAACCCTGCCTGCTGAAACTGAGGAGGACCTGAACTACTTGCTGAAGAAGGTCAAGGACTGAAGCCTTCAGTATGGACTGAAGCTCAGTATCAAGAAAACAAAGATTCTCACCACTGGGCCAATTGGCAGCATCAATATAGTTGGTGAAGAGATTGAGATTGTTAACAGTTTCAGTTTTCTTGGCTCCATAGTTAGCACTCTTGGTACCAGCAGCCAGGAAATCAAGAGAAGACAAATTGCATTGGGAAAGTCAGCTGTCGGGGACCTCTCCAGAGTACTGAAGAACAACAACGTCTGGCTTAAGACTAAGGTGTGCCTGATTCAGGCCATAGTCTTTGCAATTGCATGCTATACATCAGAGAGCTGGACAATGAGTAGGGATGATAGAGAATTGATGCCTTTGAGCTGTGGTGCTGGAGAAGAGTGTTGAATATACCATGGACTGCTAGGAGAACAATACGTTTGTCCTGAAGAGGGTGAAACCAGGCTTCTTCTTGGAGTCAAGGATTCTGAATCTTCGTCTGACATAGTTTGGGCATGTTGCAAAAAGGAACCAGTCCTTGAAGAGGACCATCATGTTTGGAGGATTAGAGGAACAGTGCAAGAGATCATCGATGACATGGATGATTCAGTGATTGGGGTGGTGGAAGTAGGTGTATCAGACAGAGACAGTGAGGTTGGCACAGGATAGAGCAGGGTTTAGGGCTCTTATACATAGTGTCACTATGAGTCGCAATTGACTCAATGGCATATAACAACAACAGCAGAATGTATTGGGCTGCTAACCAAAACGTGGGCAGATTGAATCTACCATCTACACTGAGGAGGGTGGATAAACAGTCCTTGGGACTGTGAAGGAGGATCCTGAGGGGTCAGAACTAACTCGCTGACAGAAGGTTTTGGTCACCTCTTTTGAGAATTAAAGCAGTTACTCCACACCAATAGAAATGGAATAAGATAGCATATTTGGTGTACCCTTTAACCACAGTATCAGAACACAAAATTAACAGATATGGAGGATAATTCTAGAATCCTGAATATAAAGGGCAAAAATACTTCAAACACTGACTAATAGGAGAAGGTGAATGAAAACATCAATTAAGGAGACTTACAGACCTTTAAGTAGCGCATCTCAGCCATTTTGAATCGAGGTCTGGCTGACTCTGAACTTCCTTAGTTCACACTACATGCACCTACCCCATGTATCTGAAGACAAGAAAGGTACAATCTCCCACATTGTTACCCACATCGTCTCAGGAATCAGTGCTCCCCTGGCCTGTCCCAGCTCCTCCTCAGGCCAAGCCCTGACTATCTTGTATCTAACTCTGGGAGCATGTCCACAGCCCTACACTCAGACACTCCTTTGGGGAGTTGGCAGACTCCCCAAAGCTGGCAGTCTCATGCC
Source organism: Elephantulus edwardii (assembly GCF_000299155.1). Lineage (NCBI taxonomy): Eukaryota > Metazoa > Chordata > Mammalia > Macroscelidea > Macroscelididae > Elephantulus > Elephantulus edwardii. The sequence goes on from NW_006399769.1 coordinate 19,078,913, forward strand.
TGATCTACAACAAGCTACAGAATTCGTGGGGGCATCACTTCTGACTGGGGTCCTTAGGCTCTCACTGGGTGCACTTAGTCATCACATGCCGCAGTCACATTTGGAATATGCACCCTCTATAGGATATGTTATCCTTGGGCATCTCAGATTGTCAAGGAGATGGGTTGAGTTGATGAGGATGGCTCAGGATAAGGCAGGTTTAGATCTAATGTTCATAAGGTTGCATGAGTCATACTCAACTTGACAGCACCTAATCACAACAGAAAAGACGAAATAGATAAAGGGGAAAATTAAAATTATTACAAACCCAGCAATTTGAAATTCTGAACATTAAGATTAAAATTCCAGAAGTAGTACATTGGAAGGACAAAAGAGCAGATTTGAAATAAGACACAGACTTAGTGCAATGGAGGACAAATTCCTCAATATTAATAGTTTTTTAATTTTTTTTATTTTATTATTTTTGTGTGCGTGTACCGTCAAATCAGATCTGACTGGTACAGGAGGAGATTGTCCCTCCTTCCCTGGCAAAGCATCTGGTGGATTTGAACTGTTCACCTCTGGGATTGTAGTTGCAGCTCCTTGCCACTAGGCCACCAGAGCTCCCCTAATATTAATCTTTTAAATGTGTACAAAGTGAGTAGCTTGTTCATATCCTCTGAAAGCTGGACCGTGAATAAAGATGACAGAAGAAGAATCAGTGCTCTTGAGTTTTGGTGCTGGAAAAGAAGACTAAATATCTCATGGACTAATAAACAAATTATGTCTTGGAGACGATTCAGGTAGGGTGCTATTTAGAGGGAAAGATAGTGAAACAACTTCTTGCATAATTTGGACATAATGTTAGGAGGAGCTGGTCCTTGGAAAAGGTCATCATGCTAGGAAGGGTAGAAGGTCAGTAAAGGAAGACCCTCAACAAGATGGATTAATATCGTGATTGAAACAGTGGGATCTAGTATGACAGAGATGATGAGGATGGCACAGGAGCGGGAACATTTCAGATATCCATTTTTCATATGGTCAGTGATTAGTACTTTACTCAATGGCACCTAACAACAACAACAACAACAGTTCATAAGTGGAACAATTAGTAAAAAGAACCTGAGAAAAATCAAGAAAGAAAATATGTATGTGGAACAACATCAAGAGAAATAACATGTGTAATGGAAATTGCTGAACAGGAAAAGCCCAGACTAAAACAAAATTCAGAGAGGAAATTATTGAAGGTTTGCTGGAAGACAATTTTCCAAACATGTAAAATAAGAAACTATGCATTCAAGAAGATTAATGAATGAGAGAGAGCTCTGGTGGCCTAGTGGCAAGAAGCTGTGCTTCAATCCCTAAGATGCACAGTTCTAATTCACCAGATGGTCTGCTGGAGAAGGAGGGGTAATCTCCTCCTGTGCCAATTAGATGTGATTCAATGGTATGCAACAAGAAAAAAAAAAGATAAAAAAATTTTAAAAGAAGAAGCTAAGTGAAGTCCAGAGAAGACTGACTGGAAAATAAAATCACCAAAATATAGCATAATTAAATGTTCCTAAATTAAAAGCAAACATAGTACAGAGGTAACTTGTGGTCGCTGTGAAGCTGAACACTGTGGCACTGATGTGAAATGCATTAATGGTTACCTATGGTGGACAGTGTCTGGTGGGGGTCCCCAATCAAAACAAACTTGGAAGCAGGAGTGGCATCCACTTCCATAAATAGCTTGCCTCTGGAAACCCTATAAACCTGGAGAAAGCATGAAAGTCACACAAGTGTCAAGGACTTTCATTCATAGAGTCACTATGAGTTGCCTACGACTTGACAGCACTTAACATAGAGATCAGTTGGCCTAGTTGACCGAAAGTGATGCTACCAAGCTAAAGGTGGATGACCCTAATCCACAACCCTCAGGCTTGTTTTTCAATGTTTCTGGTCAAACATTCTTCTAGGTCGTATAGCCCTGGTGTGTCCACTTGCCGTACAGAGGTAACTTGTGATTGCTGTGAAGCTGAACACTGTGACACTGATGTGTCAAATGCGATAATGGTTACCCATGGTGGACAGTATTTGGTGATGTTCCCCAATCAAAACAAGCTTGGAAGCAGGAGTGGCATCCACTTCTGAAATAGCTTGCCTCCAGAAACCTGTGAACCTGGAGAAACGATGAAACTCAAGCAAGTGTTGAGGACTTTTGTTCATACAGTCGCTATGAGTCACCTACGACTCAACAGCACTTAACAACAACAACAAACAAAAGCAAAGAATACTGAAAGCAACTTGGGAAAAGTAAAGTGTTTCCTACAAAGGCCCTGATTTCTTGGCAGAAACCATACTGGCAAGGAGAAAATGGAGAGATACATGGAACCACGAAAAAAAAAAATTACCAATTAAGAATTCTATACCCAGCAAAATTGTCCCTCAAATATGATGATGAAATTGGGACATTTCCAGAAAAATAGAAACTAAAGGAATTTTTGAAATCCTAAAGGGAAGAAATTCTTTGCACCTAGGGCCAACAAGGATGGGCAGTCTCCTCCCGAGTGATTGATTAACTGCCTCTGAAAACCTGCCAGAGAGTCAGCTAAGAGTCAGTTCTGACTTGACAGTACCCAACAACAAGAGCCACCAGTCTGAGATTAATGTACATGACAATATCACTCAGAAACTGACCCAGATACAGAAACACCCAAAGTAGAAGAAACATGAGACTAAAAATAAAAGCAAAGATGTATCAGTTGGTAAATGATGACAACTACAAAGCAAAAAAGGAGATTAAGAAGTATACTTACTTCTAAGTGGAGAGGAAGTCAAAGAGTTTTCAAGATAAAGGGAACTATTTTAGAGGTGGTGATAATACTAACTTTCAAGTAACAGCCAAGAAAATACATAAAGTGATAAAATTTAGAAACACTAAACAACAGCAATGAAGGAAATGATAAGAAAAGCCATAACCAAATTTGACTCAGCACAGAAATGAGATGGAACAAAGAACATCCTCTATAATACAAATGAGTGCAACATCAAACACTGCACAACAGGGATGCATCTAGAGGACATTGCTGAGCAAAACAAGTCACAAAGGGAGTGCTGTGCTGTAAGATTACAGAATGCTAAGGAAAGATTTGTACATAATTTGGACATGTTGCCAGGAGGAACTAGTCCTTGAAGAGGGACATCATGTTTGGGAGGGTGGAGAGACAGTGCAGGAGAGGAAGACCCCAGATGAGATGGATTGACTCTGTGACTGGGGTAATGGAGGTAGGTGTGTCAGAGACAGTGAAGTTAGCTCAAGATAGAGCAGGGTTTAGAATTGTACACAGAGTCGTTGTGAGTTGCTGGTGACTCAATAGCATATAACAACAATAATATCCTAGATAAGGGAGCTCTGGTGGCCTAGTGGTAAGAAGTAGGGCTATAATCCTGAAGGCATGTAGTTTGAGTCCACTAGCTGCTCTGTGGGACTAGGATGGACAATCTCCATCTGTGCCATTTATGCCACTAAAAACTCACCAGAAGGTCAATTAGGGGTCAGTACTGACTTTGTACACAACACCACCAAGAAAAGATTTACATACAGAATCAATTTTGAATAGTTACCAGGCTTGGGAAGCAAAGAATAGGGAATTACAAATTAGTAAATAGATAAGTTAAATAAGGCAAAAGCAATATATATAGATCATTGTATGTAATTAATTATATTGAAATGTTGTCATTAATGTTATAAAAATGTGTTTGAATGATCAAATGAAATTGTAATTACCATGTTATAAAATGTATATAACTAATTCAAGGAAAAACCAATATCGTTTATAAACTTTCCTTCAAATAGAAAATTTTAATTAATAAATAAAAATATAAAAAATAAGCCAAGGGATGTAGAGAGATTAGAAAACTGAATTGAAAAGTGTGATGAGTGTTTGGAGAAGAACTAAAAAAAATTTACAATATATTGCATTTGCAAGACAAAAGAAATGCACTGTTTAATTCTTTTTTTGTGAACTATAAGATAAAATGGATTATTTCTTTCCCAATGTTAAGATTTGGTCTTGTGGGTCTTTTTGGGTATGAGATGATGTATATATTTATTTACATGCTTACTCAAGGTAGGAGATAGGGAAATATATAAAATCCAACTCGACTCTTCAGATTACTCGCTTTGTAATTTTGTGGAAAAAACAAAAACCCCAAAACAATCTAGAATAAACAATTGAATTTTTTTTTTTTACTACTTGTTGTTGTTGTTACGTGCCGTTGAGTTGTAGACCACTCATAGTGACCCTGTGAACAAAAGACCTGAACACTTGTATAACTTTGGTCGTTTCTCCAGGTTCATAGAGTTTCGGGAGGCAAGCTATTTCGGAAGTGGATGCCACTCCTGCTTCCAAGCTTGTTTTAATAGGGGAGCTCCACCAGACACTGTCCACCATGGGTAACAATTACCACATTTGGCACATCTACTTGTGACATCCTAGCATTGTAGCATCTACATTACTACTTGTAATAAACAAAATTTTTTTTTTGTAGGGAGTTAGTTGTTTATCATCATCAACAACAGAATCTTCAGAGGAGTCATTAATTGGGAATTATGTAGGTCTTATCAACACGATTGCCCAGAAGTCAAAACTCTCTGTAAATTATGAATTGTGTTCAGTGAAGGAATCATGGGAGCTTCAGAACAGGTAAGATAGAGTTTAGGCTTCTCTTCTCCTTGCTTATATTTTAGTAACAAAGACTTATTTTCGTGGCCAATTTTCCAGAAATATTTGTCCCTTTTTGTACATTCTGTATGTTGTTATGTGCCATTAAATCACCTGTGACTCACAGTGACCATGTGTACAACAGCTCTGAACCCTGCACTATCCTGAGCCAGTCTCACTGTCTCTGACACACCTACCTTCATTACCCCTGTTACTGTGTCAATCCATCTCATTTGAGGTCTTCCTTACCTCACTGTAGCTCTACCCTTCCGAGCATGATGTCTTTCTCCAAGGACTGATCCCTTCTGGCCACGTGCCCAAAGTGTGTGAGATGGAGCTTCAAAATCCTTGCCTCCAAGGAAAACTTGATTTCACCTTCTCCAAACAGACTTACTTGTTTTCTTGGCAGTCCATGGTATGTTCAAGACTCTTTTCCAGCACCACAACTCAAAGGCAACAATTCTTCCATCATCCTTAGTCATTTTCCAGCTCTCTGAGGTAATTGCGAAGACCATGACCTGGATCAGGTGCATGTTAGTCTCTAGACTAACATCATTGCTCCTAACTTCTGGAGAAGTCCCTGACAGCTAACTTCCCCAATACAATTTGTCTTTTGATCTCCTGACTGCTGGTGCCAAGAGTGTTGATTGTGGATCTGAGCACTTTGTCATTGTTAACAGTCTCAATCTCTTCTCCACCTATCATGGTGCTGCCAGTTGGGCTAGTGATGACAACATTCTGTAAAGAACATTTTATATTATTTGTAAACAATTTAACTATATTTGTCAGTGATTTCACTTTATTGGATCCAAACTCATTATCCATGGAAGCAAGAGTCAATAAATCACATGATGTATTGCATTGGGAAAATCTGCTGTTAGGGATCTCCTTAAAGCACTATCGAGCAAGATGACAGTTTCAAGAGGAAGATGAACCTGATCCAAGTAATGGTGTTTTCAGTTGCTTCATATATTTGTGAAAGTTGGACTTGGAAAAGAAGATTGAAGAATTGATGCCCTTGAATTGTGCTACTGGCAAAGAGTATTGAATGTACCATGGACTGACAAAAGAACAACAACAACAACAACAACAGCAAATTTGTCTGTAACGGGGTGTAGCCTGTGTGAATCTTAGAGGCAAGGATGGTGAGACTTCTCACATAACTGTGGGCATATTATTAGAAAGGACCAGACTTTGGACAAGGACATCATGCTTGGAAAAGCAAAGGATCAGCAAAAAAGAGGACAAGCCTCAACAAGATGGATTAACACAGTAACTACAAGTGGTGGCACAAGATTGAGCAAGGTTTCAATCTGTTGTACATGAGATTGCTATGAGGCAGTGTATTGGAGGTGTTTTAGCAACAACAGCAGTTTGTTAGCCATCCTACTGAAGGATTGACTTGTAAATGTATCTATTAATTTAATGTTAATGTCTGATTATTTTTATTTTTCTCTTCCAAACAATAAGCAAAATTTACTAGTTCTGATTGTGAGAAATATACTGTCCTTTAATTTTCCTAGATATCAGTGTAAATGTCGGGTTGGAACAAAAGAATTTGGTGCTGCTACTGGCCCTAGTAAACAAGAGGCAAAACAACTCGCTGCTAAACTTGCATATGAGACAATAATGGAATCAACATCAGTGGTAGGAACCATGGTTGGGATTTGTTTTTACATTGTGGGATTTCTTTGGAAGTTGATTACATGATGCTAGGATGACACATTATACATTAAATGATTCCTCCATTTCTCATTCTGTGAGAGACGGATTAATGTTCTCAGGACACCTCAGTGTTGCTTCTTCAAGCTCAATCAAGCAGCTGTACAGAATGTATTTTCTTACCATTCTTTTTAGTGATTGATGGTTTGGTAAATTTAGGAAAAGGAATATGGTAGCCAGTATGTGATAAACCACTGTGGAGAAATAATTTTGATTTATTTAAATACTTAGAAAGCTGACCCAGCATCCTCTGCTCCTCACATTTCTGAGTCCAATGGCGTCAGCAGCGTGCCTGTGAATAATACTTGGTAAGTATGGATAAACACTTGTGATATTAAAAACATTCAAGTTACTGCCTGGAGCTGGTTGGGGTTTGTTTTGTTTTGTTTTTTTATGAAAATGTTTGATGTTCAAAGATAACATAGAGAAAGAAATTCCTGATTCATATTCTAACAGTGGACAGAGTTCATAACCTAACAAGTTTCCCTTTTTGTTTCTAGCTCTGCTGAATTATCAACATATTCATTTGGAGACATGCAGAGCAGTGACGCTTTGAAAGAGTCCTCGTCTCCTGGGGTACTGTATTTGTCTCTAAGATCTCTAGTTAACATTGTTTTTTTAATCATTTAAAAATGCTCTCTAGTATTCAGTGCTATTTAAATGTTCTTATCTTCTGTAAGAACAGTATTTAGCAGCCTTTTTATCCTTTCTGTCTTCTTTGTTGTTGTTGTTGTTGTTGTTATGTGCCATCGAGTTGCTTGTGACTCATAGTGACCCTATGTACAACAGCTCTATACTCTGTCCTGTGCCACTCTCATTGTCTCTGACACACTCATCGTGATTACCCCAGTCACCGAATCAATCCACCTCCCAGAGGGCCTTTCCCTCCTGCACCTGCCCTCCACCCTCCCAAGCATGATGTCCTTCTCCAAGGACCGGTCCCTCCTTACAACATGTACAAAGTATGTTAGACGAAGCCTCAGAATCCTTGCCTCCAAGGAGCCGCCCGGTTTAACCCTCTCCAGGATGAATCTGTTTGTTTTCTTAGCAGTCCATGGTACCCTCAACACTCTTCTCCAACACCAAAGCTCAAAAGCATCAATTCTCCTTCTATCCTCCCTGGTCATTGTCCAGCTCTCTGATGCATAACAAATGATTGCAAAGACCATTGCCTGTGCCAGATGCACCTTAGTTTCCAGAGACAAACCGTTGCTAATCAGTACTTTAGAGAGGTCCCTAACAGCACTGACCTCGTTTAACATGCACAGTTCTTTCATGCATCCCTCCCATTCCCTCTCTATTCATTTTGGTTTTGTATATTGCGATGATCTTGCTTTCTTTTCCATCACCAGTGTTTGTCTGAAGATTGATTCATTCATACAACTCTATTTTTTTATTTTATTATTTTTTGTGCATGTACCATCAAATCAGATCTGACTGGTCCAGGAGGAAATTGTCCCTCTTTCTCCGGCAGAGCATCTGGTGGATTCAAACCATGTACCTTTGAAATTGACAACTCTACTTTTTTATGAAACACTTTTACAAATTATTATTTTAGTGAAAGTATTCAGAAAGGTTGAGTTTTCATTCATCAATTTCCATTTTTCTCTCTTCCCCCCTCATAATTGACTTTTTTCTTTTTAAAATACCATACTTAAAAAAAAAATAAAATACTGTACTTAAAATACCAACTACATTTAAAAATCATATCACTTGTATGATGATAATGTTATAGAAGCATCCCGTTTATACAGAACTACAAATCATTAAGAGAGAGGTAAGTAATTCAGTAGGAAAATGTGAATATACAAAAGATTTGAACAGGCAGTTTAGAGAAGAGTTATCTAAAGACACAACAAACATGAAATATATGTTATCTCACTAGGATCAGGAAGTAAAAACCAATTAGGTACCATTTGAAGTCCATCAGATTGGCAAACTATAAGGCTTGCATATGGAAAGGACACAGCAATGTATATATATTCTCCAAAGAAATGAAAACAAGGACACAAGCAAATATTTGTGCACTGTTTGTTGGAACATTATTCATTCATAGTCGTCAAGAGATGGAAACAACCTTACTGCTCATCAGCATATGAATGGATAAACAGAATGCAGCATTTATACAATGGAGTATTATTCAGCCATAAAGAGAAGTAAAATTTTCTTATATGCCATGACTTGAATCAACTTCGAAAACATATTGAATGAAACAGATCAGCCATGAAAGGACAAGTATTATATGATCCTTCTTGAATTAAATGTCTAGGCAAATGCATAGAGACAAAAGTCCACTAGTGGTTACAAGGAACTGTGAGATGGAGAGGGAGCTCTGGTGTTCTAGTGCGTAAGGAGTTGCACTGCCAAACCAAAGGAAGGCAGTTCAAATCCACCACCTGCTCCACACGGAAAAGATGGGCAGTCTCCTACTGTGCATTTTACTGCCCCTGAACCCCCTAGAGGGTCATCTTTAAGTCAATTTTTACTTGATGGCAATGAATTTGAGTTTTGAGGAGGCAGAGAGAGTGGCAAGTTATTGTTTATAACCACTGAGTTTATATTTTGGATAATGAAAACATCTTAAAAATAAGTGTTGATGATGGTACGTTGTGAATGTAACTAATGTCCCTGTATTGTACTTTTCAAAAGGGTTAAAAATGGCAAATTTATGTGCTATATAATTTGTTAAGTGCCATTGAGTTGAATACGACTCATAGCGACCCTGTGAACCAAAGATCTGAACCCTGTTCTATAACTATTATAATTTCTCTAATGTTCGTAGAGTTTACAAAGGCATGCACATGTTTAGGAAGTGGATGCTAATCCTGCTATATAATTTACAATGATAATTTAAAAATAATTGATGCATTATAATACTAAGTGTTGGCAGAGCTGTGCTCCAGTGATTTGGTGTAAACATTTTTTCCCCCTAAGTATAGATGATTTTTATTTTCTCAAAAATCAGAAGTTAGCAAGCATTTTTTTCTGAAAAGGTCAAGTAAGAAATCTTTTATTTGGAGAACAATTTCATAATATGTTAAGTGTGTGCGTACTGTGTCACCAAGCAGGATTGTGTTCTGAAAGAAATCCTGGCATGTGTGTCTAGAAAAATACGCAGAAGAATGTTCTTCCTAACACCAGTGGGAATTTATTCCTGTGTGACAGGGGCAAAAGGGAAAATACTAGCCACTAACTGGAGAATGTCTAAATTAATCATATTATAATATGACACTGAAGCTGCCAAATGATATGAGATTTTACTGCAAAGTTTTTGTCTGATGCTTTCCTTTCCATACCAGTGTAATTGCTGAGAAATCCAAAAGCCCACCAGAACACAAGGAAGTACAAGTGAGAAATAGTGAAAGGGATGATCATGTTTTCTAAATTTTGAGGGCTATCAATGAAAGGTTGCTTTGGGTGCCTAGTCCATGGGAGTTATGTTGCCCTGCTGACTCAAAGATTGTGCCCGTTGGGTGATTCGAATCCACCAGTGCACCTCTGAAACAAAGACAGGCAGTCTCCTCCCCTGCATTTCACTGCCTCAAACCCCTAGTCGGTGGGGTTTATGCCAGATTCTGGTCCTCCACTTATAGCTTAATTAGCACTGGAATAAATCTGATACACTCTATTACTGAGAACAACTAACCTAGGAGATCACCAGGGATCCTCAAAGCTCTTATTCTATCTGGAGAACCAGTGCTTCCGCAGACCATTTCTCACAATTCCCTTTTTTTTTTGTCCCTCCTGCCATGTGTGTCTGTTGTTACAATACATGAGTGCAAATACAGTGTAAAGTGACAAGCAGGACATGATGAAACTGTTCATCTTTTTAAAATTTTTTTTTATTCTATTAGGTTTTGTGGGGTTTTTTTTTTACAAAATTTGAATACATTGTTTTCCAGAACAGATTCTTCCTAATTTCCTCATCCTTCCCCCATCAAGTTGTATAACTGAGTGATTAATCTTCCCTTCCCTTGCACATCCTCATCCCTCTGCTTCCAGCCCCTCCCCTTGGATCTTTATACTCATTCTACAGTAATGGTTTTATACAATATTTGTCCTTATGGGACTGAGTTAGTTCACTCAGCATAATACTCTCCAGTCCCTCCCCAGTTAGGTAATAATTTACAAAATCATTGCTCCTGCATGCTGCATAGAATTCCATTATGTGAATGTACCGTAGTTTCCCAATCCATTTGTTTGTGGTTGGACATTTGGGCTGTTTCCATGCTCTTGTGATGGTGAATAACGCTGCTGTGAATATTGGTGTGCAAATCTTCATCTGTGCTTCAGTACTCATATTCTCAGGGTATATTCAAGTAGTGGAATAGCTGGGTCATACGGAATATCTATGTTCAGTTTTTTGAGGAAACGCCAAACTGCCTTCCAGAAGGTTGTACCATTTTACGATCCCACAAACAATGTATAAGAGTTCCTTTCTTGCCACATCCTCTCCAACATTTATAACTTTTTGCCCTGTTGTTTTGTTTATTTGTGTGTGTGTGTGTGTGTGTGTGTGTGTGTGTGTACCATCAAATCAGATCTGACTGGTACAGGAAGAGATTGTCCCTCCTTCCCCAGCAGAGTATCTGGTGGATTTGAACCACGTATCTCTGGCATGGCAGTTCAGCTTCTTGCCACTAGGCCACCAGAGATCCCACTTGCTGCCCTGTTAAACTTTGCCACTGTTACTGGAGTGAGATGGTACCTCATTGTGATTTTGATTTACATCTCTTGGGTCTCCACCAGAAAAAGACTGATAACCCAATTACAAATTAGGCAAGAGAAATGGAAAGAATTTTCACAGAGGAATATATTCAAATGGCAAACAGACACATGAAATGCTCAAAATCACTGAAACTCTTCGTCTTATGAACAAGGACAAATGGCCATAGCACCACCTAGAGGTGAAAGAGGGGAGACACTTCCTTAGCAAATTGGTAATTGGTTTCATTACCTGAACTAAAATCTTCACTTTCTTTTACTATAGAGCGGTTTCAGAAGTAATCAAAGGAAAGCAAAAAGGTGAGTACCATTATGTATTGAACATATTTTTAAGTCAAGTTTAACTTTAGATAGTCTGTTAATCTTATTTAATAAGTCATCATTATTTATAGAGTATTGCATATTCTTATTTGAATGGATTTTCAGAATAAGTAGAGAACATAGTAAAGGCTCACAAAAAGCTTGAACTCTCCAAACAGACAGAATTAAGTGTGTTGGAGAAATATTTGAATGCATGCATACTCTAAACTATAGACATAAAATACTGTGCCAGTACTGCTACAGAATTGGTCAAATGCATTACATTTGATAAGATTCTCAGAGGAAATGGTTTGGAGAGCTGGTTACAAAAGTAGTGCATTGTTTACAGACAAGTAGGTGGAGTATAAATGATCTAGAATGCAGATTATTTTTTAGAAGACCAAATAAATCATGTAAATTATGACAGATTTTCTTTAGCTGAAGAGGAAAAAGTCAAGATCTATTCTCAGATCTCCGTGGGAGATGGTAGGAGGAACCCTTTCGAATGACAGTATTTCAGTGAGAGGGTGAAGAAGTAGAGGAGAAAGGAGGTGAGGATTGTGTCTGTTCTTGGTAGGATACAGAAGGGATTGTGGCCCAGGTGGTGCTAAGGACGTTGAAGACTAGTGGATACAGAGAGGAGAACAATTTGGATTTGTTTACTTTCAGGAAAAGGCTAAGCTTACACTTGCAGGGGGCTTGTCTCCACTAAGAAATGAAATACAAAAAGAACAAATAGAGAGAACTCTGGTGGCCTAGTGGCAAGAAGCTGTGCTCCAAACCTGACAGAGCGCGGGTCGAATTCAAGGCCCATACTTTTTTAATGGAAGCGGCTGGCCACATCTTTCTATAGCAGATTCAAACTGCCGACCTCTGAGTGAGCAGCCAAGTAGCTACTCAATCACTAAGGCTGATTAGTAATTGATTAAAAATCGAACAAGTCATATGTTTGTGATTCACCACTGTTGTTGTTAGTAACTATCAAGTTCATTCTGATTCATGGTGACTCTGCAGTTGAAAGTCTTCATAAGGTTCCCATGGAAGCAGACACCAAACTTATCTGTCAAAGCACCTCTGAGTGGTTCTCACTTCCAACCTGTGGGCTGTTGTTGTTGTTATGTATTGTCAAGTCCAACTGGCCCAGAGCTGACCTTCCAGCAGATTTTCAGAGACAATAAATTGCATTGAAGGAGATTACCCATCTTTTTTTCCCAAAGGGAAGCTGGTAAAATCGAACCACATATCTTTATGTTGGAACTGCAGTTATATTTTATATCAGTTTTATTTTACTTTTACCTTTTTTCTCTCCGTTACTTTTTAGAGCTTTGGCACCTAGATTTAGTTGTCTTGAAGAAGAAGCAGTAAAATACAAAGAGTATACTTTGGACTTCCGGTAAGAAGGAACTGGAAAATGGAATTTGCTTAAAGATATATTGTTCACATTGTAATTAGTTAATTATATTGATGGTGCTGGAGAAGAGTCTTGAACATACCATGGACTGTCAAGAAAACAAATAGGTCTGTCTTGGAGAGGGTGAAACCAAGTCTCCTTGGAGGCTAGAATTTTGAAGCTCGTCTTACATACTTTGGGCAGGTGGCAAGGAAAGATCAGTCCTTGGAGAAGAAAATCATGCTCAGAAGGGTAGATGGACAGCGCAGGAGAGAGAGAGACCCCATATGAGCTGGATTGATAGAATAAATGGGGCAATGGGGGTTGGTGTGTCAGAATTAGTGAGACTGGCTCGGGACAGGGAACGGTTCAGAACTGCTGTGCATAGGGTCGCAGGGGACTTGACGGCACATAACAACAACAACAACAACAACGTAATTAATATTATAAAACTGTATGACTGATAGGATGAAATTGTTACTACAATATTATGAAGCAATATATATGAATGATAGATTGAAAAAATCAATATGATTTGTAAAATTTCTCTCATATAGAAAAAACATTAAGAATTAGAGGCGTTATCTGTATGTTCACCATAATGCTTCTTAAGGATCTCAGGCTGTTTCTATCTGAACAGTTTGTTTTATCACCGTTAGGCCCCAGAAGGATCGTTGCCTTTTAGAACAGTAAGGTTGTTGTTAGGTGGTGTGACTCAGTGCTGGCTTGGTAACTCTATGTACAATGACTCTGAATAGCAGAATGAGTCACTGCCTATAAGAAGTTTGCTATATTTGAGGCCATTCCTAGAGCCACTGTGCTGGTCCAGAGGGTCTTCCTTTGTTCTGAGTGAAATGTGGTGCATGTACATTCATACAATGGTTTTGCAGTTCTCTGTAGCCTTTGTGTCTAATACTGAAAACAAACGCATTGGAAAACAGTGATTTCCCAACAGTGAGGTGGTGGGCGCCTTGGGAAGGAGGCAAAGAAGTGTGAAGGGATGTTGGTTTGGACTTTGCAGCCCTGTCAGAATCAAAATGACGCACTTGAATCTGTTTTCCAGTTTCTAGCACCATACCAGATATCAGTTAAATAAAAGATTTCTTGACTGTAGATCATAGAAAAGAAATACCTTTTTAAAAAAATAAAGGCCTATATACAGCAAACATGGGGAGAGGGAATGGGGGACACTATTGAATGCATGTTTAAAAACTGATAAATGCTACAACAAGGAGAAGATAACATAGATGAATGGGACCTTCTAAGACTCAAATCCCTATGCACATCCAAAAACTTCTCCAGTAGGGTA
>NW_006399769.1:19095034-19113046 GCF_000299155.1 Elephantulus edwardii
ATAAAAGCAAAAAAAAGGAATCAATTACGTAGGTAAGTTAGTAATTACTATGATGATCTAGCCTGCAACGGAAATGATAAGATGATGTAAAAGTAATAATGTTTCATGCGAAGGCTGAGGTAAGGCTCTCTGAGGTCACATTTGTTGGGGGCCCTGGAGACAAAGTTAGTGCAGGAAGGTGGGGAGATTGCATGCTAGGTGAAAGGGAGATCATGTGGGAAGGATCAAGGTGGGAAAAGTGGCTGTGGTGGTTCCAAGAGGCAGAGCACAAGCTGTGGGCTGGGAGAGCAGTGAGCAAGACGCATCATCAGGAGTCTTGGCCTAAGTCATGTGGCACCTTGTAGGGCATTTAAGTGGAGGGGACAGGAACCCTTAAATTAAAAGATCCCTTAAAGGGATCCTTTCCTCGCCCCTTAAATGCAAAGCAAACCTTAGGAGGGATTAGACACAGAATGGCATGGTGAGCCTAAGTTGTAGCACTCTGATTGGCTTATGGAGCGTGGATTGGAGTGACAGTAGGAGAGGAAGTGGAGTGTCCAGTTAGGAAGGTACTGTAGGAGGTGGTAGAAGCCTAGACTGATATGAAAATGTTGGAAATGGAGAAGAGTGGAGAAATCGCAGAGAGATACTTATTAGCAGAGTTGAGAAGACTTCATAATGGAATATAGAATATCTGGGAAAGAGGAAACAGAATAGCTGTAACCTAGGCAGTCTTAGAACATATACATATTTAGCTATGCATTCCACCAGGGCTATACTTTCTAAAGTTTCCTACTGGTAGTAAGATACTTTACCATGGCTTTTATAAAACCAGGTGTTGACAATGATTCCTATAGGTAATCTGTTATGTGAGAGGTGAATCTTCAGTCTTTTGTGGTCCAAGGGTTTCTATGGTGTGGGCACTCATTGTTGAGAAAGGGAGATTAACATATGGTGATGAGATTTGTACCTAGAATAACACATGATGCTGTTCTTCTAAGGTTTATTCAGGACTTTGAAGACATAGATCGACTTGGCAAAGGTGGATTTGGCCACGTTTTCAAAGCAAAGCACCGAATTGATAAGAAGATGTATGCTATTAAACGTGTTAAATATGATCATGCGTAAGTAGTAAATGCTCTTTTTTAAAAATGAGAAGGTGTGTTGTACCAGCACTATTCTCTTTGTATTTATCTCTTCTCTATTTTAACATATTTTTTTCCTTTATAGTCCTCCTAGATTTTCATTTTTCCCTTTCATGTCCTGCTTTTTTTGTTTTATCATCAGGAACTTGACATACCTTGAAATGATCTCATTGTAATCTGGTTATTTCAGTAGAAAGTAAACCTAGTATTGATCATTTTCCTGAGACTGTTTTGGGGACTTGAAATAACAGAATCATGTAGCTGAAAGTCACCTTTGAAATTATTTAATCTCATCTCATTTACAGATTTAGAGACTGAGATCCAATGATAGGAATGTACATCCATCTATACCTGCATTTATACCCATAATGCGTTATCTCTGGAATTTCTAATCCTACTTTGCATGGTTTTTAAATTTTATGCTTTGAACTATACAAATCACTGCTTTTTCTTTAATGTTGAAAGGGAGAAAAGCTATGCTTTTTCCTTATGTTCACTTTTTTCTTTTCTGTTTACCTGGCTTCCCCTTTGGGCTTTAAGCTCCTTTCAAAGGCCAGTTTTTTCTTCTTGCAAGTCCCAACACTCAAGATATAGAAACTGTGGGAAATGTTTAATAAGTAGAGATGGCTGATTGGAGATACTTTTGTAGATGTTTTCATGGGTTTGTGCTGATAATTTTCCCTATTTTTCTTAAATAGGAAGGTAGAGCGTGAAGTAAAAGCCTTAGCAGACCTCAATCATCCAAATATTGTTCATTACCATTATTGTTGGGAAGGTGAAGACTATGATCCAGAAAACAGCAGAAGTAATTCAAGGTAACTGAAAAAGAAATTCTCATGTCTGTGGTGGGGACCTGGAAATAAGTGGTCCTTTGCTATGTGTAAGCCATGCCTATCCATATAGTCAACTGGATACGACTACCAGCTAACACTTAATAGTCACAACCAGGGGAAAAGACACTGATGTTGTTCCACTCTGCAGGTAGATACAATGAACAATTCCTTGCTCTTCTCCTGCTTTAGAAGCTCTGGTGGCACCATCTAGAGGGAGTTTTACTAATCACCCAAAGACAACATCTTTGACAATTTCCTCCCATGCAAAGTACAGTGTCCTAAAAACCCACAGAAGAGTCAGCTAGGAGTGAGATCCAATTCAACAGCAATAACATTGACTCTGACTTTTGACAAGTTTGAGTTTCTGAGTCCTTTTTGTTTCAAAATTGCTTTTAAAAACTCTTATTTATTGCCCTAAGGACAATAACTTTACTGTTAAGTACTTGGTTTAGCTTTCAGGTTTAGAACTAATACATTGTCTTGGTCAGGAGCCCCTGATTTAGCACGCTCTTTCAGTCTTGTACAGAAAATTTTAACATCTTGTAGATGCTGCATTTGGAGGGCCCATTGTTGGATGCCAGCATTTTTCTCTTAGGATTCTTGATTGCAGGAGTGCAGTCAAGACATCACTCACAAATTCAGTCCCCCTCCCATGGTGGGGTGCTAGGTGGGGAAAGTTCTTTTAAGACAGTGAGCTATCCTGGGGCTCTTGCCTTTTATCAACCATGTGTTGTCTTAGGAAAGGGACCACCAAAGGACTGGGGGCTCTGGTGATGACAGCTGCCTTTAAAAGTCTATTCTGTGTTTTTTGGAGACAGTCCTCTCATAGAAATCCTGAGGCAATTGGAGTGGTGTGTATTCCTTGTCTGCTGAGAGATAGCCCCCATGTATTTGCAAACTTTATTATAAAACTTCAGGAATTATTGACCAGCATATGACACTTTTCCCTTTTTTAGCAACTTCTTGGCCACCTGTTACTATCAACATGGTCAAACAACATAAACTAAACTGAGACCATTTTATTGTTGTTAGTTGACTGCAACTCATGGCCAGCTTTTTTTTTAATTTTTTTTTACTTTATTATTTTTGTGTGAGTGTACCGTCAAATCAAATCTGACTGGTACAGGAGGAGATTGTCCCTCCTTCCCCGTCATAGCCAGCTTTGAACAACAGATCTGAATCTCGCCCTGTCCTGTGCCATTCTCACAATCTCTGTCATGCTCAGGCCCATTGTTAAAGTGACTGTGTCACTCCATCTTGTTGAGGGTCTTTCTTCCTTCCTTCTTTCCTTCCTTCCTTCCTTTCTTTTTTCCTCCACCTTTCCCAACATGATGTCTCTCCAAGGACTGGTTCCTCCTGAGAATATGCTCAAAATAAGTGAGATGCACTGTCCCCATCTTTGCCTTAAAGAGGCAGACTGGTTGCACTTTCTTCAAGACACGTTTGTTCTTTTGACAGTCCATGGCTAAACCAAGATTTGGGAAAAGTCCTTAGGACAGTAAAAATCATTGGCATGGCTATTGAATCAAATCCCTCTCATATCAGACCCTCCCTCAGGTTTCTGTAAATCTATACAGGAGAAGATTGCCCCTTCTTCTCTTTCAGAACAGCTAGTAGAGTCCAACTCTTGACTTAGTTACCATTCTGACACACTGTTATCTGCCACCAAGTTAGGTCAGAAAGCGATAAAATATGCTTAGCAAAGTCATTCTTTCAACTTATACTCCGTAGTGATTGATTGACACATCTCTCAGTGTACTTAGCCTTGAATTGTTGTTTTAGTAAAAGCCTTGTTTTTCTTTTACCTCTTTCTTAATAGACTATACTCCCCATTGTAGCGAGGATGATATCTAACTCATTTTTTCTCTGCCAGATACCTGTTCTGTACCTTCCTTAAAATAGATTTTTAGTAGACTGACAGTGAATTAAAATATGTTTCAGATTTACTTTATATAACAAAGATCACTCTCTGCGATCCACTGTGATTAATACTCTTATTCCGTCTGTTAGCAACAATGACCAGCAACTTTTAGCGTTAAAACATGGGCAAGCAGATACTTCATAAATTATCTAAACACATAGAGTTCTCACCTTTCGAGAACTTCTAATTTAAATGAAACATGGCTTGTATTTTTCATTAGAATTTATTTTTATGTGGAGATCTTTTTTTTAAATTATTAAGTTTTATTTATTTTAATGAACATTTACAGAGATTTTGGGTTTTCATTCATTCATTGTTGCACTATTTTCTCTACCCTCCTCCCCAGTTCATTCTTCTTCTTTTTTTCTCCCTTGAAAGTCTGTTTTAATTGTCCAGTTGCCACAGTGCTTGTCAAAACCAGTTCTGATTAATCTCCTTTGTCAGTGTGTCCTTTGCCATTCCCTATCACTCCTCCCTGAGAGAGACTTCACCCTGATTCATAAGGAAAAGGGGACGGTGTATTCTCTTAGCTACTTCCTGCTGAAAAGGGACACTGTAGGTTTCAGGGTGAAGATCTTCTCTCATTACTCTAAAGGGCCCCTTTGGCAATAGGAAACACATAGACTATTAGCCGTACATGTTCATATCCTTGAAGATGTATCATGGAAGTGTTGCAGCCTAGAAGACACAAATTTAACTAACAAGTTAAAAGTACATGAGTCAAAAATTAAAAAGCAATAATATTCCAAGTAGAGGCTGTTTTGATACTTGCTCTGGGAGTTCATTGAGATTATAACAAAAGAACAAATGCATTTTTAAAAATTTATTCATTACTACTTTTAATATTCTGTGCATTTTACATCCAGGTCAAAGACACGTTGTCTTTTCATCCAAATGGAATTGTGTGAAGAAGGGACATTGGCGCAATGGATTGACGACAGAAGAAGCAAGGAGCACGACAAAGTTTTGGCTTTGGATATATTTGAGCAGATAACGGAGGGAGTGGCTTACATACATTCCAAACAGTTAATTCATAGAGATCTTAAGGTAAATGGGAAATGCACTTGTCAGGAGCTTCCCCTGGTGGCACCGTGGTAAAATGCTGACTCCTAGCTAAAAGATTGGCAGCCCAAACTCACCATCCACTCTGCAGAGGGAAGATGTGGCGGTCTGCTTTGTAAAGAGTTACAACTTTGGAGAGAGCAGTGGCAGCAATGGCAGGTAGTGGTGGTGCCGGGGCACCTGGAGCCTCAGCCAATATGAATGCGGTGAGGGAGACCATGGACATTCTACTTGAGATTTCAAGAATTTTTAATATGGGCTTAGATATGGAAACTCTGTCTATTTGTGTACGACTTTGTGAGCAAGGAATTAACCCAGAAGCTTTATCACTGGTTATTAAGGAACTTCGCAAGACTGCTAAAACTTTAAAGGTTGCTGAAAATATGACAAACTGACTTTCTCAAGAAATCTTAATGAGCTATGTCAAGCTCTGCAAGAGAATTTGAAGACTACATTGTAGTCAGGAATGTAAAATTAAATTACTGCAGGCTGCACTTTTTTTTCCTTGACAGCCCTAATGCTTTAGCATTGGTATTTATATTTATGTATCCCTTATTTATTGTTCTCATAGATTTAATTTTCCAATCTGCCTGTCAGATGTACAGATCTGTCATGCATGCTGGAAAGCATAGTGGAACCCCTATAGTGATGTACTTATGACTTGTTGACATTTCTGTAATTAATTTTGAATTAAAAAAGAAAAAGAGTTACAACTTTGAAAACTGTGTGAGGTAGTTGTGACCTGTGTGGTGTAGCTGTAAGGTGAAATGGAAGCAGTGGCAGTGATACTGGGTGTCTATGTGGCTTCTCCAACACACACCAACAAACACTAAAAATTTTTTAAAATTAATTTTAATGAATGTTTACAGAGTCTTAGGGTTTCCATTCAGTAATTGTTGCACAAACACTAAACTTAATGTCCTCTCTGATGTCAATTGTAAGTTTAGTTCTCCTCCATCTGACTGGAACTACCACAGCTGGGTAGTGGTTGTTACCTGCTCTCAAGTCGACTAGAATACATCACATCTTATGAATAGACCTGAACCTTGTCATAACCTGTACCATCCTCACAGTCTCCTATTGTTCTTTTTTTTAAAAAAAAATTATTATTATTATTCTCATTTCCAGAATTCTAATAAATTCTAATACATTGTTTTCCAGAACAGATTCTTCCAGTTTCCCTCACCCATCAAATTGTACAACCCCATAATTAATCCCCTCTCCTGTTATTCTTGTTGAGGGTCTTCTGCTCTTTCCTTGACCCTCCACATTTCCCAGCATAATGCCTTTTTCCAAGTTCCAACCTCTCCTGACAACATGCCCAAAGGATGTGAGATAGAGTTCCACTGTCTTTGCCTCTAAGGTGCACTCCGGTTGCACTTCCTCCAAGATAGACTTGTCTGTTCTTTTGGAAGTCCATGGAATATTCAGTCCTCCTCTCCAGCACAACAGCTCAAAGGCATCAATTCTTCTGCAATCCTTATTCATTGTCCAACTTTCAGATGCATAAGAAGAATTGAAAATACTCTAGCTTGGATCACATGCACCTTAATCTTTAAACTGACATCATTGTTCTTTAGCACTTTGGAGAGGACTCTGACTGCAGATTTCCCCAGTACACCGTGTCTTTTGCTTTCTTGACTGCTGTTACCATGACTTAGGTTAAATATTACAAATTAAAAGGCACAGTCCTCCACACTGACAGTTCTGCTCAAGATTTCAGGTGCCAACCATAAGTTTGGGAAATCTCAGATCTTCTTCACTTTATTCTGCTGGCTACAAATTTGGGAGCTTCTCCTTTTCCAGGTTCAGTAGTTCTGACAAATCCAGATAAGTCCTATACTTGCAGTTATGGTTTATTGTTGCTGTTATGTGCTGTCAAGTCACCTGTGACTCATAGTGACCCTATGTACAACAGCTCTGAACCCAGTTCTATTTTGGACCTCTTTCATTGTCTCTGACACAACTGCTCCCATTACCTCCATCACTTGAGTCAATCCATCTCATGTAGGATTGGTCTTGGTTAGGACTGTGGACTTGACCGTGTGGTTTCCCACCTATCCACTCACCCTCCTGCGGGCAGTGACAGCAGTGACGCCCAGAGTCAGGTATTTTCTTGGTGTTTCATTTGGTTAGCTATTTCTCCTCCAAGTTTGGAAAATCTCAGCAATACAGATCTTGGACTATTGTTCCATTCTTAGGTCTTTTCCTTTTCTTCTGGCCTCCTTGCTTCTTTCATGAGTCAGACCAACAGGTTCACATTTTCCCTTCTCATCAAAATGAAAGAAGAGAGATAGGACAGCTCTTCACTTCCTTGTGATCGACCCACTCTTGTCACAGACGAGCCAGGCTGCATCCATCCATCCCTGAACCTTTGCTTATGTTCTCCTTACATGGAGCACTCTTCCACGTGTCTACTCTGGTCACCAGCTCCTTTATGGAGCCATTGCTGATCACTCTAGATCCACCTTTTTCTTTTCTAGGCAGAAACACTCATTCTTTCTGGGTCTTGGTCATGTAGATTCCTAGCCTTCAGTATGTATATATTTCATCTGTCTAAAACAGTCAGTCAGCGCTGCAATACTGAAGGCACGTGGTTCAAACCCTCCAGAAACTCCGCTGGAGGAGGAGGGGAAATCTCCTCCTGTGACTTGACAGTACACAACAAGAACGAAAGGGGAAAAACCACCCAACTAAAACAGATGGGTGTGCAGATTCACCTGGTCTACTCTCTGGCATGAGGAATTCTTTAACTCCTGCTCTTTGAGCCATTCAATTAGTTACTGTTATTGTTGCTTGCTGCCATGGAGTCAACATCCGATAACTGGTGACTGTGGGAAAAATGGAATAAAATGCTACCTGATCCTGGGTAATCTCCATGACCACTTATGGATTGGATCATTGTGATCCATTGCGGGTTTTGTTTTGTTTTATGTGTGTACGATCAAATCGGATCTTACTGATACAGGAGGAGAGTGCCCCTCCTTTTCCAGCAGAGCATCTGGTGGATTCAAACTGCTCACCTTGGGGAGTGCAGTGCAGCTTCTTGCCACTAGGCCACCAGAACTCCCTCCCATTGCTTTTTCATTGGCTGTTTGTCATAACTGGATTGCCAAGCCTTTCCTCTTGGTCCATTTTAGTCTGGAAACTCTGCTGCGACCTGTTCAACATCACTGTGGTGACTTGCTGTCAAGATGATTCAATATCATGGCTGTTCTCATGTGTAGAGTAGAAGTTTCCCCGAGGATTTTCATGGCTGTGACCTTTCAGAAACAGATCAGAATGAAGGTTCAAACCACCAGCCTTTGAGCTAGTAGTTGAGCACTTGCTGTTTGAGTCAGCCAGGGATTCTGTTCAGCATCATAGCAACATGGAAGCCTCCACTGGCACATGAGATGCATTGGCTAGGAATCAAACTAGCCAGAAATTAGCAAATAATAACTTATTATTGTTGCGTGTCATCAACTTGCCTGTGACTCACAGCGACCCTGTGTACAACAGCTCTGAAGCCTGCTCGTTGTGAGATAGTCTCACTGACTCCGACACACCTACCTCCATTACCCCAGTCACTGTATCAATCCATCTCATCCAGGGTCTTCCTCTCCTGTGCTGGTGAAAATTCTGCGCTTTGAATCACCACTGCCTCCTTTGGGATATTTTTTAAAAACTTTCAAGAGAAAGGAAATGAGGGTAACCTCACTGTGGTGCTTTTGATTAATGGCTGCCCTCCATTGGGTTTCTGAGCCTGTGGAGCCAACTAGTGCTGGTGGGTTCAGAGAGCTGACCGACCTTGTAGATAACAGCCCAGCATGTAACCTCCTAAGCCCACCAGGGCTATTTTCAGTATATTAGATATATAAGTGCAGATTTTCATGTTGTTATTTCCACCCTCTATCCCAAATCCATTCCCTGGAATCATACAAAATCATTCCACCTTCTACTTGACACCACAACCTTCTCTGCTACTAGCTACGGAATTCTCACTTTATTCAGCTGATGTTTTAAAAACCTTTTAAAACAGTTTAATGAATGACTTAAAATTCCTCACCTTGAAGCAAGACTGTAAACAGGAAGATGATAAATAATTTGCTTATAAACTAATAAAAAAATGGTTATCTCTAACCATGATATGTGGTGAAATCATGTTAAACTGGCATGTATAGTTCAACTATATCTTTTTTTTTTTCTCCTTTTAGCCAAATAATATATTTTTAGTAAATACAAAACAAATAAAGATTGGAGACTTTGGACTTGTGACATCTTTGAAAAATGACGAAAAGCGAACATCTGAAAGGGGAACGTGGATGTACATGAGCCCAGAACAGGTGAGGGCCTTCTTCCTTTCTGATTCTAGATTCTTGACTTTCCTTTTAAATTATAAAAATAATAGTAAGTTCTTAAAAAGCATAACAGTCAGTTCTTATAAAATTGGTACCATACACAAGTATACTGTTGTCATGTGCTGTTGAGTTAGAACCAATTCATAACTGACTTCCAAGCAGATTTTCAGAGGTTTTAAAGTGCATGGAAGTTGATTGCTGGTACTTGTAAATACATAGATATACAGAATAAATAAGGAAATTTCCCTTAACCTTCCTCTCCACTCTCACTCCTTTTATCAGTTTTTTAAATAGCTTTAAATAAATTCTCTATAAATTAAAAAAATGTACAAATATATGTAGCATAGTAAAATATTTTACATAATAATATGTGTTTTTACAGGTATACTATAATATTATTTTGGTGATTTTTTTTTTTTGCTCAACAATCTTTATATAATATAAATGTATATTCCTGGCTGCCACCAGCAGATAAATACCCTTTGGGGCAGTTGAATGGGAGAAGAATGGTAATGAAACCATTATCCAGCAACAAGGGCTTCAGGGGCTTACAGAAAGTATTTGAATATGACAGTATTGATTCAACTGAGCTGCAAAATGAAATTTTCTGTCTTATTTACCACCAAAAGGCAGAAACCGGAAAGTGTCCTGCACTGTATTGGCTATCTGGCTTGACTTGCACAGAATAGAATTTTATATCAAATCTAGTTATCACTAGGCAGCCTCAGCACATGATTTTATGGTCATTGCCTCAGATACCAACCCTCATGGCTGCAATTTTCAAGAAGTTGAGAGCTGTGACTTTGGCACTGGTGCTGGGTTTTAGGTGAATGCCATTGAAAATCCTTGGAAAACGCACTACACAACATACTCCTTTATATCACAAGAAATTCCTACACTCATAAATGCCAGTTTTCCAGTGGATTCACTATGTCTGATTTTGGCCTTCCACGGGAGGTCGTGTAGCTCTCATTTGTACTTTGAAGAATCCTGGCAAAAATCTGTTCAAACATTTGTTCCAATTTGCAATTTAGTGCTCTGTTCTTGGGGCAACAAAGGCCTTTGGTAGATTATGGGGTCAGATCAAAGCAAGTGGAAGGCTTATGATGCTACCCATCTTGTAAAGTCTTATCCAGCTTCTCAGCTGGACATATTTACTCATCAGGGAAAAGATGACCATTCCCTTTCCGATAGGCAGTTACTTCCCGGTAACTCCATAGCTGTCTGTACAGAAAAGAAAATCTCTGTTCTTTTTAGATTGCAAGAGGGTTATGACCATAGCTTTTACTTCATCACAACCTTCATTAGTGATCACATCAGACACCATCCAAAAGACCTGAACGCATGCAAAACTAGAAACTCTTCAGAATCATAAATGTTGCAGTAAACTCAATTTAAAAAGACACCAAAAAAGATTGATTTTATAATGCTGAAAGTGTTTCATTCTATAATTGTATCACCTGAATAAATACCTAAAACCTAAAAAATAAAAATACAAATGTATAGTGCAAAGAGAACATTCTTTTTACCCATGATGTTTTATTCTAGAATATAGAGATACAATGGGCATTTATTTATGTTCTTTCCTACTTTTTTGCATTTATAATAGTGATAAAATAAACATTCTTTCTCCTCTTTGGCCTCAAGAACAGATATGTCTGTGAAGATGATCTAATGATCAGTTCCTTGAGGTGAAGTTACTGAATAGAAGGACAAATCCATTTGAGACTTGATAAATGTTGCCAGACAGGATTCAGGAAAATTATTTTTTTTATGATTTAGTTTGTTTATTTTTCATTTCAATGAACATCTACAGAGATTTTGGAATTCCATTCATTCATTGTTGCATCCTTCTCCCCGCACCCTCCCACCTTACCCCCCCCGTTTGCTCCTCTCCTTGAAAAAGGAAAATTATTTTAACATGCTTTTCCACCAACATGTGTGAAAATGCTTCTCCTCATTCCTATATAACCAAACCAGAACATTAAAATTTAAATATTTGGCTTACTATTTTAATTGCGTTTTCCTGATTTCTAGTAGGGCAAACTGTCTTTTCATATCACTCAAAACCAAATCTTACTGCTGTCCACCTGGTCCTGACTCACAGTACCCTTCTGTCAGGTTTCTGAGACGGTAAATCATAATGAGAGGAGACTGTCCATGTTTCTCCCACGAAGTTGCTGGTTGATTTGAACTGCTCGAGACCCACAGGCTAGCAGGGCAAGTTGCTATGGAGTACACCCCATTAGAACTCCCCCTTTTCATCACAAGCTCTCTTCATATTCTTTGCTTGTTTGTCTTACATTGTCTTCTAATTAACTTGTAAATATTCTTTATATAGGGGCTCTTGTTGTTTTGTATTTAAGGCACTTGACTGCTAACTAAAAAGTCAGTGGTTCAAACCCACCAGCTGCTTATGGACCCTTGATGATAGAAATGAGGCTGGAAATAGAATGATCTCATTTTGTATTTAAAATTATTTATTCTTTGCAGATACCTTTTTTCTTCTTTATCAAGCATTTTTTAATTCATTTAAGTGAAAGTTTACGGAGACTTCAGGTTTCCAGTCATTCATTGTTACGTTTGCAGATCCATTTTTTTAAAAATCACAAATGACAGCTTTACACATGGGTCTCATCTGATAGGCTGCATAGGAATCAGATTGACTACATTTGTGGAAGAAATACACACTGGAGAAGCTCAATATCAGCAGTCAAAACTGGGCCAGGTGTGACCTGTGGTTCAGATAATCAATTATTCATGTGCAGGTTCAAATTGAGGTCAAAGAAAATGAAAATAAGTTCAGAGAAACCAAGATATGATCTTTCTTGATTCAATTCCATCTGAATTTCAAGATCATCTTAGAAATAGTTTTGAGGTATTGAATACTGTCGAAGACAGTTAAGATAATATCAAGGATATCATCCATGAAGAAAGCAAAAGGTCATTACAAAAACAGAGGAGAAATAAAAATCAAAATGGGTGTCAGAATAGACTCTAAAAATTGCACTGGAGTGTCGAGAAGCCAAAACAAAGGGGAAATGTGCCAAAATAAAAGAGCTGCACAGAAACTTTTAAAGGGCAGCTTGGGAGGACACAAAAAAGTATTATAATGGAATGTGCAGAGAGCTAGAATTCGAGAATAAAAAGGGAAGAACTTGCTCTGTATTTCTTACCTGAGAGAACAGAAAAACAAATTTAAACCTTGAGTTGCAACACTGAAAGAATATATGGACAATATATTGAATGACCTAGAAAGCATCAAAAGAAGATGGAGAGAATCACTACTGTACCAAAAAGAACTGATCGGCACTGAAGAATTTCAGAAAGTACTGTTTGAACAAGAGCCAATGTTCATGAAGAAGGAAATGGAAGCTGCACTGAAAGCACTGACAAAAAAATAAGGCCCCAGGAACCGGTGGGATACCAATTGATTTGTTTTAATTAACAGCTACAGCTTTGAATGCACTCACGAGTCTATGCCAGGAAATTGAGAGGACAGCTGTCTGGCCAATGGATTGGAAGAGGTCCATATTTGTTCCCATTCCCAAGAAAGGTGATCTAACTGAATATGTAAACTATTGAACAATATCATTAATATTAATATGACATGCAAGTAAAATACTGCTGAAGATCATTCAAAAACTGTTAGGACTGTACAGAGATAGGAAGCTGCTAGAAGTTCAGGAAGGATTTAGAAGAAGCCATGGTGCCAAGGATGTCATTGCTGATTTCAGGTGGATCCTGGCTGAAAGTAAAGAATACCAGAAGAGTGTCTATTTGTGCTTTATTTACCTAGACTCTATGAAGAGGAATGTGGAATCAGGTTTGGAGGGAGATTCATCAATAACCTGTGTTATGGAGATGACACAGTCTTGCTTGCTGAAAGTGAGGAGGATTTGAAGCACTTGTTGCAGAAGATCAAAATATGCAGCCTTCAGTGAGCTCTGGTGGCCTAGTCACAAGAAGCTGCACTGCAATCCCAGGGGTGCATGGTTTGAATCCACCAGATGCTCTGCTGAAGAAGGAGGGACAATCTCCTCCTGTACTAGTCAGATCCGATTTGACAGTACACATATAAAAATATAATAATTTTTTTAAAAAAAGGAATGCAGCCTTCAATATGGATTGCATCTCATTGTCAAGAAAACAAAGATTCTCACCACTGTACCAATGGACAATATCATAATGGATAGAGAAGAGATTGAAACTGTCAACAACCTCATCTTCCTTGGATCCACAATTAACACCCTTGGCACCAGCAGTCAAGAATTAAGGAAATATTGCACTGGGATGATCTGCAGTTAGGGACCTTTTCAAAACAAGCCCCCAGGAATTGACAGCGCACCAATTGACATTTCAACAAACAGACACTGCCCTGGATGAACTCGGCAAGTTGTGCCAAGAAATCTGGAGGACAACAACCTGGCCAACTTTCTGCAAGAGATCCATATTTGTTCCTATTCCAAAAGTGACAAACAAGAGTGCAGAAATTATCAAACAATATCATGAATATCACATGCAGGCAAGATGCTGCTGAAAATTACCCAAAAATGACAGGAGCAGCACATCAACAGAAAGATGTGCAGGCTGGGTTTAGAAGAGGCTATGGTACTAAGGATGTTATAGCTAATGCTAAAGGGATCTTGGCTGAAAGTAGAGAGTATCAGAGGAATGTTGATCTGTGTTTAATAGACAATGCAAAGGCGTACAATGACTGTGTGGATCACAACAAACTGTGGCTGACTCTGAGAAGAATGAGAATCCCAGAACACTTGATAGTGCTAATGCGAAACCTATACTTGGACCAAGAGGCAGTCGTCAGAACAGAGCAAGGAAACACTGCATGGTTCAAAATCAGAAAGGGTGTACTCCAGGGATGCATCCTTCTTCCATACCTTTTCAATCTCTATGTGGAACAGATCATCTGGGAGGCTAGGTTCTATGAGGAGGAATGTGACATCAGGATTGGAAGAAGACTCATCAACAACCTGCATTATGCAGATGGCACAACACTGCTTTCTGAAACTGAAGAGGACCTGAGGCATTTGCTGCAGAAGGTCAAGGACTGCAGCCTTCAATATGGATTGAAGTTCAACATCAAGAAAACAAATATTCTCACCACTGGGTTAATTGGCAGTATCATGATAGATGGTAAAGAGATTGAGATTATTAACAGCTTCAGTTTGCTTGGCTCCACAGTCAAGACTCTTGGTACCAGCAGCTAGGAAATCAAAAGACTAATTGCATTGGGAAAATCTGCTGTCAGGGTCCTCTCCAGAATACTGAAGAGCAGCGATAAAAATCTAGAGACTCAGGTGCATCTGATTCTGGCCATGGGCTTTGCAATTACTTGCTATGCATTAGAAAGCTGGCCAGTGATTAGGGATGAGAGAAGGAGAATTGGCAATTTTGAGCTGGAGAAGAGTGTTGAGTATACCATGGACTGCTAGGAGAACAAACAAGTTTGTCCTGGAGAGGGTGAAACCAGGCTGCTCCTTGGAGGAAAGGCTACTGAAGCTTCATCTGACATACTTCGGACATGTTGCAAAGTGGGATAAGTCCTTGGAGAGGGACGTCATGCTTGGGAGAGTGGAGAGACAGTACAGGAGAGGAAGACCCTGGATGAGATGGATTGACTCAGTGCCTGGAGTAATGGGGGGAGGGGGTGTCAGAGACAATAAGGTGGCTCAAGATAAAGCAGGCTTTAGAGGTTTTATACATAATGTCGCTATGAGTCACAAACAACTCAACGGCACATAATAACAATGAATAAGGATGACAGAAGAAGAATTGATTCCTTTGAGCTATGGTGTTGGAGAAGAGCACTGAACATCCCATGGACAGCCAAAATATCAAACAAATATATCTTGGAGAGGGTACAGCTGGAGTGCTCTTTGGAGGCAAGAATGATGAGGCTTTGCCTCACATACTTTGGGCGTGTTGCTCGGAGGAGGTCTATTCCATAGAGAAAGACATGATACTCGGAAGGGTGAAGGGTTAGCGAAGGAGAGAAAGACCCTCGACCAGGTGGATTTGACATGGTGGCTGCTGCAGAATAGAACAGAGTTCAAATCTTTTGTTCATAGGGCCACTATGAGTCGTACTCAGTGGCACCCAATAACATTATCAACAATTCCATATATTAATTTCCTGCTTTATAAATATTTGAATCAATGTTTTTTATATATTATATATAATCTAGCTTTCTTGGCCAGAAATTATAATGCTTAACATTTTTTGGGTACTTACTCTATGCCAGGTTCTGGTTTAAATATTCTAACCAAGCTTGATACTGGTGAGGGAATGCTGGTGGCTTAGATGGTAAGGAGTTGTGCTATCATCCCAAAGGCAAGCAGTTCAAATCCACCAGCTGTTCTATGGGAGAAAGATGGACAATCTCATCCTGTGTGATGTACAGCCTCTGAGTACCAGAGCTATCAGTACTATGAGTAGTTATGAGTCAGTTCACACTAAGTTGAGGCCCCGGTGACAGGATGATTTTAAACACACTTGACTTTTACTTGGAAGGCTGGTAGCTTGAACTCAGAGTTGCTCCGTGGGAGGAAGATAAGGCAGGCAGTCCCATGACGATCCCAGCATTAGACACTATCTAGAGCAGCTGTCCTCTGCCCTGTAAGGCTGCTATGGACCAGCACCACCTCTATGCAGCAACAAGTCTGAGCCTTAGCCACTGTTTTCAGTGCTTTACATGCTGTATCTCATTTAGTCCTACCATGAGGTCAACACTCTTGCTATCTTCTTCTGACGGTTAAGGTTATTCTCACATTTATCCTCCACTTTAATGGTGGCAGCTCTGTGATTTGAAGTTTAATTCTACACCTCTTATTAACAAACATACATTATTGTGTGACAAAATATTCTGGTAGAATAAGTTTTTGGGCTTCAGAAGAACATTTAATAGAATATGTAACACAGGTTGTAATAAAGCACTTTGTTCTCTTCAGATGTCTGAACATAACTATGGAGATGAAGTGGACATCTTTGCCTTGGGATTAATTCTTGCAGAACTTCTTCATATATTTGGTACATATCAGGAAACAAACAAGGTAAATGACCTCAAAGAAAGAATTAAGAGGGGAATACCCCCAAAATAAATTTCAAAATTAAAATTAAAGAACAAAAATATTTACCATCCTTTTAAAAGTGAAGCGGCTGACAGTTCCTGCCCTTGTTTGAGGGTGTGAACATTTCTAACAGCAGATAAAATATGAATTTATTTGTAGTTAAGAAATGTTTTCTATTTCAGGATTGGGAGCCATTTTGTTAAAAACCAAAAGCTTTGATCTTCTCTGGATAGAGTGTTTATCTCTCAAAGCTGCTACTTCTGTTTTGTTTTTTGATGAAAATTATAGAGAACTTGGATTTCCATTCATTCATTGTTGCACATTTTCCTCCCTGTCCCCCCACCAAGTTCACTTTTTTCCTTTGGAAAAAAAATTATTTTATTGTTGTACAGCCTCCCCCCCCCCAGTCTACTTTACTGTGCAGCTCCTATTCTGGACTCTTGTCATGATAATAATACCTAATCATATATTCCTTTTATACAGTTCTCTCCCTTGTCTGTTTCAATGTCCTATACATTATGTATCACCTCTTAGTATTCCCCTAACCCCCATGTCAGTCCTGTTTTATAACAGTGGCATTATACAGTATTTATATTTTTTTTTAATTTCCATTCATTCATTGTTACATTCTTCTCCCCTCTCAGCCCCGCTAGTACATTACCCTCTTGGAAAAGTAAAAGAAAAATTCTTTCATTGTTTCAGAATCCCTCGCCTTGGTTCACTCCACTATCCAGCCTTTGCTCTGGACTCCTGTCATGACAAAAATATCTAATCACATATCCCTTTTAAACATTTTTCTCCCTCATCTGATTTAATACATTATTTAACCCGTCTTTCTTAGTCTCCCCCCAACCCCGATGTCAGTCCTGTTTAATAGTGGCAGCATACAGTATTTGTCCTTTTGTGACTGAGAGATTTCACTCTGCATAATGTCCTCCAAGGTCACCCATTTTGAATAATATTGCATGAGTTCCTTGTTTTTCAATGCAGCGTAGTATTTCATTGTGTGAATATACCACAAATTCTCTATCCATTCGTTTGTTGATGGGCACTTAGGTTGTTTCCAACTCCGTACTATTGTGAACAAAGCCACAATAAACATGGATGTGCATATATCTGCTTGAATGTCAGTTATGGTCTCTTTGGGGTATATTTCTAGTAGTGGAATTGCTGGGTCAAATGGTATTTCTATTTGCAACTTTTTGAGAAAGTGCCACACCACCTTCCACAGTGGTTGCAACCATTTTACATTTCCACCAACAGTGAATGAGGATTCCAGTTTCTCCACAACCTCGCCAGCATTGTTGCTTGCTGTTCTGTTAAATTTTGCTATTCTGACTGGGGTCAGATGATATCTCATAGTTGTCTTGATTTGCATCTCTCTTAGAGCTAGGGATTTTGAACATTTCTTCATGTATTTGTTAGCCTTCTGAATGTCTTCTTTGGTGAACTGTTTGTTCATATCCTGTTTCAATTTTTCAGTTGGGTTATTTATCTTTATCTTGCTGTGGTGCTCAGGAATTTTTTTATTAAATTTTATTAGTTTTAATGAACATTTACAGGGATTTTGGGTTTTCATTCCTTCATTGCTGGACCATTCTCTCTACCCTCCTCCCCAGTTTGTTCTTCTTCCCCGCCATCCGA
>NW_006399769.1:19119356-19120951 GCF_000299155.1 Elephantulus edwardii
TGGGGTCTCACAGTCTTCGCTCCTCTGGAGTTCCGTGGTAGGTGGCTGGCTGTTGTTCTTCCCGGGTCTCTTCCAGGTCCCTCTCGCGGTGGAACCCCGTCTGGCGGCGACATTCTCCCGTCTGGCGGCAGCGTTCTCCCATCTGGGGTGGTGCTCAGGAATTTTATAAATTCTGGATATAAGTCCCTTATCTGACACGTCATTACCAAATACTTTTACCCAGTCTGTGGCTTCCCTTTTTACCCTGTTAGAGAAGGTTTTGGATGTGGATGAGCTGCTACTTCTTATTCAAGCTTGCAAGTAAATTTTCATTGATACCTGGTTTGTGTAAGATAATAGTGTACAATGTATTAGACTGATAAGCAGAACATTGGCAGTTCAAATCCACCAACCACACCTCAGAAGAAAGATGAGAGGTCTCCTCTCCTAAAGATTTACAGCCTGAACAACCCGATGGTGGGTTTCCATGAGTTAGAATCAGCTCCAGGGCTGTGTGTATTTAAGGCACTATGCTAATGCTTGTAAAATGAGCTTATTTTCTAGATAGGAAGAAGATGACAGAATGCAAAAACTTTTAGATAAAGTCTTATGGACGCAGCTAGAGGAGAGATCTTTCAATTTCATGGGAGCATTTTACATCCTCTCTGCAGGACTTACTGGCTTTCAGTAGTCCAGTATCATCTGCATAACACAGCTTGCTGATGAGTCTTCTTACAATCCTGACGTCGTGTTCTTCTTCATATAGTTCACCTTCTCAATAATTTACTCAGCGTACAAACAAACTCAAATAAATGCTTTGCTGTTGAGTCCGGACCAAATCATAGCTGATTTTCATTTGGGATTCTGAGGCTATAAATCTTCTGGGAGAAGACTGCCTATCCTTCTACCTCAGCCATGGTGGACTCAAATCACCAGAGAGGCCTGGCCTTTGGGTTCACAGTGCAATTCCTACGTATGATACTACCAGAACTCCCTTACAGATTGAATATGGTGAAATGCAAATTGAATATGGCGATATAATCTTGATGCATACTTTTAAAATTTTAAGTGGTTCAGTATTCCATTTGTTCTGCTGAAGGGACTGCTTCTTGGTCTAAGTATAATGTCTTCTTGAGCATAATTAAGAGTTCTGGTATTCCCATGTTGCTCGGTATTATAAAACAAATTTACTGTGATCCACACAATCAAATGGCTTTGTATAGTTAATAAAACACAAGTAAACGTGTTTCTGGTATTCTCTGTTTTCAGCCAAGATCTCCCTGACATCAGCAAAGATATGCTTAGTTCTGTGGTTTTTTTCTTGAATTAAACTTGCATTTCTGGTAGTTCCCTTCAATGTACTACTCCAGGCATTTTTTTTTCCAATATCTTCAGCAAGATTTTATGATGAAAGGAGATAATGTAATTGTACCCTTGTTGTTGTTGTTATGTGCCGTCGAGTCACCTGCGACTCATAGCGACCCTATGTACAACAGCCCTAAACTCCGCTCTGTCCTGTGCCAGTCGCACTGTCTCTGACACTCCCATCCCAATTATCCCAGTCACTGAATCAATCCACCTCATAGAGGGCCTTCCTCTCCTGTGCCGTCCCTCCA
>NW_006399769.1:19122216-19197544 GCF_000299155.1 Elephantulus edwardii
ATGTTGTTTCATGAAATTCTTCTGTGTCTTCCAATTCTTTTTGATACAGTGACTCAGTATATTCCTTCCATCTTCTTTTAATACTTCCAGGATCATTTAACGTTCTGCCGAAAGCATCCTTGATTATAGCAACTTGAGGTTTGAATTTGTTCTTCAGTTCCTTGGGCTTAAGATATGCTGAGCGAGTTCGGCCCTTTTGATTTTCCGACTCCTTAAGACTTGGTAATGTTGTTTATGGCAAGAAATTTGGAAGGTAGTTACTTAACCAACATACTGGAAGAGACTTGTATTTATGATCATTCCAAAACACAGGTGATTCAATATTGTTGTTGTTGTTGTTATGTGCCTTGGAATCGTTTGCGACTCATAGCGACCCTATGTACAACAGCCCTAAACCCTGCTCTATCCTGTGCCAATCTCACTGCCTCTGACACATCCATCCTGATTACACCAGTCACTGATCAATCCATCTCATAGAGGGTCTTCCCCTCCTGTGCTGTCCCTCCACCCTCCCAAGCATGATGTCCTTCTCCAAGGACTCACTGCTGTTGAGTTGGTTTCAATTCATAGAGACCCTCTGTTGGATTTCTGAGATGGTAAATCTTAATGAGAGGGCACTGCTCATTTTACTTCTGTGGAGCTGAAGGTGGATTTGAACTGCCTGAGTTGTATGGCCATTATTTTAGCACAAGACACTATGAACTAAGTTACCAGAGCCTCTGGAAAAGGACATCAGACTTCCTTAAGGAAAAGAGCAGAGAATACGAGGAAGACCCTCAACAAAATGGATTGACATCGTAACTACAACAATGGGCTCAAGTGTAGTTCAGTTGGAACTGACACAGTGGCACCCAACAACAACAAATTATTTACCTATAGAAACTTAATAATTATAAATGATGTCTAAAAAATAGGTGTAAAGGAATTTAACCTTGAGGAAAATATTATGTTAAATTTATCATGTTAGAATAGTTTGGTTTTAGTAAAACAAAAAACAACAAACTTCAATACAGTGTTAAAAGCCAGGATGTCTGTTTGATCTAAGACTTGTTATTTTCAATTGCTTCATCTGCATACGAAAGCTCAGCAATAAAAATGGGAGACGAACAATGAATTGGTGCCTTTGAATCATGATATTTGCAAAGAATATGGAATATGCTATGGACTGCTGAAAGGAGTATCTATCTAGCTGAAAGAAAAATCTATCTTTAAAGAAGTATAACCAAGGTGCTCTTTCAGTAGAAGAGTGTTGGAAATTCATCTCACATACATATTCAGTAATATACTTTTAGCCTATTAGAAGCACAAATAGGTCTGTCTTGCTGAGGGTGAAACCAAATTTCTTGCCGGAGGCTAGGATTTTGAAGCTCTGCCTCACATACTTTGGACACATGGCCAGGAGGGACCAGTCCCTGGAGAAGGACATGCTCAGAAGGATGGAGGGAAAGTGTAGGAGAGGAAGACCCTGGATGAGATAGATTGACATGGCAACTGGGGCAATGGGATTAGGTGTGTCATTGTCAGTGAGACTGGCTCAGGATAGGGCAGGGGTCAGAGCTAATGTACATGGGGTTGCTATGAGTCGTGGGTGACTCAATGACACATAACAACAATAGTCCTTGAACTAGTCTGCCAACTGCTCCATGGGAGGAAGATGGACAATTGACTCCCGTGCGATATATTGTTGTTATGTGCCGTCGAGTCGCTTGCAACTCATAGCGACCCTATGTACAACAGCCCTAAACTCTGCTCTGTCCTGTACCGATCACACCATCTCCGATACACCCATCCCGATTACCCCAGTCACTGAGTCAGTCCACCTCATAGAGGGCCTTCCCCTCCTGTGCTGTCCCTCCACCCTCCCAAGCATGATGTCCCTCTCCAAGGACCGGTCCCTCCTTACAACGTGTCCAAAGTATGTTAGATGGAGCCTCAGAATCCTTGCCTCCAAGGAGCCGCCCGGTTTGACCGTTTCCAGGATGAATCTGTTTGTTTTCCTAGCAGTCCATGGTACCCTCAATACTCTTCTCCAGCACCACAGCTCAAAGGCATCAGTTCTCTGTCTATCCTCCTTAGTCATTGTCCAACTCTCTGATGCATAACAAGTGATTGCAAAGACCATGGCCTGTATCAGATACACCTCAGTCTCCAGAGAGACACCATTTCTCTTCAGCACTTTGGAGAGGTCCCTAACAGCCGACTTTCCCATGGCAATACGTCTTTTAATTTCCTGGCTACTGGTGCGATATATAGCCTCTGAAAATCTCCTGGAGGCTCAGCTGTGAGTTGGTCCTGACTCCACGGTACACAACTATAACAACAGCAACAACAGCCCTTGGAAAGAGACATCATCTCTGGAAAAGCGGAGTCTTCAGTGGAGGAAGAGCCTCCATGAAAAGAATTGATGCAGCAACTACAACAATGGCCATAAACACTGGAGACTGTGTGGATGGCACAGGATCAAGCAAGGTTTCAATCTTTTGTGCGCAGGCTTGTTAGGAGTTGGAGTAGACTCAAAGACACCTAACAATAGCATTAATAAGTGTCAGCAGTGGTTATGAGGCTTGTGTTTGCAGCAGGGTATTGTGCAGAGATTTTTGTTTGCTTCTTGACTAAAGAAAATTTCCCAAAGATTCTGAGTACCTTCAGTCTTTAACGATTTTAAAGTTTGTTTCTTCTCTCTAGTAGATAATGTCCTAATTACAAATCTTTTTCTTTTCAGGTTTTTCAGAATCTTAGGGAAGGTTTCTTCCCAGATATATATGATGCTAAGGAAGTAAGTAATGAAAATGATCAGAATTTCATTTACTTGTTTTATTTCTTTGTATTGACTCTTATTAACATTACAGAAAATTCTTCTACAAAAATTACTCTCAAAAGAACCCAGGAAACGACCTAAGGCCCCTGAAGTACTGAAGACCTTGAATGAGTGGAAGAAGGAGAAAATGATTGAGAAAAAGAAGCATAATACATGTTAGAGCCTGTCTGGAAAAGTATCCTGCTTTGTTTTCCCCTTAATTGGCTATAATTTGTTAGAGAATGGTTGTTGTAGTTGTTGTTTGCCCTCAAGTTGAAACTAACTCATCACTGACCCTCTAGCGAGTTTTCAGAGGCTATAAATCACATTGGAAGAGACTGCCCATTCTTCTTGCATGGAGCATCTGGTGTTTTCAAACTCTCAGTCTTTGGGATGGCAGTGCAACTCCTTAGCACTCAGTGAGCAGAGAAAGCACCCTGTTAAAAGAATATTGATTGGTATTTAGCTGCTGCTTTCATTATTCCCTCTTAATTTTTCACTACAGTTGCAGAAAAGTAGTTCTTTTTTACATAAAAAATTTCCTTACCACTGACTGTTTCCCCTAGTGTATTTCTTTGTTCTTCATATCTTCAATTTTTTTATAAAAATTAATGAATCAACAAACTAATAAATATTTATTGATTATCTACTATCTAGGCAAAGAAGTGTAAGACCTTTTATGCCTTTATTGGTTCACAAGCCATTTGGAGCACTGATACCCATGAAAAGATAAGTGACCTATAATCTCTTTGAAAACAATTTGGCACTATTTCATAAAATTGATGTTGTATGTGCCCTCAATTCTAATCCTTTCTAATTCTTACAAGAGCATGCATCGAACTTTGTTATAGTAAACAAAAGAATAGGAAGCAACCCTAATATCCATCAAAGATAGGTTGAAAAAATACATTGTACTATGACCAAACTTTATAATTCCACGTAGTCGTGAATTCTAGTTATGTGCGACACCATGATATTATCTATCTCTCAGGAATATAATATTAACTGAACTAAGCATGTTACAGGAGGTATATGCAAAAGGATTCCAGTTGTATAAAATTACAGAGTGGGAAAGGAAGTCATTATGTTTAAGGCTGTAAACAAATGTGGTAAAAAATATAGGAAAAGAGAGACAAAGAAATATTAAATCAAAGATAGAGTTTTTCTCTAATGAAGAAGGGGATTTTATGGGTTGGGGAAGAGAGCTTCTAAGATAATGGCTACTTTTTTCCTTAAACTAGAATGTTGAATCCACTAGGTCATCTTGGGTGAAGTCACAGTTACTAAGCTTGGCTGCTGACTGAAAGATTGGAGGTTCGCGTCAACTCAAAGGCACTTCAAAATGGATGCTGAACCCACTGGAGGAAAGAAAGATGTTGAAGAACAGCATCTTCACAAGGAATTAAATAGAACCTATAGTTCATGCAATAATTGTAAAGAGGAAACGATATCTTTCCGATGGGAAATTTTGGGGTTGCCACAGTGACTTAAGTTTTCAAAATTAATATCGCTGAAAGTAGGACATCTATGATAAAAGAATTATACAGTGTCAGCAGTTTCATTTTCTAGCCCACAGTGTTTATAATCATAGGAAATTTATTAGAAAAATGCTGAGTGTAACTTGTTCCCTAAGATAATTGACCTGGACATCTCAAAAATGTTAATGGCATGGGGAGAAAAGGTAGGAGGAGCAAAGTGTAATAATGTCTAACACTTTTAAATGTTCAGGAAAGTTCATTGTGTATGTGTGTGTATACATACATATCTACCAAATAAACCCCTCAACTCATTGCTGTCTAGTCAGAACTGACGCGTAGCTGACCCTCAAGTGGATTTTAGTGGCTATATATCACACAGGAGGAGATTGCCCATCTATCTCCTGCAAAGCAGGTGGTAGATTCGAACTGCCCGCTTTTGTTTTGGCAGTGCAACTCCTTACCCTCTAGGCCGCCAGAGCTCCCTAAAAAAAGTTAATTTTAATCAAATCACAATATCATTGTCAAACTCAGTATAATGAGTAAGATTTCATTAAACATTCATGTAATAGTATCTGTTCAGTTTTCCTGTTTCAAAAATATCTTAACTGTTTACATCAGGATCCAGTGTTGCATTTAGTTGATGTATACTTTATGCTACACATTTACCTTCATTTTATTTATCTCCTTTGGCCATTTATTTTAGTCATAAACTGGATCATTTATCTGTACAGTTTTCTCCATTCAGGTTTTGTGTTACAAAACATAGTGTTACAAATATTCCTCTGTCTCTCATGTTTTCTTTAAACTGGTGCTTCAGTATGGACTTTTGATTAGATTCTAGTTCTTTACCCCTAAAAAGAACCCTCCATAGTTGATGTCATATACCATGTACTGCATCAACTCAATAGGACCATCATGTCTGACAGTTTCACCTTCAGTGATGTTAAGCCTGGCCAGTGGGATCAGGTGGTTTCATTCATTATAAAATCTTCTTTCACCTAGTGGTTTTAGCTGCTATTAATGAATGTTGCCTGTCTAACATTATTTTTTCCCCCAACATTATTTTATTAAGCCCACTGCTATCAAGTTAATTTTTACTCACAGGACTCTATAGGACAGAGAACTGCCGCCTAGAGTTTCAGGGCTGTGAATCTGTACAGGAGTGGATTACCTCGTCTTTCTCCCACAGGGCCTTTAGTGGGTTGGAACTGTTGACCTTTCAGTTAACAACCAGGCGCTTAATCCATTAGGCTTATTATTTCACTGTTGCTATTGTTGTTAGGTACTGTGGAGGTGGGACTGGCTCAGGGCTGACCCTCCAGCAGATCTTCAGAGGCAGTAAATCATCTGGGAAGAGATAGCTCATCCTTCTCTGAGCAACTGGTCTGATTTAAACTATGTGCCTTTGGCTTGGCCTTACCACAAGGCCACCAGAGTGCCCCTTGTTATTTCATTAAGAGTTGAAAAATAATGATTTCCTGATTCTACCAAACCTCTTCCATTTATGATGTTATTTTTTTAATATAAAATGAATTTGTCCGTCTCATTAGGAAAAGTCATTTGTACATGTTTTGAATGATCTTGTAGCCTTAGCAACTTCCAGAATGACCAATGAGATACATGTATTTTTTAAATCAATAGGTGACCTATCCACTACTTTCAAACAGTCTGTTTAAAATGAATTGGACCAGGAAGAGACTTTATATGAAAGGCTTATAAGAAGCATGAGGGTTTAAACAACCAATAAGTACAACTGAGGTAAAATTAATAGGAGTTAGCAATTAGAGGTTAAGAAAAGGTAAACATCATAGATTATTTCCAGATACATTTCAAGGTGAGTGGCAGAGAAATTATGTCTTTAAAGGAGACAGGGCATGGTAAGGCAGAGCACATTTGGGAAGTAAATGTTGAATCTCATTTTAGAGATGTTAGAACATCCAGGTGAAGATTAGACCCAAGGAAACACAGGAAGTTTGAAGAAATTCTGGGATTGGAATCATAGACAGAGGTCATGGTTGAATCCAGAGAAGAGCTAAGGAAAGAATATTATCTAGAGGTCAGGGCGCCAAGGAGAGCACTGCAGACATTTCTGTTTAGATGTTTACTCTTCATGTCAACAAGTGTGCCCAGCACTGAATGTCTGATTCTGTACCCGATCTAATCTTGCATTTTCTCAGATGGTCACACATGAACGGATCACAATTGATAGAGGAACTATAGCCCCACTATTGGCTTATATTTTAATCAATTAGCAACTGTAAGTAAAACTACATGATGCATGACTTTGGAGGTCAATTTGATTGTCACTGGGATTATTTTCATATAGCTGCTGTAACAAACTGCTATGAATTTGGTAGCTTTAAATGAACATATGTTTATCCTCTGGAAGCCAAAAACTCCAACTCAATTTTACTAGTCTAAAATCCGGAGTTTCTTTGTGGTGTAAATGGTTAACATGCTTGACTATTAACGGAAAGGTTAGTTCAAGTCATCTGAGCTATCTCGGAATTAAAGCCTGGTGATTTACTTCTGAAAGAATCAGCTGCTGAAAACCCTAAAGGAGCCCAGTTCATAATGGCAGCTGTTTTTTTGTTTCACCTAAAATCAGGTTGTAGACAGGGCTGTGCTTTTCCTGGACACTTTTGCAGATAATTCGTTTTCTTACCCCCTCTGGCTTCTGCTGGCTTCTTCCATCTCTTTGTTTTCAGCTCCTTCCTCCCTCAGCAGAACCAGAGTGTATTGTCACATTGCCTTCTTTTATGTAACCAAATTGCCTCTTGTCTTTTTCTTAAAATGGTGGCTGGCATGGGAGTTCTGGTAGCCTTGTAGTAAGGAGTTGTACTCTAACCCTAGGTTGTTGTTGTGTTCTTGTGTACCGTAGAGTCAGAACGAAACCATAGCTGACTCTCTGGCAGGTTTTCAGAGGTAGTTAATCGCACGGGAGGAGATTGCCCAGCCTTTGCAGAGCAGCTGATGGCCTCGAACCACATGCCTTCGGGATTGCAGTACAGCTTCTTGCCACTGGGCCACCAGAGTAAGCAGTTCAAATTCCACAGCTGCTACGTGAGAGAAAGATATTCCGTCTCCTCTCATGTGATATACTGCCTCTGAAAACCTTCTGGAGATCAGCTATGTATTCGTTCTGATTTGACGGTACATAACATAATTCTTTTAAATGGCTATTCTCTTAAAATGGTGAATTTGGGACCACCTGGACAATCCAGGATAATCTCTCCATCTTAAAATCGTTAATTACATCTGCAGAGACCCCTTTTCCATATAAAGTAATTTACAGGTTCCAGGGATTAGGACCTATATATTTCTGGGGACCATTATTCCGTCAACTACACAACCCTTGAAGAATCTTGAATTGCTTTTCCTTCTGCACTTTTAACTCCAACTTGCTATACAGTTGTATAGCTACAGTGAATCCTCATTATTTGTAGATTGTATATTTGCTCACATACTAAAACGTGCTTGTAACCCTCAAATCAGTACTCTATGTGATCACACAGTCACTTGCAATTTATACAAAGTGGGGGGGGGGGGAAAAAGCTGATTCACTGACACCCAGTTTGCCACCTAAGGCTGAACAGACAAGGTGGTGCTTGGCCCTCCTACTTCACCTCTCTTAATGTAAACAAGTGTCCTTTTTGTGTTCTTTTTGTTGTTGCTGCTGTTGTACTGTCAAGTTGGAACCCACTCGGAGCTGACCCTCCAGAGGGTTTTCAGAGGCTGTAAATTGCACGAGAGGAGATTGTCCATCTTTCTCCCTCAGAGCAGCTGGTGGATTTGAATCTCTGCCTTTGGGTTGGCAGCACAACTCCTTAACCACTAAGCCACCAGAGTTCCCATAGTCTCTTTAAGGGTCACCTTTTCCTCATTTTACTGCCTTTTACTGGTGACACCACTGTGCAAAAGAGGCTCCTAACACAGTGCTCAAGTGCTGCTGAGTGTCCCTAAGAGCATGGTGACACTAAATAGTGACAGAGGGGTCTCTGGTGGCCTGGTGGCAAGAAGTTGCTCTGCAATCCCAAAGGCATGTGGTTTGAATCCACCAGCTGCTCCGTGGGAGAAGGATGGGCAATCTCCTGCTCTGTGGTTACCTACCTCTGAACACCCACTGGAGGATCAGCTATGGGTCGGTTCTGACTTGACAGTACACAACAACAACAAGAGCTTGGGGCTGCATTGTTTTTCCTAGAGAAAATGCAAGTTTAAATGATCTTCATTAGATGGTATGGATCAGCTGTATTAAATAAGGGTTTTTAATAGAAACATGCATAAAGCAAAGTTCTGTCTTGACTATTTGATTAAAAAAAAAGTGACCAGGGCCTTTTAGGAATCTAGCCTCATATTTAACTTGGGAGCAATGGCTGTGTTTGCTAATCAGTGTTCATGGAGATTTGATAGATCCTAACTTGCTTAATGTGATTAATGGCCGAGTCTGGCAGTGTAGTAACGTAGCCAGATGCCAGATGTTAGCAGTTTGAATCCTTGGTGCTTCCTTAGAGAAAGATGGGTAGTCTCTCCGAAAGATTTGCTGCTTCGGAGTCCTGATGGAGGGGAGCTCTGAGGTGGTGCAGATCTACTCAATGGTGGTGGGTAGGTGAGATGATAGAGGAGAATCGACTGTACCTCTACCTGCTGACATACCTATCTATGTATCTCCCTAAAAGTTTCACAAATCAAGCTACCGTTTTTGATGCATGCTGTTATTTTCTGCTGTTTTACCTTCACAAGCTGGCCACACATTAGCTAATGGATTGTGACCTGCAGTTGCTTGCCATCAAGAAATGGCTTACTCTAGGATGTGAGAGTGATCTGGCTGTGACATCTGTCACCCCACTGATAGCCAGGGTTGATTTGGCTGATCTGGCTGGCTAGGCAGGTGTCCCCTTCCGCCTCACCGGTCTACATGCATCCCTCTTGAAGCTGCATGGCGCTGGTTGAAGAGGCCAACCATCCCCAATTAAAAAAAAGCCATCCTTCGGTCAAGGGTATATGAGTAGTTGCGCTCCCGCTAGAACCTCCAAACCAGCTCTCAAGAAATGGTTTACTCTAGCACGGAGTTTCTGAGCAGTGGCTGCGTCAGCATTATGTTATCAGTGGATGTCTCATGCATTGCAGGATATCCAGCAGCATCTTTGGAATCTTCCCCAAACCCCACTTAGTTCTCCAAGTGTTATCTCAGGACCAGAAGCATCACCATTACTTGGAGTTAGTCAGAAAGGTAAATTTTTTTGTCTCCCCCAAGCAGACTGAAATTTGTTTTCATAGGCTCTCCAAGTGATTGACTCACCGTAAAACGTGTCCATTATCTCCTGCAGTAGTGGTTCTCCACTGGACCTCCTTTGTCTTACTGGACATTAGGCAGTTATCTGGAGACACTCAGTTGTCACAACTTGAGAGTGGAGGTGAGCTACAGGGGTTTACTAGCTAGAGATTGGGTTGCTACTGAACATCCTACCCTGAACAAGAAAGGCCCTTAACAGAATTACCCAGTCCAAAATGTCAGTATACCATCATTGAGATCTGCTGGTCTGGAGAGTCTCAGTCTACAGTTGGACATCCAGGAAGTCCATAGATGGGTTTTTATAAGTTCTGATGAAAAAAATAAGACCATGCTAGTTTATTTTCTGTCAAGCTACCTCTCCTGTGTGCTGACCCCGGGGGCTGCAGAGATGAATGGTGTTCTGT
This sequence comes from Elephantulus edwardii, assembly GCF_000299155.1. Classification (NCBI taxonomy): domain Eukaryota; kingdom Metazoa; phylum Chordata; class Mammalia; order Macroscelidea; family Macroscelididae; genus Elephantulus; species Elephantulus edwardii. Next base: position 19,132,192 of record NW_006399769.1, read on the forward strand.
AGGGTTTTCATGCTTGTGCCTTTTTGGAAGCAGATGGCCAGACCTTTCTTCTGAGATACTGCTGCCTGAGTTTGCACTGCCAACCTTTCGGATAATAGCCAAGCACTTGTTTGCACCACTTAACAACTCCTCAGCATGCTAATAAAATGCCCAATAATATGCAGATTTTTATAGGGAATCCATTTCAGAGCTGGATTAGACCTTAGCAATGATGGGAAACTGTGGTGTGTTTTGTACCTTACCACACACACCCCCCGCCCCCCCGCTACATTTTCATCAGCTTCTGGTTGTCTTAAGAACCATTCAGATTGACTCTTAGAATGTGGTCCCTTTGCCTTACATATTCACTCCAGCCACCTATTGTTGCCTTGACCTGGGTTCTCTGTTGTCAGGTAACTTTCACTCTGTCCTTAAGTTCTTTTCTCTGTAGTACAGTTTGCTAAAAAATCAAAAGGTTTGAAGTTATTCTGTCTCACTCAGGCCACAGCCCTGCCGGTCTTAAGTTTACCTCCCATTATGGACCCAATGTTATAAAAACAACTCCTTTATTGAGATGCAATCCACATATAATTACCATTTAAAGCAGTTTAGTAGTTGTGCAACCATCACAATTTTAAAACATCTGTCATCCCACATTAAAAAATGTTCCAATTAGCAGTTACTAATTTTCCCCAACTCCCCAAGCCCTAGCCAACCATTTTTGCTTGTCTACAGATTTGCCTAGTGAACATTACAAATGGAATACTATAATCAGTGTCCTATTTCATTCATGTTTTCAAGGCTCATTTGCATTGTAGGATGGGTATTTCATTCTTTCTTATTGTCAAATAATTCATTGGATGACTATACCACCAATTTTATATTCATCATGTAGAGCTCTGGTGGCCTAGCGGCAAGAACCTGCACTGCAACCCCAAAGCCACGTAATTTGAATTTATTGGCTGCTCTGTGGGAGCAATCTCCTCAGTACAATTTACTGCCTCTGAAAACCCACTGGAGGGTCAGCTACTGGTCGGTTCCAGCTCGACGGCACACAGCAGCAATTCTTCAGTTGAACATTTGGGTTGTTTCCACTTCTGGCTATCATGAATAATCTTTTAGATTGTAAGCTTCTGCAGGGCTGTATGTTCCCATTTCTCCTGGGTGTGTACTTGGAATACTAAGTATAATGGTAAATCCTTCCTTCTAACTTTGTACATCAGTTATGCCCATTTTTGAAAACCCCGTTTTATTGGCTTAGTGTTTTACAAGAACTCATTCAGAATTACTCCTTTCCCTACTTCCTTTGTGCTGTCCCTCACTACTGTGCTTACCAGTTTCCCTAGGAGTACGGCTATTCCTATGTGATCATTAAACTGAATTATTGGAGAGCAGGGACAGGTTCTCATTTTTGTATCCACCACCAAGGCAATGAGCATACCACCCTGCATAAAGCAAGAACTAAGAACTTTTGAATTGGTGGGCAGTAAAGTGTTAAGAATTTATGTTTTATTATACAAAATATGACTAATAATATTGTGCCAAGTTTCAACAATATTTGGCAAATAACACTTGAAGTAAATGTGTATAAAGTAAATGGATTTAAAAAGCTACAGAATTTGGAATTTACAATCATTAAAATAATATATTTTAGAAATTCTAGATAGGATTTTGCAAATATATCTAGGGGCGTGATGTTAAAAATTACTTTTAAAAAATTCTGAATGTCAAACAAATTAAAACAATTCTTTCAACCTTTTGGTTCCCTCAGTCTTATTTCCCTTAAAGTTCTAAAAGGTCTATTTTCACTTATACAGAAACTGTTATTTTTGCTCTTAAATGGACAAAAATGGATGGATATCTGCTACTTTGTAAGACCACCAAATTACACCCAGAGCCCTGGAAATGGGGTCCACAAACCTGGAGCCACAGATCCCATCAAGATTATCCTCACATATTGGGAAAGTGGCTTGTCTCCAGTTTGTAAGACAAAGAGATATAAATTCTGTTCAAACTCCATTCTCTGCGAAACAAACCATGTGACTGAATGTAGGTGTGTGAGCTGGAATGACATAACCATTTCACTATCATTTTCTTAAAAAAGAAGTATTCGTTAAACAAGTAATTTTATTTCTTTTTAAATACATTCTCAATTACTTGAGAAGTAAACATTCAACAATATTACACAATCTTATAAACAATATCTTACATATCTTTACATTTAAAAATAATGAGTTGTTTTCTGGGTGAGGAACAAGGCTCAGAAGTTCACTTTGTCGGTGACCTTCAATCTCTGCTTCATCTTAAAACCAACACGTGATGCCCAGACCAGTGGTGACATCATCAGAATTTCTAGAGGTCTAAACTGCATTCATCTTTTTCTTAAAACTTTCTTAAGTTAAAGGACCAAGTGAATTATGTCACTTCATCCCAGTCACTCTATTGATTGTTCCAACTTGTTTAAGACGACACAATGGTTTTTCACATTGTTGGGCACACAGTTTCTATGTACAGATCTTACCGATCTCCTGCTCAGAGAGGTCACAACTGGTTGTCCAACTCCATCCAAAGAATGGTGGGGCTCCATTTCCTCTATTCTATTCATGCTCATGTATTCATGAGACTCATTTTGAGGGCTTTAGTGTGTATATATTTGTGTGTGTGTATATATATATATATATATACACACACACACACATATATATATATCCCATATGAACTTGCTTCAACTAAATAAAAATTGTTAAGGGAGGCATTTAGGAACGAGAACTTTAAAAGTTCCTGATTCTGATGCCCAACCATGAACAGGGTTCCATAGTATGTCCTTGTTAATTTACACTTAAGCCAATTCCAGCTTCAGAAAACTTAAAAACTATCTTTAAGATTGACCCAGCAATGGAATGGTCTGTTTTACAGCAGTGACCTCTCTGTGGCTGAAGGATGATGAAAGAGTAACCATGACCAGGAACATTGTTTAGATGTTCATATATAGTTGGATCACAAGGTATTTAACGCTCCTCTCAATTCTTAAAATTATTTTAGCCAAACTTTACAATGTATATAAATAATTCCTTGAAAATTCAAGACTTAATGAGAAACCTCAGAATTACTTTGTTTCTAAAATGGATTAGGGTTCTGATCTGTTGTTCATAGGGTCGCTGTTAAGTCATACTTGATGATGGACCTAACGGCAGCAGCAACAGTATTGACAGAACAGTGCCTCTGACCTCAGACTTAGTGAGGGGAATAGTTCCTGTCTCCTCCTCCTGCTTGCACATGAGGAGACTCTCTGTCGAAGTATGTGAAAAAGCTCTCTGAACCTTCATTCATTTCCAAAGTGAAGTGTCTTGTATGATTGCTGATACTGCCATTAGGAACCGAGCATTTGTGGCTCAGGACTGGTGGGTTCTCCCACCTGGAGAGCTAACTGGTCTCATCCAGAACACACAGGTAAAAGGTTTTCACTCTCTCCACTCAGAAAGAAGTATTAGGGAGCCTGCTAGGAGAATAAGTGAACCTTATTTTCTGTTTTAGCATCCCTGCTAAGAGAGTTGATTTCCTGATCTCTCTCCTGCCTTATTATTCAGTTTGTTCGAAAGTGAAGAGAGGAAGGAGAGTTACCCCAAAAGTGTCACAATATAGTCACAGATACAATTGTAATTGGCCATGTCTGTGACATTTGTGTTCTGAAATGCTATTGCTGTTAGGTACCATTAAGTCAAGTACTGACTCAGAGCGATCTATGAAAAACAGACCTGACCCCTTTCCAATCCTGTGCGATCATCATCATCTCTGACATACTTGAGCCCACTGCCACAGTCACTGTGCCAATCCATCTCGCCGAGAGGCTTCCTCTCTTTCACTGACCTCCCACGTTTTCAAGCATGATATCCCGAGTGATGAAGTTTCGTCATCCTTGCCTCCAAGGAGCACTCTGGCTGTACTTCTTCTAGGATCTGTTGGTTTGTTCTTTGGGCCGTCCACCGGACACTCAGTACTCTTCTCCAGCATCCCATTACTTTGACGTGAGTGAACAATTCTATCATTCTGAAGTACAAATGGAGCCCAGGTATCCACAGTGAGCTGCCTCACAAGCCCAAAGATTGTGCTTCTCTGTCAGCTGCTCCACAGGAGAAAAATGTCTCCTCCTATGGCAATTTCAGTCTCACAAACCCAATGGAGGATCAACTTTGAGTCAAAACTAACTCAACAATGGCAAAGATAGTAAAAATACAAAAATGATTAAAATTTGACCCTCTCCACCAGCATAAAACAACTGGGAATTCTAATTGCTCAACAGTTTATAGCAGGAAACATGAACATTTTCCTAGGTTCTGCTTTTTTCAGAATATTTTTAGTCATGATCTGCAGACGATGGTCCTGGGCAATTTGAAGATAAATCTTCTTTATCTGTTATTTATAAGAGAGAAACAAAAAGGTTAATACACTTTGTATAGTAAACTGTTCTAGAAAATTATTTCCATGTAAGCATTGTGCTTTTGATCTTCTGGGTTTGTTATCTATTTAAAGCAGGGAAAGATAAAAGCATTAACAATAGGCACATCATTTTCGCTGTCAAGTACAAAGTCCATTTAAGGAGCTAGAAAGGGCAGCCTGGGTAAATGTATTAAAAGTGGATGCACTAGGTTCTATAACACATTTGGCAAAATTTAAAGATTCTTCTTTTTACTCCCATTATAAGAAAAGCAAACAAACAAAATGGTGCAGACTTAAGATATCTGAATTTTCTAAATTAGGGATAATATTCTAATGATATAAAACCTAGTTCTATTCATTTAGTACAGATTTGTTTAAAATAGCAGAAGAATCTATAAAGCATGAAAAAAATTCACCTTCCTAGTCTCAATGTCTTAAAATTGTTTCCTTTGAAGGAGAAGACTAATGATTTCCCTTCCTGATATTAAGTTTCTGAAACACTGGAAAGGACCTTTTTTAAAAATTATGATAAGGATTTACAGAGAGGTTGGTTTTTTCACTGTTCATTCACTGTTGCCCATTATTCTTTCTCCCTCTCCAAGTCCACTTTGCAATGCACTTCTTGTTCCAGACTGAGAAGCAACCTTAATAAAGTCTCAATTCCTTATAAAACCATAGTTTATTTAAAATATTCATCCTACATTGCTACTGAGATGCAGCAAGGCATTTCCACTGCCCTTGGGAAATGTTACTTTTATAAAAATTTAAAGATGAAAATCAAAGAACATTCTTATATTCAGTATTTTTAAAGCAAATAAAGCATCTTCACGAACATCCTTATATTCAGTATTTCTAAAGCAAAAAAACCATCTTCTTACCTTCATAGGTGGTCCCACACCAAATGCAATACAAATGTTCTTCTCTTAAATAATCAGTCAGTATTTGTAACTTTTCCAGTACCTAGACACAGGACATGAACATATCAAAGGTTTATGCACTGATACTTGGGTTTCTTCAAGTACCTTCAATCATGGCAAATTCCCTCCCACAAAGCTACAATTTCTTATTGCACTCTCACTTGGTAACCAGAAGGGTCAAGGGTAGGAGAAAGCCTGAGATTTTTACACGTCTACTACAGCCAGCAGAGACCAGTTGTTTGGCTGGCTCAAATAATTTTTGGATCTATTATAATCAGCATCCCATAAAGACTCTTCCAAGGCCACTTGGGGGGCTCTGGTGGCCTAGTGGTAAGAAGATGTATTGCAATCCAAAGGCACCAGTTGCTCTGTGGGAGAAGGATGGGCAATCTCCTCCTGTGCAACTTACTGCTTCCGAAAACCGACTAGAGGGTCAGCTATAGATCGTTTCCAACTTGATGGCACAGAGCAACAACATGCCACATACAGGTATGAAGGTATACACTGCTTGCCTTTGCTTTTAACAGTCTCTTGGTCACGTAAAGCAAAGGTCTTTCAAATTCCATTTTCTACAAAAATCTTTTACACAAATAACTATGAATGGATCTTTGAGTAATCTTCCCTTTCTTTAGACTGTTTCTGTTATTTTTATTTCTTGGAGGTGAAGGTACTCACTACAATCTTTTGAAGACATTTCGTAACATGTAAATAAAAATAATTTACATTTGGAATGGATCCATCATTCAAACATGAAAGAAAGTCAAAGAGCAAACTAAAACTAAAGGCAAAAAGTATATGAGTTTTAATTTGGGGCTCATAAATTAATCCTGTAAATCAGTAGTTCTAACCTAAGGATGATTATCCCCCTCTGGGGTTTTTTGGCATTGTGTTCAAACATTGCTTGTCACAAAGGGGTAGAGATCTTACTGATATCTAATGATTACGAGACCAAGGATGCTGCAAAACATTCTACATGCACAGCACAAGGCCGGCAAGAAAGAATTATCTGCTCCAAAATGTCAGCAGTGCTTAGGCTGAGAAAACCTACTGTAAAAGAACTGGTGTCAAAACATACACTTAAATCTTCACTCTTATAGTCATCTTCATCTTCTTTTTCTTCTTCCTCTTCACTCTCCTCTTCCGGCCTTAACCAGTACCATGACTCTCTGGGAATTTGAATATTCTAGAAATACAGAAGCATCTCAATTAAATAGCTGATAGGACTGTCACTAGCAATCTCACTGTAACATGTATTCATTCTTTCAAGAAATATCATGTATTCATTCTTTCAAGAAATATTTACTGTGTGCTGTTTTAAAAGGTCAAGGACTACAGGATACAGTGTTCAATTAGAGTATTATACTAAATTGCTCACAGTCTAGTAGGGAAGTTATAGTCATAAAAGCTTAGTGTCATGAATATTAAGCAGCATGAAATAAGTTCAAAACAAGACACTATGGAAATACATAGGGGTGAGAGACTGCTTCTATCAACATATTTATATACAAGGGAATTTTGAACATTTTTAAAGACTTTTTATGCCATTTTTATTCTGATGATATCTGAGCCCTTCAGATGTAACAGCTAAGACAAAATTAAAAGGAAGTAAACCTTGATTTTACTGGCTGGAGACACAAAGTACTAAAAATAGGCTATTCTAGTTAATAAAACATTCTGGTGAGCAGAATGTTCCATATATGTACCAGGGTTGAGGATGTACATTCACTATTCAAATAAGAAGAGTCTATTAAATGCAGAAAATGTTACTTAACCCTGACTGGGTAATTCAGACAATTCAGGTTCTTGCAATCATAATTAATGAAAGTCAATGATCATAAATCAATGTAGCTTAACCCACAGTCAGGAGCTGATGCAGATTCACAGAGCTTTGTAAGACTGAGTACAAGTGCCTCACAGGCTTTCTAAGGTTGTGCAACTTGACTAAGGTTGATGGCTTTACCTTTCTTCCAAAGAACAGCAGGTAAGTTCAAACCACTGACCATTTGGTTAGCAACAAAATTATTTTTCTTTAAACAAAATTTTTTATTTTGTGATTTTAGTGAAAATTTACTGAAAAGTTGGATTTTCATTCATTCACTCATTTTCTGCATTCTCCCTTCACTTCCCTTTTTAAAAAAAATATTCATTCATTGTTGCACAATTACCTCCCTCCTCCTCCCCCAGTCCTCTTTGCAATGTACTTTATTCTGGACTGTTATCATACATATAATGCATAATCATATATTCAAACAATTCTTTCTTTCATCTGTTCCCATGCAATGTTCATTACCTATCCACTTTTATCCTATTCTCCTCTCAACCCCCCATGTCAGTCCTGTTTTATAACAGTGGTGCTATGCATAGTCTGTCCTTTTGTGACCGAGATAGCTCACTCAGGCAACCAAATTCTTTAACCACTCTGCTACCAGTGCTCTAGCCTAAAAGAGTTTTGATGACTCGGAGGTAGATAAACCATGCTTATAGTTCATGTATGTGTATGTATTTTTTAATATTGTACCAAAGCAAAATTAGGCAAAAGGCTTACCTTCTGATTATCTAACTGCTGACAGGCTCGTTGGCTTCTTTTGAGATCTCCTTCTAGCTTCATTTCATCTTGCTTATTTTTAAGGCGCATTCTAATTGAGAAAAAACAAAACAAAACTGTACATGTAATCTATACACTCTTTTTAACCATTTTGATAGAAAATATACCATGATAAAGAGATGAAAGAACACAGTTGAGGCTGATGTCAACTGAGCCTCAGTTCACTTTCACCAGAGTATGCATTCTAAATAAAGCATATTTGCTATTAAAAAAAGAAAGACAAACAAACAAACAGCTGAAATACAAAGATTTACCGAAACTGTTCTGCAGCATTTTCTTGGGCTTGGTTTTTCATGTGAACTTTTCTTTTGTAGCTTTCTAATCTTTCTTCTGCTTTTCGTTTTAATGATGTCTCGTGACCAATACCACCTTTGCCTGTTCAAACAGAAAACTGATGAGACTCTTACTGACACTGTATTTTAATGTATGCCCATTAAAAATAATCACAAACTAAATACAATTCCCATTTGAGTAACATAATGAAAAATTATTTGACAAGCGTGATTACAGAGAAAGACTCAGATTTAAAACACAAAAAAATTCTCAAATACTCAATTTGATTTTTATAAAGATCATTCTTGGCAAATATTTCATCTAATACTACTACTTAACAAATTGAGCATAATACTTAAGTTTAGTCAGGAAAAGGGCATTGTCATATTTTTAGATAAATATAATGCAAAAAAGAAAGCATCTTTTTCCCTCTTGAATTTGTCCAAATATTTTTAAAAATGGATTTGTCTCATAGCACTTGGATAGAAAGCACTGTGCTGTAAAATGGATACAAAGTGTTTGCCCCATATTTTAATAGTTAAATTACATTTTACACTCACTAAAATAATTTTATTTGTAGTTTTAAACTTTCAAAAGTTTAACTAACATTTGTTAAAGAGGTTATCATTTCCCCACTTAACTGATTTCATTTCCTTGCCAAAAAGTCAGTTGACTATAGGTAGATGAGCTGATTTCTGTGTTCTCAAATCTATTCCACTGATACATGTGTCTATCACTGTACCAGTACCACGCTATAAAAGTTTAACATTTACTGAGAGCTTCCTACAATAAATGTAGCCACGTCATAAAAGCTAGTTATTACTAGTTTTGATAATAAAATTTGTCCAAAGTTTACAGTAAAAAAATAAGGTAATAATATTATGCCCCAAATTAAAGTTACATTAAAAAGAATTACAGACCTGTTTTGACAGTGAGTGGAATTGGTTCAACAATACCATCTCCTAAAAAAGAGAAAATAGGAACTACTTAAGAAATTATTTTTCAAATTAAAAGTTTAGTATTCAATTTTACAATGCTCTATACATATTTTCTCCAGTCTTAAAGACATTAAAAACTGAAAGGTGAAAATCAACACTCCATAATTAATGATATATCTTTTGCCTTTAAGAAGTGGCTGTCCAAACAGAGCAAGGAAACAATGCATTGTTTAAAATCAAGAAAGGTGTGCATCAAGGTTGTATCCTTTCTTCATACCTGATCAATCTGTATGCTGAACAAATCATCCATGAAGTCACACTTTCTTTTTTTAAGAAGTCAGACTTTATGAAGAACAATGTGGCATGAGATTGGAAGAAGACTCATTCACAACCTGCATTATGCAGCTGACACAACCTTGCTTATCAGAAGTGAGAAGGACTTGAAGCCCTTGCTACAGAAGAGTAAAGAGACAGCCTTCAATTTGGATTACATGTCAACATTAAGAAATAAAAATTCTCACCACTGAGCCAACAGGCAACATAATGATAAGATGGAGAAAAGATTGAAATTGTCAATGATATAGTAGTGCTTGCATCCACAATCAACACCCTTGATACTGAAAGTCAAAAAATCAAAAGATAGCTGCTTTGGGAAAGTACTGTTAGAGACGTCTCCAAAGTGTTGAACAGCAAGATCGTCAAGTTTAAAGACTAAAGTGCACTTGATCCAAGCTATGGTCTTTTCAGTTACTCACTACACATCTGAAAGTTGGATAATGACAAAGGATGCAAACAAGTCTGTCTTGGAAAAATGCAGCCAGGCTTCTCCTTGAAAGTAAGGATGGTGAATTTTGAAGCTTCATCTCATAAACCTGGGGCATGTTGTTAGCAGGGGCAGTACTTGGAGAATGACATCATGCTTGGAAAGGTGGAGGGTCAGTATAGGAGAGGAATACACTCAACAAGATAGATTAACAAAGAAATAATGGGCTCAAGTGCATTGGAGATGGCACAAGATGGGGCATAGTTCAGATCTGTTGCTCATGGGATTGCAGAGTCAAAGTTGACTCAAAGCCACATAACAACATCTGCCTTCTGGATGCTTAACTGTCCATAAGGTTGATTTAAATCTCTGCCACGTGAAGTGGGAGGTTTGTTGTTAATGTTAGTTACTGTTGAGTAGGTTCTAACTCACAGTGACTCCCTGAGTACAGAGGAGAACTGCTCCATTGCCCAGTGGTTAAAGCATTCACAGGTTAATCGGAAAGCTCCTTGGTAAAAAGATGGCAATCCATAAAGATTAAGCCTTGAAAAACTCTATAAGGCAGTTTTCTACTTTGTCCTGGAGGGTCACTGTAAGTGAAATCAACATATCGACTATGAGTTTGGCTCTGGGTCTTTTGAACGCTGACTGACTAGGTCTATCTTCCAAGAATCTCTCAGCAAGCGGCTTCCCCATTCTGCCACCCAGGGATTCTTGAAAGTGGTGTAAACACTACTACTGTAGGTCTAAGAGGGAAGAAGTCCTACAGGAAAGCAAAGTCTTGCTAGGTAGAAAGCAAAGCAATAAAAATAAGGGTCAGGGGAGCTCTGGTGGCCTAGTGGCAAGGAGCTGCAAATACAATTCCAGAGGCGCACGGTTCGAATCCACCAGATGCTCTGCCGGGGAAGGAGGGACAATCTCCTCCTGTACCAGTCAGATCTGATTTGATGGTGCACTCACACAAAAATTTAAAATAAATAAATAAATAATAAGGGTCAGAAGGAAAGAAAAGCAGTTTAAAGACACTATATCTTAATCATTAGTTCACTTCTTAATAAGAAATTGTGCTTCTAACTGGGGAATTACTTGGGCACCTACCACCAGCATAAAGCAAGCAGGGTAGAGCCCTACCATTATCCTCCATAGTGGTTTACTATTCTTCAGAATTTCTCATCACTGGTTAGCATTCTTGGCTGCGGGCTTCACTGTAAACCACATCCATCCCTGTTGTTACTGCCTCTGAGGCTGAGCTGCACTGATGAGCCTGTGCAGTGTAGTTTGATGGCATATGCCTCATCCAAAATAGGTACAGGAAGGTAAAAGTACTCAAAAAGTACTTTCTCTAGAAAAAAGTACCTTTTCTCTAGAAAGCTTAGCAGCATATAAGATACTCTGAATCTCTGAACTCATCAACATCACCATCTGGCAGTAAGAAATATCTGTTTACTTATGAAGGTAACTTACCACTCTTGCCAAGAGCCTGGCCGCTCCTATATCCCATCTTTTGGAGCAAAGCAAATCCTCTGTTTTCACAACCGAGTGCATTCTTCAACCCAATGTCACGTCTTTCTTGTTCTTCCTGTTTTAAACTCTTCTGCCTATTTTTCAAATTAGCTTCTTGTTGTTTTTCTTCTTTTCGACGAGCCTCTCGTACTTGCCTCAGCATTGGTAAGCCTGGCCTAACATCTTGCCTGAACAATAATGAAAAGATTACTTTAGATAAGTACATTAAGCTTTCTCATAACTTGTCATTTTAAACTAATTAATTAAAAAAAATGAAATGAGAAACTTTTTCATCATTACTAATTACAGTAAAGACATTTGCAGACAGTAGAAACGCTAAAATTAAGTGACTACATTTACTTTGTGGCAGTAACAAATGTGTCAGCATACTTGAGAGATTGGCAAAGAATCAGGACAGAGAACAAAACCAGAAAGCTTTAAGAAGTAAGTAAAATTCTGCAGCAATCAAGGAGACTAAGAACTGAGAATATGTCACTAAATGTGACAGAATTGGAACACAGTGATATCCCAGAATGATTATTTTAGGTTGAAAGCTAGTTGTAGGAAATGCAAAGGAATAGGAGGCTAAAGAAATTTGTAGGAAATGTTGGTGAATTTTTAAGGAGGCTGATCAAAACTGAGTGAACAATAAAATGAAATAAAGGAAAAGGAGTGAATTTCCCTGGTAGAAGGAAATAGAAAGGATCAGGAGCAGAGAAAAAGGAACAGCATTAGAGGGGAGGAAAGGGCTTGTAGTTCTTTACATGGACATAGAGAAGGATAACTGTAAAAACAAATAGGCTAATTTTCCAACCATCTATGTAAAATCCTTGTCACTCATAAATACATCATTACAATAAGTGTTCATTTACTTACTGGACATTAACAAAGGAATCAGACATGTAGTCCTCTTCTTCTGCCATGTTCAACTTCATACGACAACAATATCTACAAATCAAGTAAAAGATTTGGTTTACAAAAATAGAAATAAACCCTTAGGAAAGAAATTCCGAAGACCTATAGGATACAGAGCCCTGGAACTCAAGAATCCAAATAACTATCATTTCCCTAAAGCCTTGTTCATCCCCTAAATTTCCACATGATTAATGTTACCACAACCAGGTGGACTGACATGGTGACTGCTGCAATGGGCTCTTGTGTGTCAGGATGTGTGAGGACAGCAAAGTATAGAACAGGGCTCAGATCTTTTGTTCATAGGGACGCTATGAGTTTTACTTGACTCGCCAATACTTAACAACAATGTCACCACAAGGAGCCCTAATGGTATAGTGCATAAGGCACTGTGTTATTAACTGACAGGTCATTGGTTCAAATCCACCAGTCTCTTATAAATATTTGCATCTTTTTTTGGTATGGGAATAAATATGAATCTCTTCCAGTCAGTAGGCCAAACAACTGTCCTCTAGATTGACTTGGAGGACTGAAGACTTACTATGAATAAGTGACTTGCTCAAAGCCACAAAGACTGACATTGCAATTAATTATTGTTAAGCTAAAAATCAAAATGGAGGTTGAAGGTCAACTCAAGAGTCCTATGTCAAGATCTTTTCCAAAACCAGAAAATCCTACATCAGGGCATTTTCTGAAACCAGAACTCAGAAAATCCTACGGTGAGACATTCCCCAAAACCACAACTTAGAAAACCCTACGTCAGGACATTTTTCTGAAACCAGAACTCAGAAATCCTGTGTCAGGATATTCCCCAGAAACAGTTTCCCAAGACCAGAAACTTTATGGGCCCATGAGCCACTGTAACGACCCCATATAAAACCCCTAAGTCCAACACCTAGTGCTACTCCCATTGCTGAGTAGACCGTCCCGCGATAAAATTTTGAGAAGAATCCTATCTTTCTACCTCGGCGAGGTTCTTGGCTTCGATCTGAAATCTTTCAATGATATGAATCAATAGTAATTAATGTTATAAGACAAAACAGCAATTAATGATCGAATAGGAAACACCCCAGCCAGTAAGAGAAATTTTCAAAAAGTTGAGTTGATGGGTGAAAAGAAAACTACGTACATACAAACATTCCGGGTATTTGTGCTCCTGCTGCTACAGGTAAAAACTGAGCTCACTTCTGTCCAGTCCATTTGGACTCATAGCAACCAACCTTACCACCGTCTCCAAGCCTGTAATTTTCACCGAGGCTGTTAAGTCTGCACACGAACCCGCCTATCTCTCTCCTCTCAGAGCAATTAATGGATCACCAAGTGCCAGCTAGCCTTTTGGGTAAGCCATTCAATACTTTACACACTATGCAATCAAAGATCTTTAAACCATCACAGATAGGATTAAGGGACCTATTTGGATTTAAAGTGTTTCAGTATAACTAACTACTGAAAGGGGGGAGTGTCCTGGATCCCTTTAAAGCGCCCTATCAACTGGTACATTCTACCATCAGCCATAAACATAAACTTCAAGAGGCGATTAATTCAGGCTTGGATCTTGGAGGATGGATTCTCGTTATAATTTAAAACTGTGGAGAACAGAATTTGTGGGTGGGTTGAAGGTGGTCTATGAGCTATGTTCAAGGATTATTCCTTCTCTCTGGCCCGAAAATGTGGGAGTTAGAAACCTGAAAGAATTGAGAATAGGAAAACAGCAAGAACGTGCCATTCTAGGCATATTAAGAATCTCACTGAGCTTCAAGTGGAGAGAAAGCCTAAATCGTCGAGTGCACAGAAGAGAGCAGAAAGGTAACCAGAAACACCTCATTCCCAAACAAGCTCTTTTGGGGTCTTCCTTCGTAAGCTCCTCCCATATACAGGATCCCGTTGATATAACAACCCAGAGTCGAGGATCGTAAGAGTGGTGGAGAACTTACAACCTGCGCACACGAAGCCTTCACTAGTCTACTGAAAAAGTCCCCAATAACTTAGCGGAAATCACAGTATACGACAGGACCAGCTCCGACAAGCACTCTGCGCATGAGCCCAAGACAAGCGACTGGCTGCCTCTGAATTTCTGTGCGCCCAAGACAAAAGACTGGCTGCTTCTGGATTTCCGGGCGCCCAATCAATGACCAATCAGAAGATGCGGTTAATGCGCGTGCGCGAATGGACTTCCGCGCAAGCGCAATCCACTGGTTTCCTGCAGGCTTCCCGTGCGGGAGGCGGGGCATCCGGGTTAATTGGTCGCCGGGTTGGTCCTGAAACTCAGCTGTTCCGCGCCTGGAGGTGAGGGTTCCCCATCCGCTTCTATAGCGTGCCAGTTTACACGCTACAGAGAGAAGAAATCCTTAGGGAGGGAGAAGAAACCCATAGGGAGAGAGAAGAAATCCTTAGGGAGGGAGAAGAAATCCTTAGGGAGGGAGAAGAAACCCATAGGGAGAGAGAAGAAATCCGAGTTCGTAATGTGAACGTTTTCCCATTTCTGGCTGCGGGCTCCCTTCCCAGCCGCCACCTCCTGGAATTGACAGCCCTAGAGATCACAGTGGCCTGTGACAGCCACTGGTATTTCCCCCCACGGTTCCGCGTTTAGCGAGTAGCTAAGTAAAGCCTTAGTCTTTGGCCCGCGAGCTCTCTGCCGGCATCATTCTGCGCCCGCGCGCTCCTGTCAGTGAAGCTTCGCTACTAGGAGGTCGCTTCTAGGAGGACGCTCAGGTTGGGACCTTCATGCTGGGGCAGGGACTCTGACTTCCACCTGGGCCTGGGCAGCAGGGTAAGAGCACTTGTGCACTTCATGGACAAGAAAAGGAAAGATGGACTGCCATGCCTATTGATGCTGGGTTTCTCATTGATGAAATGGTTTCATGGCTTGTATTTCTCCTGGAATGATACTTTAATTGCAGCTTTTATTTTAACTCTTCTTTCACGTCGTTCGTTATTCCTCATTTGCTTTTCTTCCTTACTGTAAAATACTTCCTTTCCAAAAATTGCGTCTTTGTTTTTATTTATATCATTGCTCTTAAAACTGGATTTTCCCATTTTGCATGAAACAACTTGGGTAAGTCTTCCCAAATGAAATGAGAAGAGATCCTTTTACGTTTATTAGTAGTTGCATTCGTTAAGCTTGACTTTTAACACTTAAAAAAAGCATTGAAAGCAAGTCTTTATCATTTTAAGGTGTGAATTTAACACTTCACCAATCATGGAGTTAGCACACAGCTTGCTGTTAAATGAAGATGCTTTGGCTCAAATCACAGAAGCAAAGAGACCAGTTTTTATCTTTGAATGGCTTCGATTTCTTGATAAAGTCTTGGTTGCTGCCAACAAGGTATGGTGTTACTTTCTTTCCAATTGGGTGAATATAACAAATAGTATTGTGTGTTCATGATTTGTAAGAGATATAGCATGCATTGTTGTTTCATGACCACTTCCCTCTTTGCTCCTTTGTGGCTACCTTTAATAAGGCACTTGTTCTTATTCACTACCATGGTGCTTTTCAAAGGGCAGAACTGTTAGACTTCATTTTTTTAGAAAAATGTTGGGTTTACATAAAAATTGAGATGATGGCATAGAGTTTCTCTTATACGCCACACCCCCAGTGTCCTCTAAATTTCTTGCGTTGGTATATATTACATTTATATAGTTAATGAACTAATTCTGATAACATTATCATATACTAAAGTGCATACTTTATGAAGTTTGTCTCAGATTTCTTTCCCTAATGTCCTTTCCCCCTTATGTCCTAAATCTATTCAGGATACCACGTTACAGTTGTCCTGTCTCCATAGGCCCTTATTGGCTATGATTATTTCTAGGATTTTCCTTGTTTTTGATGACCTTGACTGTTTTGAGGAATCCTAGTCATGTGTTTTATAGAATGTCCTTCTGTTACGATTTGACTGATGTTTTCTTCATTGTTAGTCTCTGTATATGCCTTTCAGGGAACTTCACTCATTCTTACTATGCATATCATGCCAGAGATACAGACTTATCTCTGTTTATTTTAACCTTAATCACCTGCATGATAAGGAAGGAAAACATGCCCTCACAAGGCTTGTAGATTCATTTACTTATGCTCTCAAATACTCTGTCGTAGTGACCTTAAAGGACAGAGTGAAAGTGCTTCACAGAGTCTTCAAGGCTGTAAATTTTATGGAAGTAGATTGCATCGTCTTTTTCTTGTATGAGATGGATTGACTCAGTGACTTGGATAATGGGGTCAAGTGTGTCAGAGACAATGAAATTGGCTCAGGATAGAACAGGGTTCAGAGCTGTCATAGGGAGGGATTCTGTGAGTCACAAGTAACTCTATAGCATGTAGTAACAACAACAATAGTGCTTTGCTGTTTGGTACCATAGGTCTTCTTGTTAGCAGCTGAGCACTTAAGCACTTGAGCTATAGGCCTCCTTAGATTGAGCAGCCACATAAAACACTTGCTGATGTCAATTGAATCCCTATTCCTTGGGTTTCGGAGGCTATAAATCTTAACAAGAGGAGACTGCCCATGTTTCTTCCTTTGGGAAGCTAAGGATTTGAGCTGAATACCATTTGGTTAGCAGTGTGACATGTTAATTAAACACTAGGCCACCAGTGCTCAGTGGTGGGACAGTCTACAGGGATGTCATTATGGGTCTGCTTTTACTCATTATGCTTGACCTTGCCAAGATGGAAATTCTTGCTTTTTAATTATAAGAAATTTTTAAAAGTTATTTCATTTATTTCCTTTTTAACTGTTTTTTAATTGTTAACTAAAGATTATCCATTTGAACCTGCCATTTGCTCTGTAGGAATAAGACCAGCTAGTCTATTTTCATAAAGATTTCTAGCTTTGGAAATCATCCTGTTCTACAGGGTTACTGTGAGTTGACATCAACGGCAGTAGATATGGGGTCTTGGTTTTTCGAGCTTCTATTGTTTGGGCATGAGCCCTGGTGGCATACTGCATTATGTATTGGTCTACTATTGGTCCGCAGTTCGAATTCACCAGCTGCTGTGTGAAAGGTAAAGCAGTCTGTTCTGTGAAAATATACAGCATCACCATGGGAACTCTTCACTGCCAGCCTGAATCAGCCACAGTCACCATCTAGCTGCGCCACGAGAGACAGTCTGTAGGATCTTGGCCCATTGCTCTTCAGCTTCTCCAAAACCAGCCTGCTCCCTACAGTCACCTTTCAGACCCATCATATCTTCACTTTCGTCTTATATTTGACCCATACGGAGCCTTCTATCTCGATCATGTGGTGTTTCTCCAAAGCATCACCCCACTAGGTTAGGAAGCTAGAAGTCCAGATTCAGGTGCTGACTGTAGGAGAAGACCTCTTTCTTTGCTTGGCATGATGGAAAGTCTTTGTTTCCGTCAGCATTGGCAGGTCAAGTGTTCCTTGAAGTCCTTTCATATACATTGAATTTTTGTGAGTGTGTGTTAATTCTTTTTGTCCTGTTGGTTTGGGATTTATTTTGCAACCCTTTAGTTCAGGAGCTCTGTTGTTCTAGAGGTAAGATGCTGTGCTGCAATCCTGGTTGGGGTTGAATCCACCAGCTGCTCCTGGAGAAAGATGGGTAGTCTCCTCCAATGTGATTAACTGCCTTTGATTGCCTGACAGAAGGTCAGCTATGCGTGGTTTGGTTCTGATTTGACATTGTACAACAACAACAGCAGACCTTTAGTATGGCATAAGTGTGGTTTCTGAAAGGATGGAGTTAATCTTATGGATTCACTTGCAGTCAGAAACTAAAGGTTTCTGTTTCCTCCTAAACCTCTTCTAGTTGGGTATTTGTCACCTCTATGCTACTGAAATGATTTTATCCAAATATCACTAATCCACCTAAAACCATGGTCAGTATTTTGTTTTAAAAACTGTTTAGCACTTTAAAAAGTCATCAGTAATTTTTTATACAGTTGATTCTCCTTGAAATACTTAAATATATTTTTTATTTTTATTATGAAATTGATAAGTACAAAGTATTTGTAAATTATGAACATATAAGATGAACCTTCGTAAGCTCTCCACCCAAATTTTAAAAAAAAAGATTACTTTTTCTTTTCTTTGTGTGAAGTTCTTCCTGCTAGCCTCCCAAGATACCCTTTAGTTCTAGGTTTCTTCTACTACGCCACTGAAAAAACAACTTCTTACTCTCTTTTGGTGGCTCTTCCTAATCCTGGGATATTGTTTCTACTTTCTACTTACTTTCTTTTGTTGTTGTATACCAAACCATAGAGTGTGAACCGCTCATAGGACCCTCCGGCAGTTTTCAGAGGCAGTAAATCACTTGGGAGGAATTTGCCCATCAATCTCTACAAAATTTATCCTCTTAGTGATATCTAATCTTGTAATTTTTACCTTTGCTTTACTCACTACTAATAATAGTTTCTTGATATTCGGCTCTTTCTAAACAGCATGTCTAAACAGCATTTACAAGTCTAAATAGCATCTCAAAGTTATCTAAAACCAAATTCTTGATTTCCTCTTCCAAACTATTCTTTCCCAGGATTTTCTATTTTGGAACATGATCATTTCATCCTTCTGATTGCTCAGGCTAAAAATCTATAAGAGTCATTTTTCATTTTTCTCAAATTTTACATTATAACTAATAAAAATATTCTATTTTTTTTTCCATTCTCAAAATTTATCCAGAATTCAACTCTTACCACGGCCATTGTTATTGCTTATTATCAACAGCTTCCTAATTGATCACAATTTTTCATTTATGTACTCTTTCAGAGTCTTTTTAACTCATTTGCCATATTGAGCCTATTAAAAGACTTAGATCATATCCGTCCTCTGCTTCAAATCCTCGTTCAGAAAAACAACTATAAAACTATAAAGTTCTTGCAGTGCTATACAAGATCCTACTTTTTTGCTACCTTTTTTTCCTTACTATTTTTTCTCAAAGAAAATAAATTTTATTGGGAGCATTGCATAGAAAGGAAAAAAGAAAAGGACAAATGGAAGAGCCTGCAATCATCATGGCTACACCCCTCATAGTATTTTGTTTCTTTCTCCAGGCACATGACCTCCAGGCTTCTACCTTTACTACACTAAGTCTCCTCTGCCTAAAGTGTTCTGCTTCCGAATATCTTTGTAATTTTCACCTTTGTTTCTTTTAAAAGAGGCCTTTTGTAACTACTCTGTTTAACATAGGAAACTCTGGAGGCTTAATTGTAAGGCATTGCCACTCCAAAGGAATGTAGCTCAAATCCACCAGTTGTTCTGCAGAAGAAAGATTAGCAGTCTCCTCCCTGTGATTTGTTGTTGTTATGTACTGTCTGTCACCTGTACAATAGCCCTAAACCCTACTCTATCCTGTGCCAATCTTACTGTCTCTGACACACCAACCTCCATTACCCAGTCACTAAACCAATCCATCTCATCAAGGGTTCCTCTCCAAGGACTGGTAACGCCTTGCAACATGTCCAAAGTATGTCTCTGAAAACCTGCTGGAGCATCACCTATGAGTTGATTCCAACTCAATAATACACAAGAAGAACTATATAAAAATAATAATAAACGTTCATACCGTTCATTTGTTTCTTTGCGTAAACCCTGTCTCTCTCCACAGCAATGCATATTTCATGAGGGTAGGACTTTGTTGTGTGCTCACTGTTGCATCCCAGTGCCTACAAGGTACACACATAGTATGGAGTGAGTTATCAATATTTCTTGGATAAGTGAATGAATTCTGAATATTTATTGACTGTTGTTTTGTACCATCGAGCCAGAACCAACTCATAGCTGGCCCTCTAGCATGTTTTCAGAGGCAGTTAATTACATAGGGTTGCCCATCTTTCTCTTGTGGAGCAGTTGGTGGATTTAAACTGTATTCCTTTGGGTTGGCAGTATGACTCCACTAAGCCAATGGAGTAGAACAACAACAAAATATTTTTCTCTTGTCTAAAGCTCTTTACAGCTTATTTTAATTTCCTTCATGGCCTGTAACTTATGAACAATTGACTTTGTTTTTACATGGGACATTGGTTGTTTATTCTCTAAATATTTTTTTAAGACTGCCTTTTTTATTTCTTTTTTAAAATTTTTTATTATTAATTTTAATGAAAATTTAGAGACTTTGGACTTTCATTCTTCATTGTTGCACTTTTCTCCCTCCCCCCCACCACCCCAGTTCACTCTTCTCTTTGAAAAGTAAAAGAAAAATTCTTTCATTGTTTTAAAATCTTTCTCACCAGTATGCAGTCTTTGTTCTGGATTCCTGTCATGATAATAAAACCTAACCACATATCCCTTTTAAACAGTTTTCTCCCTCATCTGTTTCAATGCAGTATACATTATTTATCCCATCTTTCTCAGTCTCCCCCCAACCCTGATGTCAGTCCTGTTTTACAACAGTTGCACTATGCAGTATTTGTTCTTTTGTGACTGAGATATTTTACTCAGCATAATGTCCTCCAGGGTCACCCATTTTGAATAATATTTCATGAGTTCTTTGTTTTTCAATGCAGCGTAGTATTCCATTGTGTGAATATACCACAGCTTCTCTATCCATTTGTTTGTTGATGGGCACTTAGGTTGTTTCCAGCTCCTTGCTATGGTGAAAAAACCGCCATAAACATGGGTGTGCATATATCTGCTTGGATGTCAGTTATGGTCTCTTTGGGATATGTTCCCAGTAGTGGAATTGCTGGGTCAAATGGTATCTCTATTTGCAACTTTTTGAGAAAGTGCCATACCGCCTTCCACAGTGGTTGCACCATTTTACACTCCCACCAACAGTGAATAAGGGTTCCAGTTTCTCCACAACCTCGCCAGCATTTGTTGCTTGCTGTTCTGTTAAATTTTGCTATTGTTACTGGGGTGAGATGATATCTCATAGTTGTTTTGATTTGCATCTCTCTTAGAGCTAGGGATTTTGAACATTTCTTCATGTGTTGGCCATCTAATGTCATCTTTGGTGAAGTGTCTATTCTTATCCTGTGCCCATATTTCAATTGGATTGTTTATTACCTTTATCTTGTTGTGGTGCTCAAGTATTTTATAAATTCTAGATATAAGTCCCTTATCTGACATGTCATTACCAAATACTTTTTTCCAGTCTGTGGCTTCCCCTTTTACCCTGTTGGAGAAGTTTTTGGATGTGCATAGGGATTTGATTCTTAGAAGGTTCCATTCATCTATTCTTCTCCTGGTTGTAGAATATTCTCTAAATCTTTTGTATCACTTGATTGTTGCACTAGTTCTTAATAAATAGACCTAAAATCTACTCTATAAACTGATTCAGAATAGTCATTTTTATGGCCATTAACTTTACTTTCTGGCATTGGACAAGTCAAGGATATTTAATTTAGAAAAAAAGTTCAGTTCTTATTTGAACCCTGTTCTCAAAAATCCTTTTTTATGATTTTCTGCCTAAAGTAATACAGGTCTTAATTGATGGTAATTCTTTAAATGTAAGTAATTTTTACACAGGCTGAATAATAACAAATATGGTTTTGGATGCTAGTTAAGTTAATTTCAACTCAAGGTAGCTTGATGTGAATTGCCCTCTAGGGTTTTTCTGGGTTTAATCATTATAGAAGCAGATGTCCCAATGTTTCTCGAGTAGAGCTATTGGATTTGAACTGCCAACCTCTCTTTTAGCATCCCAGTGCTTAATTGTTGTGTCCTAGTGCATCAAAAGTTCATAACAATGTGATTTTTCTTTTTTTAATAACAGACTGATGTGAAGGAAAAACAGAAAAAACTTGTTGAACAGCTAACTGGCTTGATAAGTAGTTCACCGGGACCACCTACACGGAAATTGCTTGCTAAAAATCTTGCAGCCCTTTATAGCATTGGGGATACTTATACTGTTTTTCAAACTCTTGATAAGTGTAATGACATTATCAGAAATAAAGATGACACTGCAGCCTTCTTACCAACAAAATTGTAAGTACTTCCTTTGGTAGGGATCCCTGATGGTTCCTCATAGTTACTCATCTTAAAGCTTCACCATAAAGACCCCGAGTTGAATAGAACCTGGGGGGTGCTGTTGACAGAAAACAAAACCACAACGCAGTACAAATCTCTTGAGTAGTTCTGGAAGAGGGGCTCTACTTGCACATCTGCTCCATTCTCCAATAGGATTTTCAGCAAATTATGTAGAATTATGTTGTTATGTAGAATGACAGCAATCTTACCAAGGGTGGAAGGAAAGGAAAGTGGTTTTAGTATATAAAGAAAACTTGAACTCTAGTCCTAGGCCACATCTGGTCAGCCATCTGTTTTTGTAAATAAAATTGTTAGGTTGTTTTTATGTTGGCTTTTTTTTTAAGAGCTAATACACCTGTTTACTTCATGGTTGGTGTTTTATACCGTAACAGTTAAAATAATGTGACACAGACCACTTAGTCCACAAGTTTTATAACCCCAACATTAAGCATTCACTTCAGCTCTTTGTTCATACTTACAGTTTGGGTTAAGAGAAGACATTTATATGTATGTGTGTAAATGTTGAAGAAATGACTTTAAGAATGCATCTTGTGAGAACATCAAATAAGAGAGTCTTCCATTAAAAGACAATGAAGGTTGCCATGGAGGGAAAGTGATAACCAACGAAGGTTAATAGGAATGTGATAGGAGAGCAATGGTAGGCAGAGTTTTTCAAAGATGCTTCATTCTAGTCATGAAGATTATGTGGAAATTAAGTGGGTCAGGGTAAGACTGGGTTAGGGAATGATGCATAGTGCGTATGGCCAGAGTTTCTGTAAGTGACCAGATAGTTGAAATTTCCCAAAGAGAAAAATTTCCTTTGTGTTATTATTTGAGAGTTCTGATGGCTTAGTGGTAGGGAGTTGTGCTCCCAACCCAAAGGAGTGGGATTTGAATCCACCAGCTAGTTGCTCATCAGGAGAAAGGTGGCCATTCTCTTCAAACACTCTGAAGAGGGTCAGCTGCTATACCACTTGGTTTATAGCAACAATAACTTTATTATCTGTATGACCCTGAACTAACTTTGCGTGACCTCTCTTAGCCTAAGCATAATTGTTTCAGGTTATAACTATTAAATGGAAAATTCTAGTATGTAAGCCAGGTTCTAAAACATGTCCTCTTAACTACTAATTTTACTGCTTCCCTTAACCTAAACTCAGAACTATCTGCTTCAGTTCCTATTCCCTGATTAATGGTGAACAGTTTGCTTCAATAGAGCCGTTTTGCTGTTAAACTTCCTTCATGTAGTTTAGATGTTCATTGTAGTCATTTATGTGAATTTTGCATCAGTTTCATAGTGCCTGCTACCTTGTTCTTAAAATGTGTATTTTATGTGAGTTTTCCAACAACACAAGCTTCTTCACATACTAAAATGTGTGCCTTACTCATTCCTGTGTAAGTTGTTAACAGGGCAAGCTATACACAAAAAAGGAAAAAACGGGCTTTTGGCAAATGGTGGTGGTGGTTGCTGTGTACCATAGGGTCAGAATAAACCCATATCTGACCCTCCGGCGGGTTTTCAAAGGCAGTTAGTTAATCGCATGGGAAGAGGTTGCCCATCTTTCTCCTGTGGAGTAGCTGGTGGCATCAAACCACATGCCTTCAGGATTGCAGTGCAGTTTCTTGTCACTAGGCCACCAGGACTATGATGTAGATGTATAAGGTATATTGCCCATTTCTAAGTTTGGAGTTTTACTTCTGAGAGTGGTATAGATATGAAAGTGTCAAGTCAGAGAAGATGTGGAGAATCGTTATTAATTGACATTTTGGGGAAGTCTTCATTAAAGGAAATCTGGGCTTCCTCTTAAATGATGGGCATAATTTATTATGTGCATATATGTTTTTGTTTTCTCACCAACAATATAGTTTTATTAATTTTTTAGTACTTACTGAAATTCTAAAAAGAAACCGAATATATTTTTGAAAGGGGGAACATTAAAGATTTATGACAAAATATGGCCTAAATATAGACAAATTGATTTTCAAAAATGTGAAATGAGATTATATTATCTATAGTCACTGCAGTCAATGACCAAGGAATTTATCATCTCTTACAGGGCTGCAGTGGCATGTGTTGGAGCATTTTATGAAAAAATGGGTAGAATGTTAGGCAGTGCATTTCCAGAAACAGTAAATAATCTTTTGAAAGCTCTGAAAAGTGCAGAGGTAAGTTTTGCAGCACACCATAACTGAATATTTGCTTGTAACAGAAAAAACATGTTTTCTTTTTTCTTTTTTTTTTTTTTTTGCTTTTTTCTGTCATTGTGTCGAAAAAGGTGATTTTAAATTGTTATATGTCCTTTCTTTTAATCTCCGTTTGTGTTATTCTTCTCCCTCCCCTCAAGATTTGAATTTTAATGCTTTGAAATGTGTTGACTATTTCCCTTATTTACCTTTTGGATGGTTCATATTCTTATCTACATTTTACTTAGCTTTTCAGATTCTGATTTTTACTGTTAAGCTATGACATTGATGCCTTTCAATTTGTTGTCCCATCCTTTGCTTTATTGCACCTCATTTTGTCAGAATTTTGTTTATAGTCAGAATATGTTTATTTAATCTCAATTCTCAGAAATATCTATAGTTGAAGTTAATAATTATTCTTTTATTCCTTTCCTTCAAGGACTTTCTGTAGTGTACCATTTTTAGTATTTATTCAGTACCAACTATTATAAAACTTTAGAGACTCAGATTTTGTGTAATTTGGTATGTTCTTGTTTAAATATGAGATTTGTTTTAGAAGACAGTTTTTAAGATTTGGTTTCTGTACTCTTCTAGTCCCAAGGGCGAAGTGAAATCTTAATGAGCTTACAGAAAGTTCTGAATGGACTGGGTGGTGCAGCAGCTTCCTCTCATCGTGATATTTACAAGAATGCCAGGTCACTCTTGACTGACAGGTCCATGGCTGTTAGATGTGCGGTTGCCAAGGTTAGTACACTGCAGGTTTATAATGCTGCTCTTTATCTTGTCACAGTTAAATAGTCAGGTTTTTTTCTTCTTAAAGTTTTAAAATACAGTGGCATGTAGGTAAAAAGCTAAGATAGCATTTTGGTTTTGAGAGAGAAATTCATTAAGGTTTTAGTAGAAGTTAGCAATGGGTGCGAAAGTTACATAGGGAATTTCTAGTGGTATAATTTATAGGAGTTGCAAGATGGCTTGGTTCCAGTCCACTAGTGGCTTCTGGAGAAAAAAAACAACACAGTCTCCTCCTGTGTGATTTCGAGTCTCAGAAAACCACTTGGGGGAGAGGGGCAGCTGTGAGTCAGCTTTGACTTGATGGAAATGAGTTAACATAGAGGTTCAGAAGCCCTGGTGGCACAGTGGATAAAGTACTTGGTTGTGACCCAAAAAATCAGCCATTTGAACTTACCAGAAGCTCTCAAGGAGAAAGATTTGGCCAGCTACTGCTTTAAAAATTTACAACTTGGAAATCCTAAGAGGCAGATCTACTTTGTTCAGTCAGGATCAATTTGACAACACTTGCATTGCTCTGTGGTGTGACAAAAGGCTGTAAATCTTAACAGGAGAAGACTTCTCATTTTCTTCCGCAGAGCCAGAGGTGGATGCCAGTGGCCACAAATGCATACTTTCTGGTTAACCATGCAACCAGCTTTTAACAATACCACCAGAGCCACCATGCTTCCTCTAAGTACTGGAAATTCAAAGTTAAAGGTTGAGGCAGTCTTAAAGCTCACCTTGTTTGTTTCTTATCTCCCAAAAATTGCTGTCCTTCATTGCCTGCTGTCCAGTGTCTTCATATAACTTCTTCAATTTTTTATTTGCTTTAGGAGTGAGGATGAATAAGGTTTATGTTTATCTATTTCCAGATAATTCACTTTTTATTTTTTATTTTGCATTCCAGTGTCTATTAGAACTACAGAATGAAGCTGTATTCATGTGGACTGCTGAACTGGAAAATATAGCGACTCTCTGCTTTAAGGCTTTGGAAAATTCAAATTATGGTGTACGAGTGGCAGTGTCGAAACTCTTAGGAACAGTCATGGCGACAGCATTGATGCCTAAACAAGCAACAGGTAATGCTATTTGCCAACTCCTGATTCGAGTGTAATAGATATTTGAAAATGTAGGGGATGCCTTCTTCTAAGTTAATTATTACTTAAAGATAGATAATTTTAAAATATTTAAATTGTTATATATCTTTGACTGTTATTTTATAAAATAATAAAGTCCTCAAATGACATTTTCCTTGGAATAGTCAAAACTTTTTTTTAATTCAGTCTTTGGTGAATGGATTCCCATTTGTAGTTAAGCAATTTTTAACAATCATTGCAATGAACAGAACCAGAGGCAGCTTTGATTTCTCCAGTGACTTCAGTTCCTCACAATCCTATAAAGACGCCTCAGAGAGAGTTGTTCAGTGAGGCTTAATGAGCCAGCTCCTCTGTTGTCCCTGTCCTTACCATATGCTTTATATCTGTTAGCACTGAAGCCCTACCTAATTTCTTTGGCTTTAGTTTTCTCACCTTTCATGATGATGATTTCAGTAGATGAATGAAGTGATAATGACAGATAACTTTTTAAAGTCTTTCTATGTACCAAACCCTGTCCTGAGTATACTGTCAGAGCTGAATTCAAACTCCAGTATTCAGATTACAGATCTTTATATATATCTTAATGATCTAGTGCTGCTATAACAGAAATGCTGGGTGGTTTTAATTTTTTTTTTTCCCCCTCACAACTGAAGAGGCTTGAAACTTTAATTTAGGGAGCCAGGGCAAGATTTTTTTCTATACACTTAGAGGAAAGTTCTTGTCTCTTTGAACTTCTGTTCCTATGAGTGTCTCTCTTCCCTCATCTTTCTTTTGTTTGCTTTTTAAATGTCACTTAGAACTCAGAAGTGATTGAGCTAAGACACACCTTAAGTAATTATATCCCATCAACGAATAATATAATCCCAAGTGGGATTACAGCCTAAACCATACAGGTTACAATTTACAGTGCATATTTTTTTATTTTGAGACACACTTCAAACCATAATAACCACCATGGTTTATATGTCCCCCATAGAATTTTTTATATTATATATGAAAGAACTTTATAACTTATGAAGGTTTACCACAGAAGGCAACTGCTTCCAGACGTCACACTGAAAAATATTCTGAATTGAGATGTTAATAACAGTTCAAAAGGCCAGCAATAGATAATTGATATAACCTACTGTGGATCTCAACATTCATTAGTTGAGAATAGGTTAATATTAGTGTATTAATAGTAAAAACAGGTACCTTAAGCTTTTCTATCTGCATTGCCCAAGTATAGTCAAAATACAAAATTAAAACAATGACATAAGTATTTTCTTCTGTCAGATTGTTGTTATGTGCCGTCTAGTCGCCTGTGACTCATAGAGACCCTATGTACAGTAGTTCTGAAGCCTACTCTGTCCTGAGCCAGTCTCACTGATGCCAATACACCTACCCTCATTGCCCTAGTTCCAGTATCAATCCATCTCATCCAAGATCTTCCTCTCCTGTGCTGTTCCTCCACCCTTCAAACAGGATGGTCTTCTCCAAGGATCAGTCCCTTCTGACTACATGCCCAAAGTATGTGAAATAGAGCTTCAAAATTCTAGCCTCCAAGGAGAAACTTGATTTCGCCCTAAGACACATCTATGTGTTTTCTTGGCAGTCCATGGTATGTTCAAGACTCTTCTCCAGCACCACAACTCAAAGACATTAATTCTTCTTCCATCATCCTTAGTAATTATCCAACTCTCTGATGTATAGCTAGTAATTGTAATGACCATGGACTAGATCAGGTACTCCTAGTCAGTACACTGAAGAGGTCCCGAACAGCAGATTTACCTAATGCAGTTCGCCTTTTGAATTTCTGACTGCTGGTGCCAGAGAGTATTGATTGAGGAGCTGAGCATGCACTGTAACTGTAACAACCTCAATCTCTTCTCCATCTTTCATAGTGCTGCCAGTTGGCCCAGAGGTGAAAATCTTTTGTTTTCTTGATGTTGAGCTTCAATCCATATTGAAGGCTGCAGTCCTTGACCTTCTGCAGCAAGCATTTCAGATCCTTCTCAGTTTGGGCAAGCAAGGTTGAGTCATCTGCATAATGTAGATTGTTGAGGAGTTTTCCTCCAATTCTGCTGCCACGTTCCTCCTCATAAAGCCTACCCTCCCAAATGATCGGTTCTGCATATAGATTAGAAAGCATAAAAATTCTAAATTGTTAAAGGGAGCTCTGGGGGCCTAGAGGCAAGAAGCTGTGCTGCAATCCCGAAGGCATGTGGTTCAAATCTGCCAGATTCTCCTCTGGAGAAGGAGGAATAGTCTCCTCCTGGGCCATTCACATCCAACTTGATGGTACACAAGAAGAAGAAAGAAGAAATTCTAAATTGGTAAGGATTTTTAGAAAGCAAGTATTCTTGATAGAAAATTACTGACTTTCCTTATTTTATTGTATTCTTTCTTGGAAAATTACAAAGCATATTGTTGACACTACGTTCCATCAAGTCACCTGTAACTCATAGCAATTCTGTGAACAGCAGCTCTGAACCTTATCTCATTCTGCACAATTCTCACCGTCTCCACTATACTTGAGTGTATTGATGCAGATATTGTGTCAATCAATTTCTTTCACAGCCATCTCTTTTACTTCCCTCTCCTTTGCCACACATAATGTGTCTTTTAAAGGACTGGCCCAGTACTTGAAGTATATGGCACAAAATTTCAGCATCTAAGGAGCTCCTTCATTGCACTTGCTCCAAGACAGACTTGTTTGTTCTTTTGTCCATAGTATATTCTATACTCTTCACCAATACCACTATTCAAAGGCTCCAGTTCCTCTTTGATCTTTCTTACTCATTGTCCTGCTTTCGGGTGAGGATGAAGCAATTGAAAAGACCATAGCTTGGATCAGACATACGTCTTTAAGTTGACATCATTGCTGTTGAGCTCTTTGAAGAAGTCCTTGACAACAAATTTCCCCAGTGCAACACATGTTTTGATTTCTTGATTTCTGCTATCAGGGGGTATTGATTATGGATTCAAGTAAAATAAATCTGTACTAACTTCATTCTTTTCTCCATCTATCATGCTGCTGCCTGTTGGTCCAGTGACTGACATTTTTACGACCTGGCTTTGCTACCATAGGAGTTCAGCTCATCTTGGACTCATTGTTAATGAACCCTACTCTGAGCACCTGACTGTTCCTTTGTCTTTTGCAAGTCTTTTTGTTACTCCCTTGTACACCTCAAAATCAGCTGAGGTTGCCATAGCTTGATAAGAAGTCCTCCTTTGTGCAGGTCTTTTTAAAAATGACCTTAGACTAGCTATTTTGTACTGAATAACCTCTCAACCTCACTCAATATGGCTACTTGGTGTTAATCTTCTGTGACCCTGCCAGCCTCAGTCACAGTCTTTTTGTTTGTGAACATTTAGGGCTTAGGTGTCACACTGGATTTTGTGCCCCATCACTAAAAACAAGATTATCTCTTAAAGCCCTTTAGTTAGTTTAAGGTAAAGAAGAAAAATGAAACTTGATACAGGTTAATAACTTCTCTGAATGAATTTTTATTATGGTCTCTGTAAGTCTCAGCCTTTTATACTGTTTGTGAATGTAGAGATATATTTTTTTTTAAATTTTATATTTTAAAAAATCTTTGTAGACCCTCAAATTATGGCAAGTAAAGTCTCTCATTTTAAGAGAATGACTTGTACTCTCACACTACTACACAAGGAGAGTTTGTATAGTAATGTAAATTTTTATACACAAAAGTAATTGACTGAAAAAAGCATGCCAAATATTAGTAATGATTGTACATGAGTGGTAGAATTATATTTGGTTTTTTTCCTCCACCTTTTTCCAGTTTTCATATGCTTTCCAATACACACTATTATTATTATAATCAGAGTACTTACCCTTAAAAAGAATTGCCTGTCTTATAAAACTACAGATTATTAGAAAATAGAATTTCATTAAAACCGGCAAATCTGTTTTAGAAATATATTGGCTTATTCTTTTACTTTTCTTCCTGAAAGTAATGCGCCAGAATGTGAAGCGAGCAACATTAGATGAAGTCTTAGAACTCATGGCCACAGGATTTCTGCGTGGAGGGTCAGGCTTCTTAAAGAGTGGTGGAGAAATGTTAAAAGTTGGAGGGTCAGTAAATCGTGAAGTAAGAGTTGGAGTTACACAGGTTTGTAATATATACATTTCTAAAAGAATTCTCTTCATATAACTTGCATTTCATGAAAATCTATTAACATACCAAGAAATTGTCAATATTTTCTAGTTCCTTTAGACTATTTCTTTTACAGAAAAAAAGTAATTCCATTCTGACTCCAAATTACTCTTATTTATATAAATTCCACATGAAAGTACTCTTCTATAAATGCCAGAAGAAATTTTCTTATAAGATATAAAATAAATTTGTTTTAATTGAAACTACTTATCAGGAAGATTGAGGCATTTAGATTTTTGTGTTCTCTAATTAGGTATATTACTAGAAATAATGATTGATGCTTTGATTGCCTTTTTCATTATTGATCCATTATAATAGATTATTTAGCAAGCCATTTTTAAATACATGAGTCTAATTGAAAATAATTAAAGTTAAATATGATTTAAAATTAAATTTTAGCGTGATGACTCCATATATATTTTCTTTTGTCTATGCAAGAAGATAGAATGGTTCTTGATGACCTTAGTCAAAATCATCCCAACTATTCCATCTCCCTGAAGCAAGTATAAAATAGAAATGAGCTGGTTTTTTTCTTTTTTAAATTGTGATTTTAACAAAAATTTACAGAAAAGTTGGATTTTTCATTGTTGCACATTTTCCTCCCTAACCTTCCCATACCCTCCAGTTGCTTTTTTTCTCATTTGTTTTATGTTAGTTTGCTCACAAAGTTTATATATACATTATGTTTCCCACTATTCTTCATTCAGATTGCATTTCATACAACCATACCCATGCATTATGCTTTATAAAGTCAATCACCATTGGACCTTGCTCATCATTACCCTGTCTTTTCAGGTCCCCTCTGGATCCTTCCCATTTCCTTTACCCCCTCCTTCCACCCACCAAACTGTGCAATCCTGTTTCACCCCATCCATCTTCACCCCTGAGCTCCCACCCTTTTCCCCTTGTGTTCATATACATATTTACCAGTTATCTTTCTGTTTTTACAATAATGGTCTTACCCAAATGTCCAACTGTAACTGAATGGATTGAGAAATTGTGGTACATTTACACAGTAGAATACATACAGCACTTAGGAGCAACAATTTAAAAAAAAATAGTATATAACTTGGGAGAGACTAGAGAGCATTATACTGAGTGAACTAATTCAGTCTCATAAGGACAAATACTTCATAAGACCATTATTGAAGAAATAAGCCATTTTTACCAGGCAATTCCACCACTGGGAATGTAACCTAAAGAAACTGTAACTGCCATCCAAGCAGATATATGCACACCAATGTTTATTTCTTTGTTGTTCATAATAGCAAAGAGATGAAAACTACACAAGTGCCCATCAACAAACAAATGGATAGAGAAGCTGTGGCATGTTCACACAATGGAATACTATGAAGCACTGAAAAAACAAGGAACTCATGAAATAGTATACAAAATGGGTAACCCTGGAGGACATTAT
Source organism: Elephantulus edwardii (assembly GCF_000299155.1). Taxonomy (NCBI): domain Eukaryota; kingdom Metazoa; phylum Chordata; class Mammalia; order Macroscelidea; family Macroscelididae; genus Elephantulus; species Elephantulus edwardii. The sequence goes on from NW_006399769.1 coordinate 19,164,069, forward strand.
GCTCAGTGAAATATCTCAGTCACAAAAGGACAAATATTGCATGCCACTGTTATAAAACAGGACAGACACTGAAGTTGAGGGGAAACTAAGAAAAGAAGGGATAAATAATGTACACTGCATTGAAACAGATAAGGGAGAGAACTGCTTAAAAGGAATATATGATTAAGTATTATTTGCATGACAATAGTCCAGAATAAGAGTGCTTAGTAAAGTGGACTGGGGGAGGGGGAATTGTATAACAGTGAAGGATTTTTTTTTCCAAAAAGAAAGTGAACTGGGGTGGGCAGGGAGGAAAATGTGCAACAATGAATGAATGGAAATCCATGTTCTCTATAAACTTTTATTAAAATTTCAATTTTTAAAAAAGAAGAAATAAGTCATTTTTATCTTACAGCAAAAGTCTTAAATATTTTAAAATTCTAGGTCATTGCTTATTTGAGATGCTAGTATTTTCCTGTTCCTTTAACTTATTACCTTCCCAGTTAGCGCTGTGCATTCAGCAGTCCTTCCCTCCATCATTACTCTTAGTTTTTTGTGACACTGTTGTTAATTCAGAGAGAATTCTACCAATAGTTCTATTCTAAAATTTCTAAATAAAGTCTCAAACTTAACATTTTTTTATTTCAAGGAATATTTATTGCTACAGTTTTTTTTTTTGTGTGTGTGTGTGTTACCTTTTACTTTATTAGTTGCTTTATTGGATTTTAATGTGTTTGTATAAATTTATCTAAAGTTGTATATTAATCTATTTATAGGCATATGTTGTCTTTGTTACAACATTGGGTGGTCAGTGGTTGGAGCGTAGCTTTGCTACATTCTTGTCCCACGTACTGGATCTGGTTTCTCATCCTCGGGCAACACAAACACATGTAGAAGCTGTGTACTCAAGACGATGTGTCTCCTTTATCCTAAGAGCAACTGTGGGCAGTTTGCTAGGTGAAAAAGCCCAGATTGCAGCTGCTAAAGAAATATGCCAGGCTATTGGAAAACAAATGAAAGCAGTAGGTAAGCACTCATATAATATTGATTATCTTAGTTATATTTATTATTTTTTATTATCACTCTTTATAAGTGTTTTCTAAATCAGATTAATTCCTATCTTTCTGAGCTGTGTCTTGTTTTTATTATGTTTTTAAGGTAACACTTTATTATTATTTTCAATGAAAGATTACACAGCAAATTAAATTAGATTCCCACTTTACAATGTCAGCTTCATTTGCCCAAGAGTACTGGTCAGAGTATTTACTGTGTGTCAGCTCTCAAAATATTTCTCTTCAGGTGGTTCTATTTCCAGTAATCTAGCTTCCTTGCCCTCTTAGCTTCTCATCTTTTCTTTAAAGTGTTAACAGTTTGGTCTTAATTAGATAGTTTTTGTAAAGAGACACAGTCTTTTTATTTTATGAATTGTGTTATAATAATCTTATTGCGTATTCTTAGTTGCTATTAAAAGCAACATAACTACAGTGAGTAGGACGTGGATAGTATTTTTGCAAGACTGAGGTTTTTGTTTTATTTCCGGTAGAGTGGCATCCACTTCTGAAATAGCTTTCCTATGAAAACCCTATGAACTTGGAGGAAGGATGAAAGTTATACAAGTGTTCAGGTCTTTCGTTCATAAGGGTCACTATGAGTCGTCTATGACTTGATGGTACTTAACATGTTTTGTTGCCCTTTTGTTATGTAGTAGCAAATTGGGTTACTTACTAATTATCTGTTAAAATCTGGCTTCTGTTTGTTGCTCAATAAACACATGCATTTTCATTGTTAGTTTCCTCATAGATTTAATATCAAAACAAATGAGAAATAATCATAAGTAATTACTGCCCTGTGGAGAGTGGTTGTACTCTTGAAGCAGATATGCTGTGAATTGAAATCACTAGATGCCAACTGTTTGGCTTTATGATAGAAATATTTGCCATGAAATCTCTTCTGAAATTTTAGAAAATTTTCAGCTAAAGCACCTAAAATTTATGAAGCAATAACTCATGGTTTAAATGGTGACTGAGATAGTCGCTTAACTTCTTGGATCTTAAATTGTGATTAGGAGGATAAAGCAAGATAAAATATAAATTATATGAAACTATTAATTGGGCAAATAATCTTTTAAGTTATTTTAAAAAGCATATATAACATTAATATTTACCAGTTCAACATTTTTTACAATTCAGTGTACAATTCAGTGAAACCATTTACACCAATATTGTGCAACTATCATCAAATTTTTCATCTTTATAAACAGACATAATGGTTTATATACATGATTGTCTCTTTGACCTTGCCTGTTCCTGGTAAACACTAGTAAACTTTGGTCTTTATTGGACATATTATCTTGTTTCATAGAAATCAGTTGGAATAAATGAATAAGTAGCAGTGATGTTGTTTGGATTGGAAGTAGCCACTACTCTAGATCTAATTCCAACTCAGAGTGATCCTGCAGGGTCTCCAAGGCCTTTGTGGAAACAGACCTCTGGAATTCTTGAAATAATAGTATTAACTGCTAACATTTATTGAATGTGTACTAGTGTAGTGTTGTGCTGAACTCTCTCTACATGACTATTAGTCATAATAATAAATAGATATTGACTATTAAGCATCATAATTTTAGTCATCTCATTAGGGTGCTAAGTTTTGAGGTTTTTTAAAAAATATTTTTTATTGATTGTTTTTGTTGATTGCCTTTTAGTTGAGCATGACTCATTGCAACCCTATGAACAGAAGACCTGAAGCCTTTCTATAACTATTGACATTTATCAAAGTTCATAGAGTTTCCAGAGGCATTAGCGTACAAAATTCTTATACGTTGTGTTTCACAGGTGCTAAGTTTTCTTAACAGAAGAGGAAGTTGAATATCTTGCCTAATATCACATAACTATTGGGCTTGATGAAATTGGAATTTCAACCCAAGTTTTCTTTTTTTCAGTTCCTGAGCTTTTATATGCTGTGACTTGCTGCCTCTTATATGTTCAAGTATATGAGCTAAGATTAGGTTGTATCCCTAGGAACAGACAAAGTCATTAAGCAATACTTTTAAGTTACCTAAGTGTTGAGTGATAAAGATCTTCTGCTGATAAAACCACTGTTTAACACTCAAGAATCAAAGTTATTTAAAACATAAACAGTGTAAACCAAAAAAAATTACACCGCCGTTTACTTCACCCAAATGTGTGATTTCATGTTTTCAGAAGCAGTAGTGAATGACACAAGTGGTGAAAACAAATCGGGAGCAGCTGACATTGCAGCCAGCCAGCACGTGATGGTTTGTGCCCTGCAGGAGCTGGGGAGCCTGGTACAGAGCCTAAATGCCACCGCATCCCCCCTCATTCAGGAAACCTCCATAGGTATGGCAGGGCTCACAGCTGGAGTACTCTTTACTGGTTTACAAAGTCTTGGATGGGACTGTTATTTATCTCTTGATGGACAGTTTATCATAAGGGATTGTTGAGATTATTTGTTAAAAGTTGACTTTAAATTTTATTTTTTACTTCTTTTTTTAATTGGTTGATTACAAATTTTGTATACATCATGTATTACCATTAACAGTTTGGAATGAGAGGTTCATAGTAGATTGGACTAGGGGAGGGGTAAGGGAAGGAGGGAGGACACTGTGCAACAGTGAGTGCTTGAAAACCCAGCCTTTCTGTAAACTTTTGTTAAATGAAGGAAAAACAAGTTGGCTTTTATTTCAGTATGTATACTAGTATGTATTCTGTTAACTGTTGAGCTACAAGGTAAAGCAAAGTCAGGAGACAAAACTGTCATGGTAGATAGACATCTCTATTGACTAGTGTTTATTGAAGACTTACTTAATTTTACACTAGTGTTTATATTTTATTAGATAAAATTGTATTTGTTTTTATAAAATGTTCCCTTACTATACCGTTTATTATTTTTTTTAAGTTTTTTACAAAGTTGTCAAAATCTATGGATCCATAGAGATTATGATTGTGATTCTGTATTGTGCATAGTCTTTTACTCCATGAAATCCTCTGACTTCATTAGAGAGTAAACTCGGGAGTGTCTTTTTCAGGCCTTTTGGAGACTGTGACCTCTGTGCTGCTTCACCCGAGTATGGCCGCTCGACTTGCTGCTGCATGGTGCTTGCGCTGCGTGGCCGTGGCCTTACCCTTCCAGTTGACACCATTTCTAGACAGGTGTGCAGAACGGCTCAACAGCCTGAAGACTTCACCAGAAGCTGTTAGTGGATACAGTTTTGCAATGGCTGCTTTGTTAGGAGGAGTTCATCAGTGTCCTTTGGGCATTCCACATGCCAAGGGAAAGGTATGAGAGAGATTTTAGACTTGTAAATGCTGCCTTAACAGCTGTGGGTTTTTCCCTGAATAATTAAATTTTATTGTGTTTGAGAATATATATATAACAGAACATAGACCAATACGGCAAATTTACATGTACAATTCAGTGATACTGATTACTCTGAGTAGTGCAACCTGAGATATCTTTTTTTAATTGGAACACTGTGTCTAATGTTAAACTGGATGATCAAATGACAATAGTTTTACTATGATAATATATAATGTCCAGTCATTCTGAGTTAACAAACCATAACAACAATTTGGTACTTGATTCTGATCTAAGAATAATGGGCTTTGTCTGTTTATAATACCATTTTAAAAATTATTTTAGATCCATATTTTAAATGCATTTGAGTTATTAAAATATCAGAGTTCATTGCTAAACTTTTAGGACTGAAACTTCATGTTGCTAGCACATACAAATGAACCATTGGTAGTTCAATCAGAGAATTGTTGCCTTCAATAGTAGAGACCCAAATTTGAACATGACTATTGTTCCTCATGTGCAGACACTACTTAAATGAATGTCATCGGGAATTTGTGTGTTGCTATGTTGTTGAACATTAAACAACAGCTTCCAAACTAAACAGTAACTACCAAGAAAGAACTAGAGATTCATATAATTCACAGGACATTTGATTGTGCTAATGCGAAACCTATACTTGGACCAAGAGGCAGTCGTCACAACAGAGCAAGGAGACACTACATGGTTCAAAATCAAGAAGGGGGTCTGTCAGGGATGTATTCTGTCTCCATACCTTTTCAGTCTGTATGCAGAACAGGTCATCCGAGACGCTAGGCTGTATAAAGAGGAATGTGGCATCAGGTTGGTGGAAGAGTCATCAACAACCTGTGTTATGCAGATGACAACCCTGCTTGCTGAAACTGAGGAGGACCTGAAGCGCTTGCTGCAGAAGGTCAAAGACTGCAGCCTTCAATATGGACTGAAGCTCAACATCAAGAAAACAGAGATTCTCACCACTGGACCAATTGGCCGCATCAGGATGGATGGTGAAGAGATTGAGATAGTTGACAGTTTTAGTTTGCTTGGCTTCACAGTCAACACTCTTGGTAACAGCAGCTAGGAAATCAAGAGACAAATTGCATTGGGAAAGTCGGCTGTGAGGGACCTCTCAAGAGTACTGAAGAGCAATAACGTCAGGCTGGAGACTAAGGTGTGCATGATCTGGGCTATAGTCTTCGCAATTACATGCTATGCATCAGAGAGTTGGACAGTGAATAGAGTTGATAGAAAGAGAATTGATGCCTTTGAGCAGTGGTGCTGGAGAAGAGTGTTGAATATACCATGGACTGCTAGGAGAACAAACAGGTTTGTCCTAGAGAAGGTGAAGCCGGAATGCTCCTTGGAGTCAAGGATTCTGAAGCTTCGTCTGACATATTTTGGTCATGTTGCAAGGAGGGACTGGTCCTTGGAGAGGGACTTCATGTTTGGCAGAGTGGAGGGGAGGTGAAGGAGAGGAAGACCTTCGATGAGATGGATCAATTCTGTGACTGGAGCGGTGGGAATAAGTGTGTTTGAGATGGTTAGGTTGGGACAGGATAGAACAGTATTTAGAGCTCTTGTATATAGGGTCACTATGAGTCACAAACGACTTGATGGCACATAACAATAACAACATAGTTCACAGTGGTTTGATCCATAAGCAGTCATGGGGATGACGCAGGACTGAGCAGCATTTTGTTATTTTGTGCATTAAGTCAGTGTAATAATTGACAGCAGCTAACAAAAAGAGATGTACAAATGACAAAAGAATGGAAAAGGATTTCAACACCATTAGTCTTAGGGAAGTGACATTCACAGCCACAATGATACTCCACTTTACAATTTACAAGAATGACAGCAACAACAAAGGGTAATTACTTAGTCTAGTTATGTATAATTAAACACGTCATGTTACTTGCTTTCTTGGTTTGGACATTTAGGATTCTACTTTCAGTTATTGGCTTGATAACATGATAGTGCATCTGTTCTACCTCCAGTTATTTGTATAGTACCTGAAACATTTAAAGCTTATGAGTAATTATCCAAAGCACAATTGGTCTCTTTACCTTTAGCAACAGAGGAAGAAGGAAGGTTGGCAATAGTAGGATACGAAGAGTGTGGTGACTTGCCTTCATGAATAACTACTGCCTTTGCTATAAGACCAGAAGAACTGGAGGATCCCTGACTACCATCACTGAGTATCCTGATCAAAGACTACATAGAAGTATCCTCATCAAGAATAGGAAAGTGCAGAACCAAATTCCAGGCTCTTCTGGATGCCAGACTTTGGGAGTTACGGAGGGTGAAAGAACCTCTGAAATGGTTGCCTTGAGAAAATTTTTGAACCTTAAACAAAAAATTTAGAAATATGGACAGTTTTCTCCCAAGTGATTTATAACTTCTGAAAAACTGCTCGAGAGTCCACTGTGAGTTGGTTCCGACTTTACAGCAATGGCTTTGAGTTTTGAAGTTTTTTTAGGAGGGAAGTATGAAAATAGCTAGTGTAGAAGAGATTGGGGTAATTGGAACCTTTGTTTATTAATGGTAGGACCACAGAATGGGGCACCAAGTGTGGAAAACAGTTTGACAATTACCCAGAAAAAGAAAACTGAATTTACTATGTGACCAATGAACATTTCCACTGCTATGTATATATGCCAAAGCATTGAAAGCAGAAAGTTCTACACCATTATTTATAACACTATTACTCACAGTAGGCAAATATGGAAACAACCCAAATGCCCATCAACAGATGAACATTCCTTGTCTTTGAATGGGTTCCATTGTGTACAATGGAATATTATCCAGTCGTAAAGTAATAAGGTTCTAATGCATGGCTGCAGCATGGATAAACTTTGAAAACATGCCATGTAAAATGAGTTATACATAAATGTACAAATGTTGCAGACCGAGGTTAAAGTATTTTTATAATTATTAATAATGAGACAGACAGCCAGGAACGAGTTAGAGCAGAGAGCATAAAACGGGGCCAGCAGTTCTTGACTCAAGACCCCAAATCATGTTTCTCTGTGTATTTATTGATAATCAGGAAAAGCAAATCATAAAAGGAATTCCTTGTAAATGAAGCCGAATTTTTCTCTGTTGTCAACCTACTACTCTAGCTCAGGAAGTATTTCACAGGTAGTAACACTCTCTCTGTAGGGAGACCCTAGCTGTCTCTAGTCTGCAGGGAACAAACAGCTCATTTTCTGTGATCTGCCACAAGAGAAATCCTAACTTATAAATTTGTAATTCCTTCAATTCCTGAACAAGGATTTTCATATAATATTTGGTATACAGTTTGGCTTCCCATATACAAATATTGTTATATCTCACTTCTATGAAATCTAGGATTGGCAAATTCAGACAGAAAATAGATTAGTTAGCAGGTGCTGGGAGAAGGAGGCAATCCAGAGTCATTACTTGATGAGTCAGTTTCTGTTTGTTGTGATGAAGAAATTTTTAAGTAAATAGTAGTCAAATTGTTTTAACTGAACAATTTTGAGGGTAGAATTAGTGCCATTGAAAAAATGGTTATAATGAGAAATTTTTGTTTAGGGTGCTAAAATTAAAAATTTTTTAACTTCAAAAAAACAAAGCAAAATAAAACAACCCAGTAATAGCTACTTAAATGCTGTTAGGAGAATATGCTTTTGCCAATGACCATGTTAAGTATTTGTTAGTACTTAATAAAACTTGAGGTTGATTTTAAGAAATCCATTAACTTTTTCCTTGTCCTTTCATAATTGATGGAAGTAAAAACTAGCATAAAGGATTTCTGGTAGTATAATGGTTGACAGCTCAAATTCATGACAGATCAGAGGGAGAAAAGATGTGGTGACTTGCCCTGGTAAAGACTACAGCCAAATGTATACCCATGTTTATTGCGGCTTTGTTCACAATAGCAAGGAGTTGGAAACAAGCTAAGTGCCCATCAACAAATGAATGGATAGAGAAGCTGTGGTATAGTCACACAATGGAATACTATGCTGCATTGAAAAACAAGGAACTCGTTCAATATTATTCAAAATGGGTGAGCCTGGAGGACATTATGCTGAGTGAAATATCTTAGTCACAAAAGGACAAATACTGCATGGTGTCACTGTTGTAAAACAGGTCTGACCTTGGGGGTGGGGAGAAACTGAGAAAGATGGGATAAATAATGTATACTGCATTGAAACAGATGAGGGAGAAAACTGTTTAAAAGGGATATGTGATTAGGTATTTTTGTCATGACAGGAGTCTGGAGTGAAGACTGCATAGTGGAGTGGACCTGGGGGGAGGGATTGTAAAACAATGAAAGAATTTTTCTCTTATTTTTCCAAGAGGGTGGTATACTGGGGGGGAGGCTTGGGAGGGGAGAAAAATGCAGCAGTGAATGAATGGAAATCCAAAGTCTCTGTAAATTTGCATTGAAATTAATAATAAATTTTAAAAAAAAAGATTACAGCCTAGGAAGTGGAATGGGGCAGCTCTACTGTGTTCTGTAGGGTGGCTAAAGGGGACAGTCAGCACAGGATGGTATGCCTTAATCGCCTTTTAATGATTTTCTTCTCAAGAAGAAATTTTAGATAAATACCTTTTGCAAATTTCCATAGGCAGCAAAGGGGTAGATTTTTAAATAATTTTTTTTTAATACTGCATACAGGTCCATTTATTCCTTTGACTTCCATAGCTACTTCTGGAATTCAGGCTTTCTTTGTCACTATGCTCCCTCCTTGAGTTTTTTTCTCCTTCATCTTTCCCACACCACTTTCATATTTCAGTTTGCTCATGGAGACGTTTAACTACTACCTAGTAGCCAGAGAAATCAGTATTCAGAGAAATAATCTCCTTTGATGAATTTGTAGTTTCATAGATCACAAAGCTTCATGTCACATACTTTGGACATGTTGTTAGTCGGAATTGTACCTCAGAGAAGAACATCATACTTGGAAAGGTGGAGGATTAGCAAAAGAGAGAAAAACCCTCAACCAGATTTATTGGCACAGTGACTGCTACAGTGGGTTGAGTATGTCAAAGATTATGAGTATAGCACGGGATAGGACAGGGTCCAGATCTGTTCATCAGGTCATTATGGGTCATCTCAACTCATCAGAACCTCACAACAATAACAATAGACTCTCAGTCTTAAGTTCCATTGTTCTAGTCAGGATAGTTCTCTTACTTTCTGTACTTGTTCTCTATCCCTCATGCTAGTTTCTCCTATGAGAATTACATCAACTTATTTTGTGGGGGAGTCTTTTTATGCCCTGCTCAATTTTTTCTTTTGTGATGGGTCTGTTCAGGTGTTCTACATCTGACTGTGTCAATTTGGGTAGGGCATGAGTTTGAAGAAATTTGTCTGTTTCCCTCTTAAGTTTTCAATTTATCCAAGTATAGCTTTTCATTATATTCTGATATTATAGATTACATTTCTTCTGGTTCTGTTGTGATGTCACCTCTTTCATTCCTTAATTAAGTTATTTGTATCTTCTCCTTTTGTCTTTTGCTAAGGTTGTCAATGATTTGCCAGCTTCTGGTCTTATATATGGTTTCAGTTCATTTTTGTTTTCTATTTTGTTGATTTCAGCTCTTATCCTTATAGTTTCCTTTCTTCTAGAGGCTACTGGGTTAGATTGTTGTTCTTTTTCTATTTGATGAAGGTATTGAGTTAGATCATTTATTTTTCTTCTTTCTTCATTTTTAATGTGTTTTTCTATTGCTATGAACTGCCCTCTGAGGACTACCTTAGCTGCATCCTAGAGGTTTTGGTATGTTGTATTTTCATTATCATTTGTTTTGAGGAACTTTTATTTTATTCTTTATTTCTTCTATAATCCAGTTGTATTTTAGCAGGATGTTATTTAGCTTCCACATTGATGATTTTATAAGCTTTACCATCTTGTGGTTAATTTTTAGTTTTATGGCATTGTTGTCTAACAGAATAATTTGTATTATTTCACTGTTTTTTAATTTGTTGAAGTTTGCTTTGTGCCCTAATATATGATCAATTCTTGAGAATGTACCATGTGCACTTGAGAAGAAAGTGAATGAATTGTATTGGGGTGCAGTGTTCAGAATCCACAAGGTTGATCAACTTTCTTATTCACGTACACCAATTTTACATATTTGTGTAGAGGCCAAGTTTAAGTTTCATTTCATCCGTGGAACCCTTTAGAGCCACTGCATTACTAGTTGTCACTTAGTTATGTACTGCTTTCTAGGACCCCTGATCACATTGCACTATCATAACCAAAAAGTTAGAGGTTCATATCCATCAGCCCTGCCAAAGGAGGATGATAGGTAGTCTCTACTTGTAAAGATTTACAGCCTCAGGAACTCAATGGAGTATCACCGTTTGCAGAATCGATTTCATGGTAGTGGATTTGGTTTTGTGTTTTTGTTTTCTGTTATTGATCATTTTATTAAGGCATTTCTGTCACTGGGAGCTCTTTTAACTCAGCTTAATGAGCTCTTTTAACTCAGCTTAATGGCATATGCATAATATTTTTAATGTATATTCAACAAATTTTTAATATGGATTAATGATACTAGTAATAATAGCTGCTTAGTGATTATATGGATCAGTACTGTTCTTAGTGCTTTGTGTATATAAACTAAGTTAATTCTCCTGATAATCTATGAAATAAACACTCACGTTTTTCTTGTTCTACAAATGAAAGCATTGAGACAGATGGATTCTTTTGCCCTAAGTCAGAAAACCAGTGAATGGCAGAGCTGGTCTCTGAGCCCAAGTATTTTTTGGCTCTCGAGCTCACTTTGCACTACTGTGTTTCTGTTTGATTTTCAGAACCATCCATGAGTGGGATAAGAACTGAATAGGTGTATTGGTTCCCAGATCCTTTTATTGTTGTGTCTTTTAACCATTTTTTTAAGAAAAAGAAAAACTTTTTTAGTAAAGCACCCTGTTTTCTTATTTGACTTATTTAAATTAAAATCCAATTCTAAATTTAATCTCTTGCAGATGGTAGTGAGTATTGCTGAAGATCTCTTACGAACTGCTGCACAGAATAGCAGGCTCTCTTTACAGCGCACCCAAGCTGGATGGCTTTTACTTGGAGCACTTATGACTTTAGGTTAGCAATTCAAATCTATCGGTCTTCCCTTTCTTTAGTAGTATTGTGTATCTCCTTATTGGATATTGCCTTTCCCTTTTTCTCTCGTAATATGAAGATGTGGCCAGTGAGTAGAGTTGCTTGCCACCCTAAAGGCAAATGGTTCAAATCCAGCAGATGCTCCGTAGGAGAAAGATGAGCAGCCTCGACCCCTGTGATTTGTAGCCTCTGAAAACCCACTGCAGAATTTCCTCAAGGGGATAAGGCTAACATTAATTATTTCTTTCTATCCAATTTTAGTTGGAAATTTCCTCTAGAATAGAGAACAGAATTTTAAAAATACCTAGCAGCTTATGCTTTGTTGTTATCTTTATATAGAATAAAAATTCTCCTAACAGGAATGATGACTGTAGAGCCATGGTGGGTTCAAACCTTTAACCAACCCTCCCTCTCTTTCTTGTGCCAAACACTATGCCAGTGTTCTTACAATAAGAACAAAGAGAAAATTTGTCCCTACCCGTAGGATCTTATGTTTTAGACATTAAGATACAAATATCTTTGTATACAAATTATCATAATTGTTGTTATGGACTGGCTTGTGTGAGGCTGAGGTGTATTAATAGAGACTTCACTGCAGCTTTGATAATTTTTGACATTGGTATAGAAGTCTCCTGAGTTCTTTCTGACCAGTAAACTAGCAGTTCAAAGTGGGTTACAATTGCCATGTGAGCCAAAGGAGAAGGTCGCCCTTAAGAGTTTTCATGGAGTACTTGCAGAGGCTTGTCCTTAATGAAGGGCTCTGATGGTACTGTCTTTGGGGAGCTGTGCTGCTAACCCAAAGGCTGTATCACTCAGGTGGTTCAAATCCAAATTTTTTTTCTTTGTTTTTTTTTTAATTTTTTTTTTTTTTTTATTATTATTTGTGTGTGTGCGTGTACCGTCAAATCAGATCTGACTGGTACAGGAGGAGATTGCCCCTCCTTTCCCGGCAGAGCATCTGGTGGATTCTAACCATGCTCCTCTGGGATTGCAGTGCAGCTTCTTGCCACTAGGCCACCAGAGCTCCCCCCAACAGCATTTTTATGAGAAAAAAGATGAGTAGTCTTCTCCAGTGTGATTGTCAGCTGTTGCAGACTGAGGGTCCCAAAGAATAGAATAATTTTATAATAAAGAGACAAACAACCAGGAATGAGATAGAGCAGAGAGCGTAAAACAGGGGGTCAACAGTTCTCGACTGAAGACCTCAAGCCATGCTTCTCTTGAGTATTTATTTAGAATCATAAGATAATAAAAGTAAAATCACAAGGAAGTACAAAACAAAGGATAATGGTGAAATCTTTTACAGATAAGGCCAAGTTCCTCTTTATGTTAATCTCAAGAGGGAGGGATTCATTTGATACAAACTAAGAACAATGTTGACTCCTAAGGAATGCCCCAGTGTCACAAGGTGACCTTCAGCTTGTATTAAGCCTCCCTCGTTTCCCGACACAGCATTTGGTCTACCATTATTAAATTTGATATTCGGCTTCCCTCAGTCAGCCTTGGAAATTCAATGAAGAGTCTGACTCCAACCCACAACAGTGCATTTGAGTTTCTGAGCTTTGTCTTTCATGATTCCCATGAGTCATTTCCATGATGACCACTTAGCAAGGTAGCTGAAACCTTGTAAGCTTTATGTTTCCGTCCCAATCACGGTCATTTGCCTATACTGGAAGTCCTGCTTGCAAGTGATGGATTGTAACTACCACCAACTTTGATTTGGCTTGCAAATTTTAATAAATTAAAGCTAAAGTCATGATTCAGCAGAACAATTTCAGTACCATAATGATGGTTTCTCTCATTTTGGAATGAAGTCTGCCTTTGTCCTGCTTACATCTTCATAAAAGAGACTCTTAAAAAGCAACAACAAAATAAAACTAAACCCACTGCAGAGTTAACAGTAAGTTGGTTCTGATTTGAGGGCAATGGGTTGAATTGAGTTTTGTATCTTAATATGTGTCTATTGTATATTTAGCTTTTGTCAGTTTTACTTAGTGATTTTACTTAGTTTTGACTCCTCACATGCATTCTTATTTTCTTGGTCAGGACCATCTGTTGTTCGTTACCATCTGCCCAAGATGTTGTTATTGTGGCGAAATGTTTTCCCTCGTTCTCTAAAGGAACTGGAGGCTGAGAAGGCCAGAGGGGATGCTTTTACATGGCAGGTGACATTGGAAGGTCGTGCTGGAGCTTTATGTGGTAAGAACCAAATGATTACACTTTCAGAATGTTACATTAGTGAAATATTTATAAAGTGAAAGAAAATTGCTCCTTCATATTTATATTTTAGTGTTGTTCCTGTGTGGTGTTGAGTTGATTTTGACTGCCCCATGTAACAGGGTAGATTTGCCCCTTAGTGTTTCCTAGACAGTAACCTTAATGGAACCTTTCCTCCCTGGAGCTGCGGAGTGGGTTAGCTACCAGCTTTTGTTTGGTTAATTGTCAAAACTTTAAACATTGCACCACCAGAGTTCCTTTTTATTTTAATATGGAATGATAAGTGGATTTTCATATTTGGGAAGAAACATTATAAATAGTCAAATTCATTTGGCAACTTTTGTAATAAAATAGAAGTTGAAATTCTGATAACTTGGTTGGTTATAATAGTATGGGAAATAAAGCCTATAGCCTCTTTTTTTTCTGTCTTAAGCTTTATTTTTTAAAAAATAATTTTAATGAGCATTTACAGAGATTTTCGATTTCCATTCATTCATTCATTGCTGTACTTCTCTCCCCGCCCAGCCCTGCCCCCCCCCAGTTCACTCCTCTCTTTGAAAAATAAAAGCAACACTCCCTCCCTGGTACACAATTCCCCCGCACCCCTCCCGCCAGCCCAAGTACATTCCACTATGCAGCCTTAATTGTGGACTCTTGTGATAACCATAATACCCTATCATACATTGCTTTTAAATTATTCACTCCCTCATCTGTTTCAGTGCAGTATACACAACTTATCCAGTTTTTCTCAGTCTTACCCCAACCCTGATATCAGTCCCATTTTACAACAGTGGCACCATACAATATTTGTCCTTTTGCGACTGAGATATTTCACTCAGCATAATGTCCTCCAGGGTCACCCATTTTAAATAATATTGCATGAGTTCCTTGTTTTTCAATGCAGCATAGTATTCCATTGTGTGAATATACCGCAGCTTCTCTATCCATTTGTTTGTTGATGGGCAGCCTCTTAATTTTCTTTTGTAGAATCTGTCAAAGACATGAAAACGTGAGGCTTACTGAGTGTACAGTTGGTCTTTTCATGGGGAAAGAAGTCTTTATTCTCACATTATCAAATATGTACAAAGATTCTTTTTCAGGCATTGGCTTTATAAAAATGACGAATAAAGCTGTTTCCGTTAGGCAGTCATCTTAGAGAAAGGCTCATGTTTTATTTCTCTTGGGACCTAGAATTACATGTCATAGCCCTGTTATTTTTTTTTTTTTTTTTTGTTAATCTCAAGCTGAAAAGTGGTTCTCTAAAAGGAAGGAGAGAGACCTTTCTCAACCTTTCTCATAAGGGTGGCAGAGCAAGAGCAAGTATTTCTCCCAAAAATCTAAGAGATGTTCAGTCTCATCTCTCATCTCTGTTCTTAAAGACCGAGTAAAAGGGATCCTTCACACCAGACCATCTACTCTTGGTTATGTCTTGAATGGCTTTATTGTAGTCATCTGAATTCATTAGTGCTTACAATCTTTTTAATTCCTACTGAAGACCTCTCTCTAGTAATTACTTGCCCTTCCTGCATTTCTTCTATCCACCTATCTTCTAGCCTTTTGTAATTCTTTTTTGCCTTACTTACAACCGATTCTTCTTTTGGCTTGACTGACTTTCAGAAGTCAGTGTTTTATAGTCACTTAAAGCTATAGGTACCTTTAGCTTTATATAAGTTTATTCATTTTGTCATCCTCACCAATGCTACTTTATTTTCTGTCCTTTTAAACACTTTATTTAGCAATGAGGAGTTTTGTTGCACATTGTCCTGAGCTCCTAACTGAAGATGTGATTAGAAAGCTGATGACCCCCATTGAATGTGCCATGACTATGATGTCACAGTAAGTAAGCAATTAATGACCAATTAGCGTCCTTTTTTATATGTAATTATCAGTCATGTTTTGTTTTTTCTCTCTAGTGTGCACAGCTTGCTGTGTGGATTGAAATACAATTGGTTTTTGTTCCATTTTTTAAACAAGTTTGTTGAGATATAATTTATATAACTCTAATAATTCAACTGCACAATAAGACTGTTTTTAGCATATTCTCAGGTGTTTAACTGTTAGTAAAATCAATTTAAGAACATGTTTATCACTTCAAAAACCAACCTAATACCCTTTAGTTTATAACTCTTCTAACATCTGTGAAACTCTCTTTCATCCCTAAGCTGCTAATATTCCTAAGAATTTCCCTATTCTTGACTTTCATATGCATAAAATTACATAACACGTACAGTTTTATGACAGACCTCCTTCACTTGGCATTATTTTCATAGTTTATCTCTGTTAAGCCTATTCAGTATTTTACTTCATTTTATGATCAAGTAATATTCCATTGTGTGACTATGCCATATTTTGTTTATCCAGTTTTCTATAATGAACATTTGGGTTTTCTCTGTCTTTTGACTATTCAGGTAAACGTTGTTATGTGGACATACATTTTATTTCTCTTGGATATAGTCCAGAGTGTAGTTGCTGATAGGGTCTAATCATTTGAGGAAGTACCAGATTGTTTTCCAAAATGGTCATACCATCTTAAATTCTCAGGAGCAAGATTTGATTTTTCCACATCCCCTCCAACACTTCTTATATAAGTTTCTGCTTCTTTCTTAGTTAGTCTGAACTACAGTTTTCTCATTTGGTTTTAATTTGTTTTTTTGATGATGAATGATGTCTTTTATTATTATTATTATTATTATTATTATTATTATTATTATTAGTATATTCTTTCCATTTAATTTCCCTCTCCATCCATTCATTGTTGTACATTTTCGTCCCTGCCCACCCCTCCCCCCAGTTTGTTTTTCTCTTTGAAAAAAAAAAACCCCACCTTTCATTGTTATTGAATTCCCCCCACTCCACAGTCCACTTTACTATGCTTTTCTTTTTCTGTAATCTTGTCATGAAAATAATACCTACTGCTATATTCCTTTTAAATAGTTCTCTCCCTCATCAGTTTCAATGCAGTATACAAAATTTATCCCCTCTTTTCTTAGGTTCCCCCAACCCTGATGTCAGTCTCGTTTTATAACAGTGGCACTATGCAGTATTTGTCCTTTTGTGACTGAGATATTTTACTTAGCATAATGTCCTCCAAGGTCACCCATTTTGTATACTATTTCATGAGTTCTTTGTTTTTCAATGCAGCATAGTATTACATTTTGTCAATATACCAGAGCGTCTCTATCCATTAATTTGTTGATGGGCACTTGGATTGTTTCCAACTCTGCTATTGTGAACAAAGCCGCAATAAACATGGGTGTACATATATCTGCTTGGGTGGCAGTTCTCGTTTCCTTAGGGTAGATAAATGGTGTCTTTACCTTCTCATGCACTTATTGGTTATTTTCATATTTTGAGAAACATTTCTTTTTATCCTTTGTATTTCTATTAATGAATTGTTAGAGTTCTTGATATATTCTAGTTATAAATCCCTTCCTTATCAGATATATGATTTCCAAACATTTTCTCCCATTTTATTTGATAATCTTTCACTTTCTTGATAGTGCCCTTTGAAATGCTGAAGTTAGTTTTGAGAATATCCAGTTTTTTGATTGGGTTTTTGTTTGGGTTTTTTTTCCTTTTGAAGGTTATTATTTGGGTAACTTGTCCAAAAATCCTTTGTTAAAGGTTGTGGAGGAAGCCCTGGTAGCCTAGTGGGTAAGGCATTGTACTGGCAATCCAAAGGAATGTGGTTCAAATTCACTAGCTGCTCTGTGAGAAAAAGATGGGCACTCATTCCCGATGAGTTACTGCCTCTGAAAACCCACTGTAGGGTCAGTTGTGAGTTGGTTCCAAACCAAGAGGACCTAACAACAGCATTATGTGTTTATATGTATGTATACACATATATAAATCCATATATTTTGAAAAAATTCTCACTCTTTTCAAGTTGAAACTGAATCATAACTGACCCTCCATTGGTTTTCTGAGGCTGTAAATCTCATGGGAGAAGATTTTCCATCTTTTTCCCAAGGATCTGCTGACGTATTTGAACTTCCAGAAGGGCATGGCCTTCAGATTAGCAGCATAACCCTCTACAGACTATACCACCAGAACTCTGTACACACAAAACACATATATGTCTACGTATATAAATGTGTATAAATATGTATACATACACCCTTATCAATGTATGTCAGCAGTACTGTGATATATTGAACAAAAATACATTTCTCAGTAATATTTATTCTAATAAACTGATACCAACTGTACTTTTGCTATTTTAGCATTCCATCTGTTATTAAAGCTCATGGGGCCCATTTGAAAGCCAGTGCTGCAATGGTCCGTTTAAGGCTTTATGATATCTTGGCTTTGTTACCTCCAAAAACTTATGAAGGTAAGCAAAATTTGTAGGGCAACTACAAAGTCTTTATTATGCCTGTTCATTTATCTACAGTGTGATGGAGTTCTGATCTTTCACTAACATACTACACAAAGGAAAGCAGTATGTTGTGGCTAACATTTAGGGAGCCCAGGCTGTATTCCAAATACTGTTCTAAGCCCTTTACCTGTGTTAGTTCCTTTGACTTTATGCACAAACCTTTGAAGCTGTGATTCCTTTTATTTGGATAAAGAATCTTGGCCCCAGACAATTTATACAACCAGTAGGTGTCAGAACTTGCATTCAAATTGTTAGTTCATTTTTATGTCATTCTCCTAATCAGCTTAATACACATTATAATATAATACAATCAATAATTTTGAGATCTAGAAGGAAACTAATTTTTACAGAAATATATATCTTTTTTTTTTTTTTTAAAGTAGGAAAAAAACACACAAGGATTTTATTATTCTCAGTACAGCGGCGAGGGTCTTCCAGGGGTGGCAGGAGGTGGCTGTGAGGCAGGGCTGTAGAGGTGGGGGCAGCCCTACTTGTCAGCTATGACTGGCTTCCTTAGGACCATGATAACCAAGTCCCCACCCAGGAACATCTTAGAGATGTAGCGGTCCTTGTTGACGGGCTTGGACTTCTTCTTGCCCTTATCACTCCTGGGGACCTCGGTCCACATCTCCTTCATGTTCTCCAGCACCATGTTGCAGTGCCTGTCAAGGCCTTCACGTGGCCCAGGCGCTTCTTGTTCTTGTGACAGTTGATGAGTGCTTGTGTATTATTCTTTCCTGACTTAGTGAGCACGGAGAGCAGCCCATGTTAAATTCCTCCTCCTCTCACTTCTGCAACTTCTCCAGGGTCATCTCACTCTTGTGCTTGTTGAGGAGGCTCATGGTGCCGGCTGCAGTCTCAGATCACTCCCATTCCTTCCGTGTTGCTTTTTCCTTTCTGAAATATGTGATAAAATGTAAAAATTAATAACCATTGATTTATCTCCAGTACACCCATGCTAAGAATTTTTACATACTCTTGACCAAGTGTTTGCACATCATTGGGCAATTAATAATAATGTTACATTTAATATATTTAAAACAAAGAATATTTTATGCTATTTGAGGTTTTGTTACTCTAAGTAATTTTGGTTGAAATGCCTAATACCATAATAAAAGGGAATTTCCATTACTGCCCTTTAGAACTAGCATGATGAATATTTAATGTAGATTTTTTTAAAAAGAACTGTTAGGTTAGCAGACCTAAGGAAGAAATCAGAGAGAAAGAGAGAAAGCTTAACACAGTTTTATTAAAGAAGAAATAGAGGAGCTCCCTGGTGAGATTTTGAAGACGCAGAATGGGGAAGTCACACTGTAAACTTTTGGGGAGGGTTTTTATAACAGAGTCGTTAAGGAGGGACATTCCATTGTGATTTATGGTTCATCCATTAGTTTTTCTAGGTAGACGAGGCTGTTCTCTCTTCTTGTCAGTGTGTAAATTTTTTTAATTCTTCATTCTCCCCTTTTGGCCCCCTGTCTGGACCTAAGAAGAACAAGTGATTTAATTGCCACTTTCATATAAATGATTCTTTTTAGGCTCTTTCAATGCACTGCTTAGAGAATTGGTAGCAGAGTTCACGTTAACTGACAACTCTGCCAACACGACTACATCCCTCCTGCGATCCCTCTGCCACTATGATGATAGTGTCCTTCTCGGCTCCTGGCTTCAAGAGACTGATCACAAATCAATCGAAGACCAGGTAGGACTCCATGCAGGGACACAATGGACAGAGTTAGTCCTTTCATGTATTTGTCATTTAAGAGAAAACAGATTTAAAACTTACATTTTCACTTTGCTTTCTTAGAGATGGTGTTAGATAATGAAAAAAAGATAGACAGCTGTGGTTTGTGTTTCATGAATTGTATTTATTTGGTGCTCTTTATCTTTAGAAACACACTAGTAGCTGTGGGAAATCAGTCTTAACTGGAGTTTTGCTTATTTAAGTTTTGTTTTGTTTTATTTTGGGACATGTTTAAGAGGAATGGAATTTAGTAAGTTGAAGATGTTTTAAAAATTCTGTGTGCTAAATACAGTATTTCTTACTTTTTTAAAAGGAATAACTGAAGCCCCTTTTAAAGATTTTTTCACATGTGTGGGCTTAAGTTATTCCAGATTTCGTTTTTTTATTTATAATGGAAGGTAATATAAAAAAAAATATATAGTTTAGAATGAACAAAACTTATATAATGAAATATTGGCTTATTCTAAAAATAATCCTATTGCATGTTGTTATTTAATGAGGAAGAAAATGAATAGACTTAAGGCTTAATATAGAATTTTTGAAGGTACAAATGATTTAATTATTTTATTCTTTTTGACCATTTGAGAAATGATTCTCATCTTTATATAAAGTATTTAATCTTAAAGAGTATATAAGGTGTTACTAATGGTTCTTATTTGAATGAATGATCTTTCATCTATTTTTAAATGTTAAGCTCCTGGGTTTTTTTTGTTCCCTTTCTGCCTTTGTTTCATTTCTTGTGTCTAATGCATAGTATGTGAATCACTAAAGTATATTTTTAAAAGCTCCCCAATGTCTTTTTTTTTTCTTCTTAGCTCTCCATTGTCTTTTTTTCCCCCCCTCAGCTTCAGCCAAACAGTGCATCTGGAAGTGGAGCCCTTGAACATGATCCATCCTCCATTTATTTACGCATACCTGCTGGGGAAGCTGTTCCCGGCCCTCTACCTCTTGGCGTCTCAGTCATTGATGCCTCTGTGGCTCTTTTTGGTGTCGTGTTTCCTCATGTTTCTTATAAACACCGGTTAGTATCAATTCGTTGGAATCGTTTTAGTTATATTTCAGTAATAGTCAAGTAATATATTTTTCCCTGACCAGTTAATTCTGTAATAAAGTTAATTACTACTTAAACAATAGACTTATACTTACACAATAGCCTCAAAATGAAAATACTCTGGTAACATTTGTAAGATAGTAATTAACATTTGTATGTCTGAAACTGGAGAAACTGAAATAACTGATCTTTTCCCTAATGAAGTAATTTTAGTTTGCTGTATTGTGTTGGGTGAGTCCACTCAAGGACTTCTCTAAATTGCTGAAGAGCAATGATGTCAGTTTAAAGACTAAGGTATGCCTGATTCAGGCCATAGTTTTCACAGAGAACTGGGCAATGAAAAAGGATGACAGAAGAATTAATGCCTTTCAGTTGTTGTGCTGGAGAAGAGTATTGGATATCCCATAGACCACCAAAAGAACAAACAGATGTTAGAAAAAGTGCAGCCGGAGTGCTCCTTGGAGGCAAAGATGGAGAAGTTTCATTTTTTATATTTTGGACATATACTTAGTTGTGGTTATTCCTTGGAAAGGGACATGATGCTTGAAATTGGAGGGTCAACAAAGGAGAAGAAGACCTCCAATGAAATGGATTGACTTAGTGACTTCAGTGATGGACTCTAATGTCTCAGAGATGATGAGAATGGCACAGGATAGGGCAGGGTTCTCTTTGGCTTTTAATAGGGTTGCTGTGAGTCGTACTCAACTCAATAGCACCTAACAACAACAACATATTCTGTTGGAAACTCTAGCGGCTTAGTGGTAGGAAATTGCACTGCCAACACCGAGGCATGCAGTTTGAATCTACCTGCTGCTCTCTGAGATAAGGATAGATTATTTATTTCTGTGTGATTTAATGCCTCTGAGAACGCGATGGAGGGTCACATTAGGTCATTTCTGAATTGATATGATACATGACGACAACATACTCAATATCATCTCTGATTGGTACAATAAATGATTTATTCATTGTAAATATCTTTTTTAAAAAACAGTGAGTACACACATGGACCTCACTTGAAGAACTGCACAGCAATCAGATTGACTGTATTTATGGAATGAATAGATGGAGAATCTCAGTATTAGCAGTCAAAACAAGGCCAGGGGCTATCTGGAACAGACCATCAATTATTCATGTGTAAGTTCAAATTGAAGACAATGAAAACGACCACAAGGACCAAAATATGTTCTTGAGTCTTTCCCACTGAATTTTAAAACCACCTCAAGAACAGATTGGATGTTTTAAACACTAATGACCAAAAGAGTTGAGGGATGACATCAAAAATATCATCTATGAAGACAGCAAAAGTTCACTACAAAGATATTTGGGAGAAAGAAAAGACCTAAATGTATGTCAGAAGAGAATTTGAAAATTGTACTAGTATGTAGATAGAGAAACCAAAACCAAGGTGAGAAATGCTGAAGTAGAAGAGAGAAAAAGAAGCTTTCAAAGAGCAGCTCAAGAAGACAAAGAAAAGTATTAAAATGAAATATACAAAGAGCGAGAGTTAACTAAAAGTGAAGAACACACTCAGTAATCTCAGTCTGAAAGAAATGAGGAACAAGTTCAAGCATGGAGTTCGAAGGATTGTATGGGCAAAATCTTAAATGATGCAGGAATCACTAAAACAAGATGGAAGGAGGACATAATCACTGTACCAAAAGGAATTGGTCAACATGAAACCAAAGGCCTCAAGAATTGAAAGAATACCAGTTGAGTTATTTCAGCAACAAATTGCAGCCCTGGATGTGCTCACTAGTCTGTGCCAAGAAATTGGGAAGACAGCTATTTAGCCAACTGACTGGAAGAGATTCATATTTGTTCCCATACCCAAAAAAAAGATTATCCAATGGATTATGAGAATTATTGAACAATATAATTAGTGTCCCATGCAAGTAAAATCTTGCTGTAGATATTCACAAATGGCTCTAACAGCTACACATCAGTACAGAACTGCCAGGAATTTAAGCTGGATTCAGAAGAGGCCATGGCACAAGTGCTCCTGACATTGCTCTTGTCAGGTAAATCTTGGCTGAAAGTAGAGAATACCACAACGATATTTACTTCTGTTTTATTGATTGTGTTAGACTGGATAGATCACAACAAACTATGGATAACACTGAGAAAAAATGGGAATCCCAGAACAGTTAATTGTGCTCTTGAGAATTCTTTACATAGACCAAGAAGCAGGAACACTGTATGGTTTAAAATCAGGAAAGTGTGCACCAAAATTGTAACCTTTCCCTATACCTATTCAGTCTTCATGCTGAGCAAATCATTTGAGAAATTGGGTTATTTAGAAAATAATGTGACATCAAGGTTGGAGGAAGACGAATAAACAACTTGCAGTATGTAGATGACACACCTTGCTTACATGAAGTGAAAAAGACTTGAAATATTTGCTGCAGAAGATCAGACATTATGACCTTCAATATGGATTACTTCTCAACATCAAGGAAACAGAAATCCTCATCATAGGACCAAATCGTAACATAGATAAAGATTAAAGTTACCAGCTATTTCATTTTACTTGGATCCATAATCAACACCCATGGTAGCAGCAGTCAACAAATCAAAAGACATGATGCATTGGGAAAATCTGCTGTCAAAGACTTCTTCAGAGTATGTCAGTTTAAAGACTAAAGTGTAACCAGTCCAATCTTCAGTATTTTTAAGAGAGACTAGCTGGGGATTTTCTAAAAGAGAAATGAAAACGCACTTCACATATGACTCAGACGTTTTGCCACCTTAAAAATTTATTTGTATATAAAACGTTGTTGTTGAGTACAACTCATAGTGACCTTATGAACAATAGATCTGAACTCTTTCCTGTCCTGAGCCTTCTTTATCATCCTCAACGCATTTAAGTCCATTGCTGTTGACACTGTATCAGTCCCTTTCATTGAAGGGCTTTTCTCTCCTTCACTGACCCTCCAGCTTTCCAAGGAGTAGCTTCTCCTAACAACATGTCCAAAATATTTTAGGTGAAGTTTACTGTCTTTACTAAGGAGCAAATCATTTTCTAAGAAGCAACTCTGCTCTGTCTCCAAGGCATACATACCTCTTTGTTCTTTTGGCAATCTGTGAGATACTCAGTATACTTCAACACCATAACTAAAAAGCGTAAATTTTTCTGTCGTCCACCTCTCAGATGCATAACAAGTAACTTAAAAGACCATGGCCTGAATCAGGCACACCTTAGTCTTCAAACTGACTTCCTTGCTCATCAGTATTTTGGAGAGTTCCCCAACAGTGGATTTGCCCAATGCAATATTGTCTCCTGATACCCTGACTTTTTCTACCAAGTAGTACCACAGCTCAAATGCATCAGATTTCCTGTAATCCTTATTCTTTTTTCCAGCACTCAGATGCATGTTGTTGTTGTTTTGTGCCATCAAGACACCTGTGACCCATATTGAACTATGTACAGCAGCTCTGAAGCCTGCCCTGTCCTGAGTCAGTTTTACTGACTCCAACACACCAACCCCCATCATTGCCCCAGTTATTGCATTAATCCGTCTCATCCAGGGTCTGTCTCTTCACCCTTCTAAGCATGATATCCTCCTCCAAGGATCTCTCCCTCCTGGCCACATGCCCAAAGAATGTGAGACTGAGTTTCAAAATCCTAGCCTCCAAGGAGAAACTTGATTTCACTCTCTCTAAGGTGTCCCATGGTATGTTCAAGACTCTTCTCTAGCACCACAACTCAAAGGCATCGATTCTTCTTCTGTCATCCTTAGTCAGTTGCATATTAGGTGATTGGAAAGACTGGCTTGAAACAGGTGCACATTAGTCTTTAAATGAAATTTCCTGTAAAGCGTAGCATATCTGTAAACTCATAGATTATTTATGAAATCTCATTTGGACCAGCTGTGTGAATGTAATAGAAAGTGACAGGGTCATTATTTGCTCAACAGTTACCTTGTACTCATGTAATCTTTTATTTTTGAGCCATAGTTGAAGAAATTGTGATCTTCAATTAATATGATCTTCATTCCTGTTATTGTAGATTGCAAATGTTGGACCATTTTGCTGAGTGTGTTAAACAAGCCAAAGGTGTCCGCCAGCAGGCCGTGCAACTTAACATATTTACTGCTGTTCTTAGTGCATTAAAGGTATATTTGCTTTAATAACATACTAAATATTCTAGAATAAGATTTTATTTAATACATTAGGCCTACCTAGTAGTGTATGCTAACAGTGCTCTGGTGACTTAGTGATAAGACACTAAATTGCCAACACAAACGTAAGTCATTCAAATCCACCAGCTGCTCCACGGGAGAAGGATGGACAAGCTCCTCCCATGCGATTTACTGCTTCTGAAAACCCACTAGAGGGTCAGCTTTGGGATGCTTTGGACTTGATGTTGCACAACAACAGTCTATGCTAATGTTTACATGAATATCACTAAATAATTATGTTTTTATATAGTTTAAATTTTCATATTAGGCATATCGTAAATAAATATATACTTTATATTTTAGCACTATAAGCACGTATAAAAGTCCTTTGATTTATAAGTGCCAGTCAGTTCTTTCCAAGTTTTCAAAAATGTTTACCAATGAGACCTTATATGATACTGAAGGCTAATTTAAGTTTTAATTTATGGCCCAGACCCTAGATCATGAGGCTTTGCTCTGTAATTGAAAGAATACTGTATTTAGCTACTTGCTGGGGTTTTGTTATGTGTAATTCCTTTAGTGTTTTTTTCAGCCTCAGTTTCCACATGTACAAGTGGAATATTGACTGTCACACTGTGTCACACAGTTCATGAGCTTTATACTGTAGCTTCTTATACATGTTTGAAACTTTATATCATTCAGAACTAGATTTTTTTAAAGTATTTTAAAATGACAGCATCTATAAGTGCTTAAATGAATTTATCTTAATAGATAACAAACATCAGAGAAAAGAAATATAAAACAAACATCAGAGAAAAGAAATATAAACGCCAGTTACATAATTAAAACATTAGGTCTATATTAAAGAAAAAATAAGAAACCCAATTTTTAAGTATTATTCTTTGAGTTGAGACACTATTAGTGATGGCTGAATTTTTAGCCAGTTGGACTATGTGTATGATCTATAGCACGTTCTTAACTCATGCTTAGGAAAATTATTACTACTATTGCCAGTTTAACAAGTATTGGTTCTAGGCCTGAAACAGGCAACTTAAGGTTGGCTAAAAAATATAATATATGGAAATATGTGTTTATATTGAGATTGCAGCATTTCTCCCCCTCTCGTGTATTGTCAGTTATATTGCCATTATTTTGTTTTGCTTTGAATAAATGCAGGGATTAGCTGAAAATAAAAGTACCTTAGGACCAGAAGAGGTTCGTAAATCTGCTCTGACACTTGTTATGGGTGCTCTTGACAACCCAAACCCCATCTTACGATGTGCAGCAGGGGAAGCACTTGGAAGAATGGCTCAGGTGGTTGGAGAAGCAACATTTATTGCTAGAATGGCACAATACAGCTTTGACAAGTAAGTGAGCCTTTTATTAACATGCACGTCTCTCATATAGGCATGGTTGTCCTTTGCATAATCAATCATTATTAACCATTAGTTTTTTTATATATATAGTATAGCAAGCAGTAATATATTTTCTTTAATGATCTTAAATTTTAATATTTCATTGAAATCAAGTATCTGTAAAAATTGTCAAATATGTTAAATACTTGTAATGTGGGGAAAGTTTCTAATTCAGCTCTTGAGTTGCATGTTATGTGATGGAATTCAGGAGGCTTTTTACAAGGACTTCCACCAGTTATGCATATTCATTTAAGAAGTGTTATGAAGCTACCCTACAAGTTTCCCCCTGATACTTCTCTCTACCTTCTCCACCCACCAGTTCTTCTTTCTGTTAATTATTCACTTTTTGGAATAAGTCACTCTTTTTGAACTTCTAACAATAAGTACAAAACTGGTAAGATATCTTCCTGTCTGTCTTCTTGTTAATGAAATTAAAAATCAAAAGTTGTCAAGAACTGACGCTTGGATTAGGCAAATTATAATACTTACTTACGTAATTTCTTTTGTGCATTATGCATACTAAACTTCAGCATAATTTTTAATGAGAGAGAAACTGGTAAAAACAGCTTCAGAATATCAGTTGTGTGAATTAAAAGGGTCTTCTGAACCCTTGCAGATAAAAAAAAAAATGGATTTCTTTTTCTTCACATATGAATCACTAACTGGCTAGTTATAAGGTAATACTTTAGTAACTTACTTTGTTATGAGCAAACAAAAGATAGTTAAAATATCAAGAGCATTTATTCTTCTGTGTTCTAGTACTTGATTAACTGTACTCTTTTCCAGTATTTGCCATTCATACCAAAATCACCTTTCCCTGAAAATTATAACAAACCGGTTCGTCTCTGTTATCTGCTTGGTCATTTGTACTGTTACTGATAGACAAAACAGGCCTTTGTTTCTCTAGAAAACTTCTGAATGGCAGTATTTTTAATTATATGGAGTTAATTTTTAACCATTCAGTGCTACGTTTCTTTTTTTTTTTAAAATTTATATTTTAATGGAAGTTTTCTGAAAAGTTTTATTTCCATTCATTGCTGCCCATTTTCCACCCTACCCACCTCCCACCCAGTTCACTTTTCTTTTTAAAAATATTCATTGGGCAGGGAGGGAAGTGCAGCAGTGAATGAATGGAAATCCAAAATCTCTGTAAATGTTCATTAACATTATTAAAAAAATATTTATTCATTATATAGAGAAGCTGTGGTATATTCACACAATGGGATACTACGCTGCATTGAATAACAAGGAACTCATGCAATATTATTCAAAATGGGTGACCCTGGAGGACATTATGCTGAGTAAACTATCTCAGTCACAAAAAGACAAATACTGCATAGTGCCACTGTTGTAGAATAGGACTGACATCAGGGTTGGGGTAAGACTGAGAAAAACTGGATAGATTATGTATCCTGAATTGAAACAGATGAGGGAGAGAACAGTTTAAAAGCCTATATATATAGGGTATTATGATTATCACAGGAATCCAGAATTAAGGTTGCATAGTGGAGTGCATGAGGGGGGTGGGGGCTGGGGGATTGTATGCCAACAAAGAAGTTTATCTTTTGCTTTTCAAAGAAAGAAACGAACTGGGGGCGGGTGGGGGTAGAGAGAAAAAGTGCAACAATGTATGAATGGAAATCCAAAATCTCTGTAAATATTCATTAAAATTAATAAAATAAAAGATTCATTCATTGTTGCACGATTTCCTCTTTCCTCTCCCACCCCCAATCCACTTTGCTATGCACCTCTTAGTCTGGATCTGGACTGTTGCCAGTCAGATAAAACCTAATCATACATTTCTTTTAGTTAATTCTTTCCCACATTTATTTCAATGCCATGATAATTATTTATCTCCTCCTTTCTTATTTTCACCCCAAACCCCATGTTAGTCCTGTTTTATACCAGTAACATTTTGCAGTATTTGTCCTTTTATGACTGAAATATTTCACTCAGCATAATGTCCTCCACAGTCACCCAATTTGTGTACTATTTCATGTGTTCCTTGTTTTTCAGTGTTGCTTAGTATTCCATTGTGTGAATATACCATAGCTTCTCTATCCATTTAGTTTGTGGATGTGCACTTGCGTTGTTTCCAACTCGTAGCTATTGTGAACAAAACCGCAGTAAACATGGGTGTGCATATTTCTGTTTGGATGGTGGTTATGGTTTCTTTAGGGTATATTCTGGGAATATACTAGTAGTGGAATTGCTGGGTCAAATGGTATTTCTCTTTGCAACTTTTTGAGAAAGCGCCATATTGCCTTCCATAGTGGTTGCACCATTTAACACTTTTACCAACAGTGAATAAGGGTTCCAGTTTCTCTACAACCTCGCCAGCATTTGTTGTCTGCTGTTCTGTTAAGTTTTGCTATTCTTACTGGAGTGAGATGATATCTCATAGTTGTTTTGATTTGCATCTCCCTTAGAGCTAGGGATTTTGAACATTTCTTCATGTGTGTGTTTGCCGTCTGAATGTCTTCTTTGGTGAAGTGTCTGTTCATATCCTGTGCCTATTTTTCAATTGGGTTGTTTAACTATATATTGTGGTGCTTCAGTATTTTATAAATTCTACATATAAGTCCCTTATCTGACATATCATTACCAAATACTTTTTGCCAGTCTGTGGCTTCCCTTTTTACCCTGTTGGAGAGTTTTTGGATGTGCATAGGGATTTGATACTTAGAAGGTCCCATTCGTCTATTTTATATCCTCTCCTGATTGTAGATTTTTCAGGATGCTTGGAAGACTGTTGTGGATTAGGACTTCTAGAGTTCTTCCAAGTTTTTCTTTAATGAAGTTTATAGTCCTTGGTTTTAGTCCTAGATCCATGATCCACCTTGAGTTAGTTTTTGTGTGTGGAGTGAGGTGTGGATCTTGCTTGAGTCTTCTGCAGTTTTCCCATTTTTGCCAACACCATTTGTTTAAAAAGGCTGTCGTTTCCCCACTTAACTAATTTCATCTCCTTGTAAAAAATCAGTTGACCATACATAGATGGACTGATTTCGGGGTTCTCAATTTTATTCCATTGATCTATGTGTCTGTCATTGTATCAGTACCACGCTGTCTTGACCACCATGGCAGTGTAGTAGGATTTGAAATCAGGGAGTGAGATGCCACCTACCTAGTTCCTATTTTTGAGGAGTGTTTTGCTTATTCAGGCCTTCTTCCATTCTAAATACAAGATGAGACGTTAGGTTTTATTGCTATAAATTTGTTGAGTTCTTTTTGGTGGTGTTGCTGGTTAGTTTGTTCCATCCTACTTTCTGTGGCACCTCTGTAAGGATAGGACAGTTCTGAGTGATTCCTGCAATGCTGGTCTTGTTTTTACAGTCTCCCTTAGGTTCTGCTTTTCTGAGATTATCTTGATTTCTCCTTCATATTTGATGGACAATTTTGCTGGTATAATATTCTTGGTTGACAGTTGTATTCTTTGAGTGTTCAATATATGTCATTCCACTGTCTTCTTGCCCACGTGGTTTCTGCTGAGAAATTCACACTTAATCTTTTTTGCTCTCCTTTATAGGTAACTTTGTTTCTCCATAGCTGCTTTCAGAATTCTCTCCTTATCTTTAGTTCTGACAAATTTGACAGTGATATGATTTGGTGTTTTCCTTTTGGGGTCTATTTGATATGGTGTTCACTCAGCTTCTTGAATATATATTTTTCTCATTTTTCATTATTCCTGTAAAGTTTTCTAGTAATTTTTCCACAACTTTTTCGATGCCTTTACTTACTTCTTCCTGTTCTCAGATTCTGATTATGCACATGTTATTCCTCTTGATGATGTCCCACATTATTATTAGGTTTTCTTTTTCCTTCCTTTTTGTTTCAGCTCTTTGTTCTATCAGATCAATGGTAACAATTTTATCTTCTCTTCCACTGGTTCTGTGTTCCAGCTTTTCAACTCTTCCTCTGTCCCTCCAACAAGTTGACAGCATTTGAAACATTGGTCCTCATATTCTGGATTGTGGTTTCTTGTTTTTCCAGAGCCTTTAATGCCTCCTTTGTTTTGTCTGCATTATCTTGGTTTTCTGTTTTGTTGTTTGTTGGGTTATTTTTTGTTTGTTTTTTTTTAGTTCCTCTGGGTTTTTGCTTACAGAGCCCTGTAATACTTTGAGTTTGTCTTTTTACCCATTGAAAATAGCCAATCATTGTTCTTTTTAATTCTGTGTCAGAAAGTTCTATCGGACTTTCTGGCTTCAGAAAGTCTTTTGTTACTGTGTTACTTTTTGGGGATGACGTCTTGTTTTGAGTTTGTGTCTTTTTACTTTTTAGGGATGACATCTTGTTTTGGGTTTATGTCGTGTGTGAGATAGTCTGCTTCTTCTGTGACATTTCTGTGGTAGATTTTTTCATGCAGGAGGTCTTAGCAGGCTCTTGGTCTGAAAACCTTAGGTCAGGAAGTCACTGCCCCAGTAGAGGAGGGCAGCTATCCTCCCTGAGTTCTCTCTGAGCTTTTGACTCAAAGGAACACTTGCTTCAGCTGGGCAGAGTATGGCCTGTGAGTTAGCAGTGTTCTCTGTCAGGCAACTGCTGTAGCTAGGCTAGGTGGTTCAAGGTGCCCAGGGCTAAAGGAAGCTCAAGCTCTGGAAGAGGAGAAGAAATGGGATAACCTGTGATATTACTGTCCCTGGAGCACTTCAGAGGACCAGCAGTGGATCGTCCTCCAGACAGTGGGATGTCCAAGTGGCCACGTTAGGTCCTCCTGGTCGCAGAGCTGGGTTTCCAGGTAGCAGGCTGGAATGTGTTCGTGGTGGGGCACCAGGTCCTCCAGGCGGCAGATTCAAGGGTCCAAGTGGTGGTCTGGGAACCACCAGGCAGAGGGCTGAGGTCTCCAGGCAAAGGGACCATAGGGCCTCCAGG
Source organism: Elephantulus edwardii (assembly GCF_000299155.1). NCBI lineage: Eukaryota > Metazoa > Chordata > Mammalia > Macroscelidea > Macroscelididae > Elephantulus > Elephantulus edwardii. Next base: position 19,195,269 of record NW_006399769.1, read on the forward strand.
AAGCAGGGCCTTTGTCTACTGCTCCAAGTAGGAGAGCAGTCCAGGCTACACTGACAACTTTTTAATACAAGTACCTAGTTAATCAACTGGAACAGATCCATGGCTGTTGCTGACGATGCATTTGGAGGTTGCTGATGATGCGTGGGGTGGCCCATTGCTATGTTTCTTAATATCTGTTTTGTGTCAGGTGATTATTAGTGATTTTTTTTCCTGGCTTTGCTATACTTGCAGGAGGTTGCTAGGAGTCCTGAATGCCGTTGTTATTTTAGGTGCTTATATTTGTCCTGTCTTCCACTGGTTACTAGTGCATAATTATTAGTCATTATAGTTCTTCGCTAAAAGTGTTAAATATGTTCTTTAATTGATTTTACAGTTTTACACGATGAGCTTTAGAAGTTAAAATATTTCTACTTAAATGTCAATAAAATAATGAATTCTGTTTCGTTAAATAAATATGAACAAAATGCATAGGAGTTTTTGCTGGGTTAGTAAGCAAGTACTTAACTGTAACTATAATGATGAATTAGCTTTTGGTCAAGATACATGAAATTCTAAAAATACAGATTCTGTAAGAAGACAGAAAAATGTAGGATATCAAAGAGGACAAATACAATAATAGATTCAAACTCAAATGCACTGATAATTGTCTTAAGTGTGTGTTGTCTAAGTACACTGAAAAAAGATTGTAAAATTGATTTAAAAAACAAGATTTAACTTTTATTTTCATATTGTTGTTTTTATGTGGCATCAAGTCTCCTGTAACGCATAGCAATCCTATGTACAGAAGCTCTAGCTCTAAATCCTGTGCTGTCCTGAACCAGTCTCACTAATTTCGACACATCTGCCTTCATTGCCCCAGTTACTGTATCAGTCCCTCCCATCCTGGATCTTCCTGTTCTGTACTGTCCCTCCACCCTTCCAAGCATGTTGTCCTTCTCCAAGGACCATAGATTATATAAAGATTTCCTAGGTAGTATGGGAAATGCATAAACCCCAGACTTTTTTAAATGAATAAATAGAAATTTTCAAAATTAAAATTATGTTTGTTTTTCAGAGGATAATAATGTAAGTATGCAACTAGCTAGTTTTATCAGCCAGAAATACAAGCCGGTTGCTAAGAAAATTATACTGACTCCTGATGATCTCCCAGGGTGACATGTAGTGCTTTCATGGCTGTGACCTTTCAGAAACAGGTTGCCAAGCCTCTCTTGCAGGGCACATCTGATTCGAACTGCACTTAAGGTTTTACTTCATTGTGTTAAGCAGAGATTCTTATTTTACCAAAGTCATCATAGTGAAAAACACACGCACGCGCACACACAACACATACACACGCACTCATACACACACGATACTCTATGTTATTGTCAGAAAAATGCAAAGGAAAATAATTATCATGCCGAATAGTGTAAATGAGATACCATTACATGCTTACTAGAGTAACTATATTTAAAAAGAATGAAAGTTCCAAGTGATGGCAAGGTTGCATAGTAATTGAAACTCTTCTACATTTCTGTTAGATATGTTGTTGTTGTTGGGTACTGTCGAGTCAGAAAGTCACCGCATAGTCAGCCCTTCAGCACATTTTTAGCAGTAGTAAATTCCACAGAAGGGGATTGCCCATTTTTCTCTCATGGAGCAGCTAGTGGATTTGAACCGTTTACCTATTTTTTGGCAGTGCAGTTCATTACACTAAGCCAGCCAATGGGGAGAGATTGCTGTTTCCCCCTTGTTAAGATTTACAGCCTCCGAAACCCAACGGAAGGTTGCTATGAGTCAGAATTGACTTGGTAGTGATAACTGAATTGTGTGTAAGGAACCCTGCTCGAGTGAGTAGTGCATTACGTGCTGGCCTGTCCAAGGGGAAAGATGAGCCACTCTGCTCTTAGAAACCCAGTGAAAGGTTGCACTGAGTCTGGATGAATTCAGTGGCAGTGATGGGGATTATTTTGTTTACATATTATGTATCAAAATTCATTAAATAATATATACTGGTGAATTTTGTGTATACACATATATTTTTATAAAGCTTATTGTAAAACACAGTATTTCACTGTTCATATTTGTGAATTTGTTAAAAATATATTTTACCAGAAAAAAATTCCTGGTTCATTTTAAAGAGACTGAAAAATCATAGTTTTAGGAAACTTTTAAGTGAAAACTAAAAATATTTTAAAAGTAGTTCTTTGTCTTTTGAGTTTTTAGGAGTTCTTTCTTCTTTATTGTAATTATGTGAATGAAAATCACATTTTTTTCCTATTTTTAAAACAAGTTAT
>NW_006399769.1:19198493-19200322 GCF_000299155.1 Elephantulus edwardii
GAGATGATATCTCATAGTTGTTTTGATTTGCATCTCTCTTGGAGCTAGGGATTTTTAACATTTCTTCATGTGCTTGTTGGCCATCTGAGTGTCTTTTTTGGTGAAGTGTCTATTCTTATCCTGTGCCCATTTTTCTATTGGATAATTTACCTTTATCTTGTTGTGGTGACCGTTAACTTTTAAGACTGGGATTTTCAAGCAATAAGTAGTATTAAAAACCTAGAAAGTGGGGGAGGGCTGGGCGGGGAGAGAAGTACAGCAATGAATGAATGGAAATCCAAAAATCTCTGTAAATGCTCATTAAAATTATTTAAAAACAAACAAACAAACAAAACACCTAGAAAGTTACGGTTCCACTGATAAATTTTCTCTAAATTCATAGTAGCCTTGTTTAGCAAAATGTATGACTTCAACTAGTCATTTTACATTTAGTCACTTCTTTTGTTAGGGTTTGGGGGAGAATGGGTGGAAAGAAATAATTAAATGTGATTATAATATTTTCTGTTGTATAGCATAAATCGTTTTCTTCTATAATTCAGAACCTTGTTATTAAATTCTTTTGGCACAGAAAAATAGAAAAATTTGTCCCTGAAGCTTGAACTTTTTGTTTTTTCAGGTTGAAATCAGCTCGAGATGTTGTATCTAGAACTGGCCATTCCTTGGCCCTGGGTTGCCTGCATCGTTATGTTGGTGGAATCGGCTCAGGACAGCACCTCAAGACTAGTGTCAGCATTCTATTGGCCTTAGCACAAGATGGGACATCCCCTGAAGTCCAGGTATATATGATGTGATTAATCTTTATTAAGTGAACTTTTTAAATAACATTTTAAGATATTATTTATATAGAAAGCTATACTGACTCTAGTAAATTGTTAGGAATATTGCCTTAATATTATTCTCTCTCATTTTTCTGTTTTTATTTTTACTAACATCTAACAGAATTTTGTTTCTTAAAGTTTTTATTTTGAGAATTGAAGCCATTCATATCCTACTCTCTTGTTGTTGTTATACGTGAAGTTGTCTGTGACTCATAGTGACCCTATACACAATAGCTCTGAACCCTGTCCTATCCTAAACCAGTCTCACTGTCTCCAGGACACTCACTCCTGTTACTCTAGTTACTGTTTCAATCCATCTCCTCCAGGGTCTTCTGCTCTGTCCCTCCACCCTTCCTAGCATGATGTCTTCTCTGAGAATTGGGTCCTCCTAGCAACATACCCAAAGTATGTGAGATGAAGCTTAAAAATCCTTGCTTTCAGGAAACAGCCTGGCTTCACATTCTCCAGGTCAAACCTATTTATTCTCTTGGCAGTCTGTGGAATGTTCAGTGTTCTCCAGCACCACAACTGAAAGGCATTGATTCTTCTTCTATTATCCTTAGTTGTTGTCCAGCTCTCTGATGTGTAGCAAGTAAGTCACTTTACTGACATTGTTGCTCTCAGAACTCTGATGAAGTCCCTCACAGCAGATTTTCCCAGTGTAGTTCATCTTTCATTTCCTGACTGCTGGTGCCAAAAGTGTTGCTTGTGGAACCTAGCAAAGAGGAGGGAATAGATGATTTCTACCAACTTGTGCAGTCAGAAATCTGTCCTACTCCCTAGACAAATATTTTTTAAAATGTATCATTTGTGCTCAATTTCTTTTCTATATTTTCCTTATACTTCTTAGAATGAAAATGTTCTTTTTTAATTTTTTTAAAGTACCGTCAAATAAAATCTGACTGGTACAGGAGAACATTGTCCCTCCTTCTCCAGCAGAACATCTGGTAGCTTCAAACCACGCACCTCTGGGATTGCAGAAAATGTTTTTGGTGTTTTGTTTTTTTGTTT
>NW_006399769.1:19201678-19208282 GCF_000299155.1 Elephantulus edwardii
TAATTTTGGCCATTCTCTGGTCTTTTCTCTTCCCTCTAGATACCAGTTGTTAAAAGAGGAAATAATTTAAACAAATGATTTTGAACAATATAATCTTTTACGTTTAAGGCTAGAAATATTAACAATATGATCATTTCCAATCCAGAGATACATGTTCCAATGCAGTGTCTATTTTCCAGAAATGGTTTTGGTAAGAAGAATATATTGTAAATGTGGATACAGTTCCACTATTCCTCCTCCATTCCACCATATAGTGTTAATTTACAGAGACTTGGTATTTCTATTCATTCATTGTTGTACTTTTCTCCCTGCACCTCTCTCCCAGTACACTCTTCTCTTTGAAAAGTAAAAGTTCCTCCATTTTTTTACAATCCCTCCCCCCAGGTCCACTCCACTATGCCGCTTTCTTTTTGGACTTTTGTCATGACTATAATACCTAATCACATATCCCTTTTAAACAGTTTTCTCCCTCATCTGTTTCAATGCCGTGTACATTATTTATCCCATCTTTCTCAGTCTCACTCCAACTCCAATGTCAGTCCTGTTTTACAGCAGTGGCACTATATGGTATTTGTCCCTTTGTGACTGAGGCTGAGATATTTCACTCAGCATAATGTCCTCCAAGGTCACCCATTTTGAATAATATTGCATGAGTTCCTTGTTTTTCAATGCAGCATAATATTCCATTATGTGAATATACCACAGCTTCTCTACCCATTCATTTGTTGATGGGCACCTAGGTTGTTTCCAACTCCTTGCTATTGTGAACAAAGCTGCGATAAACATGGGTGTGCATATATCTGCTTGGATGTCAGTTATGGTCTCTTTGGGATATATTCCCAGTAGTGGAATTGCTGGGTCAAATGGTATCTCTATTTGCAACTTTTTGAGAAAGCGCCATACCACCTTCCACAGTGGTTGCACCATTTTACACTCCCACCAACAGTGAATAAGGGTTCCAGTTTCTCCACAACCTCGCCAGCATTTGTTGCTTGCTGTTCTGTTAAATTTTGCTATTCTGACTGGGGTGAGATGATACCTCATAGTTGTTTTGGAAAATGTTTCTTTTTATAACCACTCTTCTCTCTTTATCCGTGTCTCCTTCCCTCTCCCCCCTCTTTCCCTTCCACTGGTCTCTAACCGAGTCCTTCCTTGGTCATTGTTTAAATCTTCAAGTATATATTTGCAATATTTTTGCTTTGTTTTGTCATTCTTTTAATAACTTACATACAAGGAGATATAACTAACAGTGAGGATCTGGATCTTTTATGTGTGAAAATATTTTGCACTATTAATTTGCACTTCAGATTGCCAAACCTAAAATCCTGAAGAATATATTTAGTCAGGAGCATTAATCTTGCTGACTTCATATTGGGACTCAGAGCATTGAAGAAGAGGCACTGATTTAAGTCTCACATGGCAACTTTATGTGTAACACAACATGCCTAATCCTGTGCTTCTCTCACCTTGGTATGCTTATGTCAACAGCTGCTGCTACTCTGTATTGTGAGTGCCTTCTAACCCCAGGGGCTAGTCTGTTAATACTCTGTTGTGATCTATAAAGTTTTTATTGTCTAATTATCAGAACTACATTGCCAAGTCTTTCTTCCTGATGGGTCTTAGTCTGGTAACTCTGTTGAAACTTGTTCACCACAAGGATCAGTACTGGTATTTGAAATAGCACAGCTTCTAGCATCGTAGCAACATACAAGCCACAACAGTAGGACAAATTGATAGGCAAGTGGTGATTATTGCCTCATCTTAGCTTTTCAGTGAGTGACTTTCTTGGTGGAAGCCATGGTATTTTCATTTACCTTTTATGGATGCAAAAGCTGGACAGTGAATAAGGTATATCGGACAAGAGCCAATACATTTATATGAGGGTGTTGGTGAAGAATTTTGAATGTATCATAAACTGGAAGGAGAATGAACAAATCTTTCTTAAAAGAAAATCTTTAGAACCAAAATGGCATGCTTCTCCATCTCATGTACTTTGGGCATGTTATCAGAAGGGACCAGTCCTTGGAGAAAAATATGCTGGCTGATGGGTGGGGTCAGTGACAAAGAAGACCCCACAAGATATGGATTGATGAGGTTAGTCATTGCAGTAATGGTCTCAAACATGCTAACAATTTTAAGGATGCCACAGAAGCACAGTGCTTCATACTGTTGTACATTGTGTTACTGTCAGTCAGAATCAGCTCAGCACTGCATAACAACACAACAAATTTCGATTCTATTTTTGTGAGACTCTTTAGTTAAAAATTATTTTGCACAGTCACATTGTTGTCTACCACTATTTCTCTGAGAAGCCATGGAGTCACTGTGGGTAAGTCCTCCACTGTTTATGCTTTAAACCAGATGCTCCTGAGTAGAAAAATGTAGCAGTTGGCTTTTCCAAAGATTTACGTTGGAAATCTTCTGGGGCAATTCAACTGTGTCCTGTAAGGATTGCTAGGAGTCAAAATAGATTGTCTGGCAATGGATTCTTTACTTAAGAAGCCACGGTATTAGTAATCACAGGGTGAGTAATTGGAACCTATGCAGTGCCTTTATAGAAGGAAGACAAAGGTTACAGCCTGAAAAATCGTACAGGGCAGCTCTGTTCTTAGAGAGGTGGTCACCACCAACCGGAAGTGTACTCAACATTTGAACTACAATAAATAGAGCTTTCTTCATCAGTGTTTTCTAAATCCTCAACTCCTATGTTGTGATCTTAGTTCTGATTTTATTTTTATTACTAGCACTTCTTCCCATAATGATTTTCTTAAGAAGGGCCCTGAATAATGTATTTCTTGAGTTTTTGCATATCTAAAATGGCTTTATTTACCAATATAATTTAATGATATTATATCTGGGCATATCATTCTTTTCTTTCTTTTTTCTTTTTCGTTTTCTTAATTGTAGTTTTAACAGATGTTGACAAAAAAGTTAGATTTTCATTCATTCATTGTTGCACATTTTCCTCCCTCCCCTGGTCCGCTTTGCAATGCACCTGTTATTTTGGACTGTGGTCGTATAAATAATGCCTAATCGTGTATTTCTTTTAAACAATTGTTTCCTTCATATGTTCCAATGCTGTATTCATTATTTATCCTCTCCTAACTTCATGTCAGTTATGTTTTGTTCTTGATACAGTAATTTGTAATTTTTAAGGCTATTTCACTTTTCTTTTGTATTCAGATACTGTGTATGAGAAATTGATTGCAGCTTTTTTAAAAATTAAATTTTAGTAAATACTAACTTTTAAAATTTTTTTTAATTATTAGTATTATTAATTTTAATGAAAATTTACAGAGATTTTCGATTTCCATTCCTTCATTGAAATACTAACATTTTAATTTTAATTATTTATAAACATAATGAAAATTTACAGAGATTTTCGATTTCCATTCCTTCATTGAAATACTAACATTTTAATTTTAATTATTTATAAACATTTTCAAATGGGTTTTTTAGTAAATGAAAAATAAATTTAAGCCAATAGTCAAAGTACTGAAAGTCTGCCAGACTGAAGCCATGATATTTTTACTTGCTTCATATGAATGTGACAGTTAGCAAATAAGGAAGACTAAAAAGGAATTGATGCCTTTGAATTGTGGTGTTGGCAAAGAGCCAACACTATATTGAAAATACCCTATATTGTTAAAACAGAAATGGTAAAACTTTGTCTTACATACTTGTGATCAAGAGAGGCCAGTCCCTGAAGGACAGTGTGCTCAGAAAAATAGAGACACAGCGAAAGAGAGGAAGATTTTCAGTAAATAGAATTAAGGACGTTAACTGCACTAGTGGAGACTGAGGATGACACAAAATTGAGTGGGGTTCGATCTACTGTAAGTAGGATAGCTGTGAATTGGAATCTACATGAAGGCAGCTAACAACAATGTGTAATGTTTCTCTCTGCAGTGTCACTTTGAGTGTTCAGAATAATACGTCAATGTTGAAGTTTTAGAGAGTAAAAAAAATAGAGGTAGATTTATTAGAGACAGTGGTATATCCATAGTAGGGACGGGTTTATCCTCCTCACGAGAGTAATGGAGGAGGCCTCACTTTCTTTTTCATAATACACATATATTTCATACTTCCAAAAGACAATGACTTATGCTATACTCTTCTGAATTAATGAATTCTTAAGGATATTAAGCTTTATTTTTTAAAAAAATATTGTGGTTTGGGTGAAAGTTCAGAGCAAATTCGTTTCCCAATCAACAATTTATACTTACTTTTGCTTTGTTACACTAGGTGCAGTCTTCTCAGTGTCATATCACTTTTTTTTTTTTTCAATTCTTTCCTGACTTTCCAGTGTCTGTTTATCTCTGTTTTTTGTCTTTTCTTGACTTCTGAACTTGATTTTTGGGCAATTGCTGGCATTTCAGTTTGTACACTTGACAGTAGTTCATCTCGCACTTGTTGAACATTTACATCTACCTCTGTATCCACTTTTAAATTCTTATTTCTATTATTACACATTTATGTATGTAATGGTATTGGCTACTGTTGCCTTTTGTTTTGTGGAGCTCCCAGTGTTTTGGGGGGTGGTTTTTTTCTCTTTCCTTGATCAGATTGTATATTGCCTTTCACTCACCCAAAATAGTGCATGTTTACTATCTAGATAATTATTTTCCTTCCCCCCTGTTATGGCTTTTAACTTTTTTTTCTCATTTCTTTTTTTGTTTGGGTTTTTTTGGTTACTCTCATCTTTAAAATAATTTTATCCTGTGTATAAACCTTTTCTTGTTTCTTTAGAACAATGATATTATAAAATATTTATCCTTTTGTGACTCACCTGTTTTACTAATGAGAAAGTTAATCCATGTTGTAAGATGTCTTGTAGAGTCATCATTCTTTAATGTTGCATGACAGTCCATTGTGTGTATGTTATCCATTTATTCATTGATGGACACTTAAGTTGTTTTCTTATCTTTTTGATATTACGAATAATGCTGCAGTGCACATGCATTGTGTATATATGTGTGTGTGTGTGTATATATATATATATATACACACACATACACACACACATTTAATAGTTCTTCTTTAAGAATATAGATACAAGAGCTCTGTTGGCCTAGTGGTAAGGAATTGTGATGCTAAATCAAAGGCAGGCAATTTGAATCCACCAACAGGATGGACAGTTTTCTCTTGTGCTGTTTTCAGCCTCTGGAAACTTGCTGGATGGTCAGCTATGAGTCAGCTCAGACTTGAGGACATAGAACAACAGCAATCTGTATCTACTAGTGGAATTACTAGATCACATGGTTATCTCCTTCTAATTTTTTAAAGCACACACTGTACCACTTTTCATATTATTTGTCCTGTTTTGTAGTGCCACCAGCAATAAGTATGAGTTTCAACTCATTCATATTCTTGCCAGTGTTCGTTGTTTTCTCCTTTTTAAATTCTTGCCAAGGGAATACTATATTTCATTGCTATTTTTATTTTCATCTCTCTGATGGCTAATAAGTCACAGTCAACTTGACAACATTAGCAACAATGGCTAATGCAGGATCTCTGGGGACAGAGTCCATGGTGAGTTGCACTGCTAATCAGAAACCTCACTGTCCTGGGTTCAAATCCACTGGTTTTTCTGCAAAACAGAGTCTCCTCTTGTTCTGTTTAAGACCTTGGAAAACCAGTGGAGCATCAGCTATGAGTCCGAACCAATTTGATGGCAGTGAGGCTTTTTAGAATGTCTGATAATCGTGAGCATCACTTCATATGTAGTGTTGGCTACCACTGGAATATCTTTCATGACTTATTTTAATCTACACGTCTTTTACCCATATTATATATATTTTGATTTCCCAGTATTTTAGTGATTTTTTAAACTTACCTGAAATGTGAGTATATTTTTTTTTATAATCTTTATTCTTTTTGGGGATTCTATGCATAATCTTTATTCATCTATTTAATCTTATTTTTATATATAATCCGTATTCTTTGTGATAGAATTTTTTTTTATAATTGACCTTAAAAATAATTACTTGGTTTTAAATACTTGTAGTATTGATTTTCCAACTTTTAATATTTCCAGAGTTTTCTTTGAGTTATAGTGCTTTGAAAAGTCCTTATTAAAGTTTTACGAAAATTCTGTGTTGATTCTTCCAGTAATTTTTTTCTTCAGAGTATGTGCTCTGGCCTTCTCCTGTGAGCTGCTGTGTTTATGTTACATTTTGCTGGCAATTACATGTAGTTATAGTTTCTGGAAGGACTTGTCAAGTCAAACTGAGGTCTGTAAGTGTAGGGTAGAGAAGCAGTAGAGGAATAAATTGTCACCCACTCCGCCCACCCCCGTCATGGAAAAATGGAAGAATTTGAGATCTGTTTTCATCCCAGTACAGGTTTGAGGCCTTGAACACTAATGAGTGAAGGCCTAATGAGTTGTGGGAAGATATCAGATGTATCATCCAGGAAGAGAGCAGATGGTTATTACAAAGACAGAAGAGGAAGAAAAGACCAAAATGGATGTCAGAAGAAACTCTGAAGATTGCACTGGAGCGTGGAGAAGCCAAAGCACAAGGAAGAATTCAAGATACTAAAATGCTGAACAGAAGATTCCAAAGGGCACCACAGGATGACAAAGCAAAATATTACAATGAAA
>NW_006399769.1:19209637-19231989 GCF_000299155.1 Elephantulus edwardii
TACAGGCTGTGGTCTCTGCAATCACTTGTTATGCATCAGAGAGTTGGACAGTGACCAAGGAGGATAGAAGGAAAATTGATGCCTGTGAGCTGTAGTGCTGGAGAAGAGTATTGAATGTACCATAGACTGGCAAGAAAACAAACAGATTCATCCTGGAGAGGGTTAAACCACGCTGCTCCTTGGAGGCAAGGATTCTGAGTCTTCACTTGACATACTTTGGACATGTTGTAAGGAGAGACCGGTCCTTGGAGAGGGACATCATGCTTGGGAGGGTGGAGGGACAGCGCAGGAGGGGAAGATCCTCTATGAGGTGGACTGATACAGTGACTGGGGTAATTGGAATGGGTGTGTCAGAGGCAGTGAGATTGACACAGGATAGAGATAGAACAGGGTTTAGGACTGTTGTACATGGGGTCGCTATGAGTAGCAAGCGACTTGACGGCACATAACAACAACAACAACAGCCCCTAAAAAGGAAAGATGAATTCTTCTCTAACTGTACACAAGCATTTTGAAGGTCTTTTCATTATCCCAGGCCTCTATTGATTATAATTTGTTGACCAGAAGTCAGTTTCCATTATATTAATAATGTAGTTATTTTGTGGCTAGAAAAGGATATATGTACTTTCAAAGCTCTTTTGCCTTTTGGAAGTGTGGAATATACTAAAATTAAAAAAAAATCACTGAAATTGTTTTTTGTTTTCAAAGCCATGCTACAAGAAAAATTGTAAATATTAGAATTTTATACCAGTAGCTTTGAATATTGGTAACTTATGTAATTTTTTATTTCCTAAGATACATGTTTTAATGTGTTTCTAGATCACTGATTAAAAATTAAACTATTAGTATTTGCTTTTTCATTAAAAAAATCAATTTGGTGTATGCTGATTTTTTGTTAGAACTAAAATAAAATTACCTTTTCTTCCAGACTTGGTCTCTTCACTCCCTTGCTTTGATAGTGGATTCCAGTGGCCCAATGTATCGTGGGTATGTGGAGCCAACCTTGTCTCTGGTTCTCACTTTACTCTTGACTGTCCCACCTTCACATACAGAAGTTCATCAGTGTTTGGGGAGATGCTTGGGTGCCATAATAACTACTGTTGGCCCTGAACTACAAGGTAAGTAAATGCATTGTATTTTTGTGAGATTTTTATTTTTACTTAATTTGTTTTTTATTGTAGTCCAGGTGAAAATTTACAGAGTATGTTAATTTTCAGTTTGATTGTACCCACTTTGTTTTGTGGCATTGATTGCAGTCCCTTCATATGAGCATTTTTCCTTCATTTTCTTTGAGTACCTCATTTCCATTCATCCATCTTTATTGTCCCTTCCAGTCTTCTGAACTTTGTTTTGGACAGATGCTGCCTTTTTGGTCTCGTAGCTGTGACTGTATTGAGAAATACTTTTCCTTCCTGGTGGTATTGCTCTTTATAAGCCTGTATATTGTTTGGCTGCAAGTTTATCTTGGGGGTAGGCTCAGTAGACTTGAAGGGTGGCTAAGGGCCATAGTCTTGGGGGTTCTGCTAGTGGATCAGGCCAATAAGTGAGCTCTTCTGCATGATTTTGAATTGTATTATACAGGCAAGTACATTTTAAATTCAATTGAGGCTTTGAACACTGATGAGCAAAGGCCAGATGAGTTGTGGGAGGATATCAAGGATATCCAGGAAGAGTGCAAACGGTCATTGCAAAGACAGAAGAGGAAGTGAAGACCAAAATGGATGTCAGAAAAGACACTGAAAATTGCACTGGAGCGCAGAGAAGCCAAAGCACAGGGAAGAATTCAAGATACTAAAAAGTTGAATAGAAGATTTCAAAAGGCAGCACGGGATGACAAAGCAAAATATTACAATGAAATGTGCAAGGAGTTGGAGTCAGAAAATCAAAAGGGCCGAACTCACTCAGCATATCTTAAGCTCAAGGAACTGAAGAACAAATTCAAACCTCGAGTTGCTATAATCAAGGATGCTTTCGGCAGAACGTTAAATGATCCAGAAAGTATTAAAAGAAGATGGAAAGAATATACTGAGTCACTGTATCGAAAGGAATTGGAAGACACAGAAGAATTTCATGAAACAACATATGAGCAAGAGCCTATGGTGATGAAAGAAGTTCAGGCTGCTTTGAAGGATATGGCAAAAAATAAGGCTCTGGGGATAGATGGTATACCAGTTGACATATTTCAGTTAACAGATGCTGCCCTGGACATGCTCACCAAGTTGTGCCCAAAAATCTGGAGAACGACCACTTGGCCAACTGACTGGAAGAGATCAATATTTGTTCCTATCCCAAAGAAAGGTGACCCAACAGAATGTGGAAACTACAGAACAATCTCACTGATTTCACATGCAAGCAAGATTTTACTGAAGATTATCAAAAAACGACTGGAACAGCACATCAACAGAGAACTACCAGAAGTCCAGGCTGGGTTTAGAAGGGGTCGTGGTACTAGAGATATTATAGCTGATGTTATATGGATTGTGGCTGAAAGCAGGGAATACCAGAGGAATGTCTATCAAGGCATTTGACTGTGTAGATCATAACAAACTATGGCTGACTCTGAGAAGAATGGGAATCCCAGAACACTTGATCGTTCTAATGTGAAACTTATACTTGGACCAGGAGTCAGTCGTCAGTACAGAGCAAGGGAACACTGCATGGTTCAAAATTGGGAAGGGCGTACGCCAGGGATGCATCCTATCTCCATACCTCTTCAACCTATATGCAGAACAGATTATCCGGGAGGCTGGACTCTACGAGCAGAAATGTGGGGTCAGGATTCGTGGACGATTTATCAACAATCTGCGTTATGTGGATGATGCAACCCTGCTTGCTGAAACTGAAGAGGACCTGAAGCGCCTGCTGCAGAGTGTCAAGGACTGCAGCCTACAATATGGATTGAGGCTCAATGTCAAGAAGACAAAGATTCTCACTACTGGACCAATTGGCAGCATCAGGATGGATGGTGAAGAGATTGAGATTGTACACAGCTTTAGTTTGCTTGGCTCCATAGTCAACAGTCTTGGCACCAGTAGCCAGGAAATTAAAAGGAGCATTGCAATGGGAAAATCTGCTGTTAGGGACCTCTCCAAAGTGCTGAAGAGAAATGGTGTCTCTTTGGCGACTAAGGTGCATCTGATACAGGCCATGGTCTTCGCAATCACCTGTTATGCATCAGAAACTTGGACAGTGGCCAGGGAGGATAGAAGGACAATTGATGCCTTTGAGCTGTGGTGCTTGAGAAGAGTATTGAGAATACCATGGACTGCTAGGAAAACAGACAGATTTGTCCTGGAAAGGGTTAAACCAGGTGGTTCCTTGGAGGCAAGGATTCTGAGGCTCCGTCTACAAACTTTGGGTATGTTGTGAGGAGGGACCGGTCCCTGGAGAGGGATATCATGCTTGGGAGGGTGGAGGGACAGCGCAGGAGAGGAAGGTCCTCTATGAGGTGGATTGATTCAGTGATTGGGTTAATTGGGATGGGAGTGTCAGAGACAGTGCGATTGGCACAGGACAGAGCAGAGTTTAGGGCTGTTGTACCTAGGGTCGCTATGAATTGCAGGCGACTCGCCGGCACATAACAACAACAATAACGGTTAATTAGTTAACTTTCAGTTTCCCAAGTCTCTCCATCATATAATTTTTAAAAATAACACTGAGAATTGTGTTTTGGGGCCATATTTTATTCTGCTGTACATAGGGTCGCTATGAGTCAAAGCTGACTTTCAGCATCTAACAGAGCAGCAGCAGTGTATTGAGTGTACCCAGTTTACTGATGCCCTGTCACCCTGCTTTTTACACATACCATTTTAGTTAATCCTTACTATAGCTCTCTAATTTGAACAGAAATCATTTCAGAAAGAATCATCCCTTGGAAACTCAATGAAAAAAAAAGATAATTGTAACTTTACTTAGCTCTGAGATATGATCTGGACTTTGAGTTTTCTTTTTTTCATGCTAATAACCAGCAACACAGTCTGGAAAACGGCATAAGGTAGATAATACTACTTAGGTTTTCTGTGACAAAGCACACTTAAAGAAGGAAGATAAGCAGTTTGCCTAGAGTTACACAACTAATGAGTGGTACTCACAGAATTCTGAAGCCCATGTTCTTGACACTCAGTTTTACTGAAATAATTCTTACATGGTTAAAGTAAACTTTCAAGTTTACTTATTATTGTTAAGTAATTATTATTAAGTAAACTCTTAAGTTTACTTACTATGAATATATAAACTACCATTTAATTTTTCATCTTTTCTTCCTATACTTTATTAAATGCTTTCCATTTGGTGATGAAATACTGGCACTGAGGAAAAGTTAAGAAACTTTTCCAAGATTATATATGTTAGGTCTCTGGTTGGTCCAGGGATATAGTACAGATCAATTTCCACTGCCCATGTTCTTAATCATTATACTTTGTTGCTTCCATTTGAACAAATGTTTTTATCAAAGACAGAAAAAAATAAAATGTCTTAAGGAAGAATAATAAGATTATTGATGGAAAAGATGTGATTTAAACATGTTACTGTCCCAATGTCATCTTTGATTATGTGAGTATTTTTTTTACCTTCTATAACACATAAATAGAGAGAGTAAATACACAGCATTGTTTAAACGTGTGTTTTCCAAGTGCTTTCTGATGTTCTGAAAGCACATGGGGGAATATATTAATGAAACGTGGAAACTATGATGTGATTCTTATGTGACTCTGTGACTTTCTTGTTTAATGGTCATGTGTGTATAATGGTACATTATTTTATACTAATAAAACTTTACGGTCATTTCTGTTTCGTGATTAAATTGTTGTAGAGAAGGAATATAACATTTGAATTTATATTTTCTAAAAATTGTCATTAATCTTTTTATAAAAAAATTAAAGGTGTGTTATAATTACTTGAAGGTAGAAATGAGATCATATTAGTTAATCAGATACTCTGAAATAAAATAAGAATGAATGTAAAAGAATAACTGTAAATCTAGCTAAATCTAAAGAAGATGCTTAATGACATCCAGATAGAGCTGTGTTTCAAACTCATTTCTATGGGCTTTCCAGGACTTTCATATGAAGGGCTATATGAAGGAGTTATCTGCACAAGGGGTCTGTGCATGATTTAAAATCAGAAAATGTGTGCATCAGGGTTGTATCCTTTCTCCATACCATTTTCAGTCTCTATGTTGAGAAAGTCATTCAAGAAGCTGGACTATATAAAGGCATTAGGATTGGAGGAAGACTTATCAACAATTTGTGTTATGCAGATGACACAACCCTGCTTGCAGAAAGTGAAGAAGCCTGGAAGCACTTATTACAGAAGATCAAAGACTACAGCTTTCACTATGAGTTACTTGTCAACATCAAGAAAACAAAAAGTCCTCACCTTAGGACCTCTAGTATCAAGTATCAAACATCATGATAAATCTTTCCCCAAAAGATGATAGTTGTCAACTATTTCATTTTACTTGGACCCACAATCAACACCCATGTAGGACAGTCAAGAAATCAAAAGACATGTTGTGTTAGGGAAATCTGCTCTCAAGGACCTCTACAAAAGGCAGAGATGTCAGCTTAACAACAAAACTACATCTGATAAAACCGCACCTGATCCAAGCCTTGGTATTTTCATTTGTTTCCTATGTATCTGAAAGTTGAACTCTGAATAAGGAAGTCCAAAGGAGAATTGGTGCCTTTGAATTATTATGTTGGTGATGAGTTTTGAATGTGCTGTGGGTTGCCAAAAGACCAACAAATCTATCTTGAAGTAAGTGCAACCAGGATGCTCTTTAGGTGCTCTTTAGATGGTGAAACTTTGTCTCACTCACTTTGGGCATAGTTTCAGAAAGCATTAGATCTTGGAGAGACATCATACTGGGAAAGGTAGAGGGTCGGCGAAAAAGAGAATGACCCCACGGTGAGATAGACTGACACAGTGGCTCCCACATGGGGCCTGAGCAAAACAGACCCTGAGGATGGTGCATGATAGGGCGTCATTCAGTTCTGTTTATCGGATTGTTATGTGTTGTAGTAAACTTGATGGCACTTAAGAACAATAATGTATGAATAAGAATCAGTGGGAGGATTATTTTAGTAAATTATTTTCCAGACATTTTTTAGATAATATTAATAAAATTATTATATTTTATATTCTCTTTTGTTTTGCCTCTAGGGAATGGAGCAACAATTTCTACAATCCGTTCTTCTTGTTTAGTGGGTTGTGCAATAACCCAGGACCATTCTGATTCTCTCGTTCAGGCAGCTGCTATATCATGCCTTCAACAGCTGCACATGTTTGCACCTCGGCATGTCAATCTGTCTAGTCTTGTTCCTAGCCTTTGCGTAAGTATAAAGCTATTTTATTCATTGATTTATTTAAGAGACCCCAGATCTGTGTCCCAAAAGACCAAATTAGAACAAATATAAATGTCAGCTTCCTGGATTATGAATTCTAGAGTTTCACTTAAATTTTTATGACTGCTTATTTTTATTCACTGATTTTTTTTCATCTTTAAGACTTATTTTGATGAACTTTTTATTTTCTGGTGAAGGATGAGTCAAATTTTAGTCTTTTCCACTAAAAATTGTATTTCCTACATCTTGATTAGGAACTCTGGTAGCATAGTATGTGGAGTGTGGTGCTACTAACCCAAAAGCCACGCCCATTTGGTGGTTTGAATCCAAGGGAGGGATGTGGGCATTTTCCTTCTGTGACATTTACAGCTTCCAAAACCCAGTGGAGGGCCAACTGTGAGTTGATTTTGATTCAACAGTGAGAAAAAGAGAAATACATATTAAGAATTTTTGAGAATTGGTTGCTGTTGTCACAGTTGTTAATTTATTCATTCAACACATGTTTTTTTAAAGTCTGCACTATGTTAAGTATCATGAAAAGTCCTAAGGATATATTTATGAGATAATGCCAAGCCTCAATCATTGTAAAGTTTATAATGTACAAAATAATGTGGACAGCAAAAATTCTGTACAAATAAAGTAAATGCTAGAAAGGGTGTAAGATGCAAAAGAATGTGCATCAGGCTTATAACAGCACAGGCATTCAGAAAAGACTCCTGGGAAAATATTATGTGAGCTGTTAACTGCAAGATAAGTAGGAGTCACTTTGGACCAGAGTGTGTGTGATAGGACCAGGAGAGGCAGTATTTGAAGAGAAAAGGTAGAAGTATATTTCAAAGTCATTCATTACTGTGGAGTCAGAACCAACTCATAGTTGACTCTCTAGTTGGTTTTCCACTGCTGTAAACACTGTCCTCTTGAAAACACTGTTGTATTAAAACCATCAGAGAGGCTCTACTTTGGGGTTAACAGTGCAGCTTGCTTTGGACTGCACCATCAGCGTAATACATTTAAGGATCTAATTAGTTATCTTGCTTAAAGCTGAACTAAAAAGGAGTATAAGAAAGAGTGGCATAGGATAGGCTAGACAGATATGCAAGGGGCAGTCATGTATCATTTTCTAAATATATTAAACTTTTTGGCATTTACTTTTACAACCAGTGGAAAAGCTTTAGAAGATATTCTAAATATGAGAGTAAGACCATATTTGCACTTTTAAAATTCCATTCTTGCTTGACAGTTGGAGAATGGTTTTTTCAAGGCTTCTTGCCTTGATGGTCTAGGGAGGAGAATATAGTATCTTGCTCTAACTTGATAGCAATGCACATGGGAAATGTAGAGATGAATTTGATTGGTATTTAAGAGGAAGAAATAACAAGGATTTTACTGATAATTGTTCATAGGGTGACTAGAAAAGAAGTATGAGGTACAGATTTTTTACATAATCATAACCTATTACAGTCAAGTTAATTTGAACTCTTAGTGATACTCTCTTGGGTTTCCGAAGCTGTAAATTTTAATGTGAAGAGAATACTTTTCCTTTCTCTCAACATAAACATTAAGTGTGACAGTGTAGCATCAATTTTGAGGGAAGACTCATAATAAACCTGAATTTATATAGATGATACATCCTTACTTACTGATGGCTTCTAGCACTTATTGATAAAGTTCAAAAACTTTACAGCCTCCAGTACTGTTTAGAACTCAACATAAAGAAAACAAACATTCTCACAACTGATCAATAAACAGTATCATGGTAAATGGAGAAAAGATTGAACTTGACAAAAATCTCATTTACATGGATCTAGAATTAACACCTATGGAAGCAACAGTCAAGAAATTAAAAACAAACCAACAAACAAACAAAAAAAAAACCCCAAACCACCAACCACACACACCAAAAAGCCCTATTGCCAAGAAATAGGCTGCTGGGGTCTTCTCTAAAGTACTAAAGATTAAATTTGTGACTTTAACAGCTGACGTATACTTGACCCAAGCTATGGTATTTTCCATACCTTCATATTTGTGTGAAAGTTGGACAGTAAATAAGGAAGAACAAAGAAATTTTGATGTCTTTAAATTATGATGTTTGCAGAGAATATTAAATCTACCATGGTCTGCCAAAAGAGCTTGCACAAAGCTATGAGTTATTTATGGCCATGGAGAGAGCAAAAGGTCAACAAAGACATAGGGAAAACAAAAACATATATCAGAAGAGACCCTGAAAATTACACTAGAGTGTCAAAAAGCCAAAACAAAGGAAGAGATGTTGAAGTAAAGTAACTGAACTCTCTTAGCATTTCTTGAGCTGAAAGAATGGGAAGCAAAATTCAAGCCTTGAGTTGCAATACTTAGGAGATACTGTAGGGACCAGACGAGAATGCCCACTGTCACCACCTCTATTCCATATTCTATTGGAAGTACTTACTAGGGCAATAAAACAAGAAAAGGAAATAGAAGGCATCCAGATCGGCAAAGAGACAGTTAAACTGTCATTTTTTATAGACAATATGATAGGGTACACAGAAAACCCCAAGGACTAAACAAACAAAATTGGGTCTTGTAGACCAGTTTAGTAGAGTGGCAGGATATAAGATTAATATAAAAAAATCAGTGGATTAAAACAAATATGAGATATCATTTCACCACAGTAAGAATAGAAAAATGTAACAGAACAGCAAGCAATAAATGCTGGCGAAGTTGTGGAGAAACCAGAACCCTTATTCACTGTTGGTGAAAGTGTAAAATGGTGCAACCACTGTGAAAGGTGGTATGGCGCTTTCTCAAAAAGTTTCAAATAGAGATACCATTTGACCCAGCAGTTCCACTACTGGGAATATACCCCAAAGAGACCATAACTGACATTCAAGCAGATATATGCACACCCATGTTTATCGCGGCTTTGTTCACAATAGCAAGGAGTTGGAAACAACCTAAGTGTCCATCAGCAAATGAATGGATAGAGAAGCTGTGGTATATTCACACAATGGAATACTATGCTGCATTATTCAAAATGGGTGACCCTGGAGGACATTATGCTGAGTGAAGTATCTCAATCACAAAAGGACAGATAGTACACTGTTGTAAAACAGGACTGACATCAGGGTTGAGGGGAGACTGAGAAAGATGGGTTCAGTAATGTATACTGCATTGAAACAGATGAGGGAGAAAACTATTTAAAAGGGATATGTGATTAGGTATTATTGTCATGACAGGAGTCCAGAGCGAAGGCTACATGGTGGAGTGGACCTGGGGGGAGGGATTGTAAAACAGTGAAAGACTTTTACTTTTCCTAGAGGGTAGTGTACTAGGGGGGAAGGTTGGGAGGGGAGAAAAGTGCAACAATGAATGAATGGAAACCCAAAGTCTCTCTAAATTTTTACTGAAATTAATAATTTAAATAAAACAAAAAAATTATTCAAGAAAAAAAATAACAGTGGAATTCCTCTACAGTAACAAAGAGAACTAGCAAAGGAATCCAAGAAAGCAATACCATTTGCAGTAGCCAACCACAAACTGAGATACTTGGGAGTGAACCTAACTAGAGACACAAAAGACCTATACAAAGAAAACTGCAGAACATTTCTACAAGACACAATAAAAATCTAAATAAATGGAAAATGTTCCCTGTTCATGGATAAGAAGATTTAATATTGTGAAAATGGCAATCCTACTCAAAGCAATCTACATGTTGAATGCAATCTCAAGCCAGATACCAAATTCCCTTTTCAAGGAGATTGAAAGGCAAACTGTCAAGTTTATTTGCAGAGGAAAGAGACTTCGAGTAAGCAAAGCACTTCTTAAAAACAAAAATGAAGTGGAAGGCATAGCACTTTCTGACCTCAAAAGCTACTACAGAGCAGTAGTAACCAAAACAGCATAATATGGTACAACGACAGGCACATAGACCAACTGAACAGAATTGAGTACCCAGGAACCTGGAGAGAGGCTGAAAGGCACCCAAGCGTCAAGGACTCTCCATCATAGGGTCGCTAGGAGTCGCCTGCAACTCGACGGCACTTAACAACAATAACATCAACAGAGAGAGAAAAAGAGAGAGAGATCATCTGGCCCAGTGATGAGAAAATGATGTGACCAAGACCAAGGTGGGTGACTTTTAATCCACGGCCCTCGGGCTTGTCTTTCATTGTTTTTGTTCAGACATTCCTGTAGGTCGTATAGCCCTGGTCTACAAGTTGCCGTCCTGCGGTCACTTGTGGTTGCTGTGAGGCTGAACACTGTGACACGGATGTGTCAAATGCGTTAATGGTTGGGTACCCAATGCAGACAGAGAGTGGGGTGGAGCTCCCCGATTAAAACAAGCTTGGAAGGAGGAGTGGCATTCACTTCCATAATAGCTTGCCTTCGGAAACCCTATGAACCTGGACCTGGAGAGAGGATGAAAGGCATCCAAGCGTCGAGGACTGTCCTTCATAGGGTCGCTATGAATCGCCTGCGACTCGAGGGCACTTAACAATAACAACAACATCTAAGGTGAACTGATAATCGACAAGGAAATAAAAGCTATCAAGTGGGGAAATGACAACCTCTTCAACAAATGGCAAAATTGGACTGCTACCTGCAGAAAGCTGAAACAGGATCCACATCTCACAACATACACAAAAATCAACTCAAAGTGAATCAGAGACCTAAGAGTAAAGCCTAAAACCATAAAGTTAATCAGAGACAAACTGAGATGCAGCTTAGATGGCCTAGTCTATGGTATATACGGATTCCCAAATACAGCCAGAAATGCTGTAAAGATTATAACCCTGTGCACATCAAAAACTTCTTCTGGCCGAGTGAAAAGGAAATTTACTCACTGGGAAAAAACATGTGACAATACCATATCAGTTAAGGTTCTCATATAAAAAGTTTATTCCTGGGGCTTCACAAGAAAAAGACTGATCACACAATTACAAAATGGGCAAAAGACATGGAAAGACTTTTTAGAGAGGAAGATAATTGGATGTCCAACAGACACATGAAGAAATGCTCAAAATCACTGGAAGAGAATTGCAAATCAAAATCACAGTGAGATACCACCTCACTACAATAGCTGTGGCAAAGTTTAACAGGACAGCAAGAAATAAATGTTGAAGAGGATGTGGCGAGATAAAAACTTTTAAAAAAAATTTTTTTTTTTTTTTAGAAATAACTTATACATTGTTGGTGGGATTGTAAAGTGGTACAACTACTCTGGGAAGCTGTTTGCTGTTTCCTTAAAAAGCTGAACATAGCAATTCCATATGATCCAGCTGTTCCACTGCTTGGAATATACCTGAGAATATGAGAACTGAGGGACAAACGGAGACCTGTACACCAGTGTTCATAGCAGCATTATTTACCATCACAAAAACATGGAAACAGCCCAAGTGTCCAAGCGCAATTGAACGGATTGAGAAATTATAGTACATTCACATGATGGAATACTATACAGCACGCAGGAGCAATGATTTTGTAAATTACTACCTAACTTGGGAGGGCCTGGAGAGCATTATGCTAAGTGAACTAACTCAGTCCTATAAGGACGAATATTGTATAAAACCATTATTGTAGAACAAGAATGAGAATCCAGAGGGTAAGTAGGGGGGAAACAGAGGAGTAAGGATGGGCGGTGGTGGTTAAATAAGCCCATATAATTTTTTTTTTTTAAAAAAAGAGAGATACTATGGACAAAATCTTAAATGACCCAAGGAGCATCAAAATATGATGGAGAAAATATACCGAATCCCTGTATCAAAAAAAATTGACCGACACTGAAA
Organism: Elephantulus edwardii; assembly: GCF_000299155.1. Taxonomy (NCBI): domain Eukaryota; kingdom Metazoa; phylum Chordata; class Mammalia; order Macroscelidea; family Macroscelididae; genus Elephantulus; species Elephantulus edwardii. The sequence goes on from NW_006399769.1 coordinate 19,221,747, forward strand.
TATTTCCTGAAGTATCATATGATCAAGAGCCAATGATAAAGAAGTTCAAGCTGTGCTGAAGGCCTTGGCAAGAAATAAGTCCATAAGAATGAGTGAGATACCAATTGACAGGTTTAAAATAATAGATGCAGCCCTGGATATGCTCATCAGTCTGTGGCAGGAAATTTGTAAGACAGCTACCTGGCATACTGAGTGGAAGAGATCCACATTTGTTCCCATTCCCAAGAAAGGTGATCCAACAGCATCGGGAAATAATGGAACAAAATTATTAATATCACATGCAAGCAAAATACTGCTTAAGATCATTCAAGAACAGCTAGAACAGTACATTGAGAGAGAACTGCAGGATGACCAAGCTGGTTTTAGAAAAAGCTGTGACACCTGGGAAATCATTGCTGATGTTATGTGAATCTTGACAGAAAGCAGAGTACCAGAAGAATGTCTATTTTTGCTTTATTGACCACACAAAGGTTTTTGTTATGTGAACCATAATAAATCATGACTAACATTGAGGAGAAGGAGAATCCCAGAACAACTTGTGCTCATGTAAAACCTGTACGTAGACCAAGAAGCTGTTGTGTGAACAAGGGAATACTACGTAGTTTGAATTTAGGAAGGGTGTGCATCAAGGTTGTATCCTTTCTATATATCTGTCAATTTGTATACTGAGCAAATTAGTTGAGAAACTGAACTCTATGAAGAAGAATGTGACATCAGAATTGGAAGAAGATTCATGACTAACTTTTGCTGTGCAGATGACACAACCTTGCTTACTGAGAGTGAGGAGGACTTGAAGCATTTACTGCAGAAGGTTCAAGACTGCAGCCTTCGATATGGATTGCATCTTAACTTATTTAATCAAGAAAACAAAATTGCTCACTATTAGACCAATAGGCAACATTTGCCAAAAGAATCAACTAATGTTTTGGAAGAAGTAAAACCCAAGAACTCCTTTGTAGCATGGATGGTGAGACTTCCTAATATTTTGGACATGTTACTAAAAGGATACAGTCCCTGGAGAAGGACATAACGCTTGTAAAACCAGAATATCACAAAAAAAGAGGCAGACTTTTAGTGAGACGGGTTTACAGTATGGCTTGGAAGAAGCTGTCAGTGACTTCATCTTACTTAGATCCACAAGCAATACAGTTGGTATCAATAGTCAGGAGATCAGGAGATATATTGCACTGCAAAAGTGTGTAGTCAAGGACCTCTCCAAATTACTGAGGAGCAATGATGTCAGTTATGAGAATCATGGTCAACTTGATTTAGGTCTGATCTTTTTCAGTCACTTGATATAAATAGCGAAGAGCCAGACAGGAAGTAAGGAAGGCAGAACTGATGCCTTTGAACTGTGGTGTTGGAGAAGAATACTGAATATCCCTTGGACTGCCAGGAGGACAAACAGATGTCTTAGAGAAGGTCCAGCCAGAGTGCTCCTTGGAGGCAAAGATGGTTAAACTTTGTCTTGCATACTTTGGGCATATTGGTAACACAAGCTATTTCTTGGAGGGATGGTAAAAGAGTAGAAGACCCACAACCGCATGGATTGGCACCGTGACTGCAGCAATAGGCTCAAGTATGTCAGAGATTGTGAGGATAGCAGAAGGTAGACAGAATTCAGATCTGCTGTTCATAGGGTTGCTGAGTAGTATTCAACCCGATGGTACCTAACAATAACTGCCAAAAGAATCATCTAATGTTTTGGAAGAAGTGAAACCCAAGAACTCCTTTGTAGCATGGATGGTGAGACTTCCTAATATTTTGGACATGTTACTAAAAGGATGCAGTCCCTGGAGAAGGACATAATGCTTGAAAAACCAGAATATCACAAAAAAAGAGGCAAACTTTTAGTGAGGCAGGTTTACATTATGGCTTGCAAGGATTGTGAAAACCTGCAGGGTGGGCCGGAGTCTCATTCTGTTGTTGACAGGGTCACTACATACCAGAACTAAGTTGATGGCAGCTAAAAATAACTTGTTATTATGTGCTATCAAGTTAGAACCCACTCATAGTTGAACTTCTTCCAGGTTTTCAGAGACCGTAAATCATATGAGAGGTTATTTCCCATTTTTCTCCAGTGGAACAACTGGTGGATTCGAGCCATGTGTCTTATGTTTGGCTACGCAGCTCCTTATCATGAAACCACAAGAGTTCCTTACCAACAGCTAGCTGATTGTATTAAATGCACCATCATTTGTGATACCTTCACAAATTAGATGTAGTTTTTCCACACGACGGACTGAAAGATGAATTTGACCATAGTAATCTTTATTAAATGATACAAAGTTATTGACATTTATATGATACCAGGACTCCTCTTTTTTTTCTTTTTCCTTTCTTGTTGTGTACTGTCGAATCAGATCTGGTGGGCACAGGAGGAGATTGCCCTTTCTTCTGCAGTGGAGCATCTAGTGGATATGAACCATTCACCTTCAGGGTTGCAGTGTAGCTTCTTGCCACTAGGCCACCAGAACTCACTTAGAACTATTATTAATACGAACTATTATTAATACTTGATATTACCTTGTTGTTGTTGTTGATTGCCTTCAAATCAAGCATGACTCATGGTGATCCTATGAACAAAAGTCCTGAAGCCCCTCTACAACTATCGACATTTATCAAAGTTCATAGTTTTCAGATGCCACTCCTGCTTCCAGATCTGTCATAGTATGTTATTGTTGTTATGTGCCATTGAGTCACCTGCAGTGTATCGCGACCCTGTGTACAGCAGCTCAAGTGGTTTAGGAAGTGATGCCACTCCTGCTTCCAAACCCGTCATAGAATGTTATAGGTTGAGTCACCTGTGAGTGACCCTGTATACAGCAGCTCTGAACCCTTCCCTGTCCTGAGCCAGTCTCACTAATTCTGAGACACTAATCCCATCACCCCAGTTACTGTATCAATCCATCTCATCTGTGGACTCCCTCTCCTGCACTGTCCGTCCACCCTTCCTAGCTTGATGTCCTTTTCCAAGGACTGATCTCTCCTGGCCATGTGCCCAAAGTAAGTGGAGCAGAAGTTCAAAATCCTAGCCTCCAGGGAGAGACTTGGTTTCACTCTCTCCAAGACAGATCTATTTGTTTTCTTGGCAGTCCATGGCATGTTCAAGACCCTTCTCCAGCACCACGACTTGAAGGCATCTGTTCTTCTTCTTTCATCCTTAGTCATTATCCAACTTTTGAAGCATAACAAGTGATTGAGAAAACAATGGCCTGACTTAGGCACACCTCTGTTTCTAGACTCACATCGTTGCTCTTCAGTACTTTGGAGAGGTCCATGACAGCAGATTTTCCCAGTACAATGATAGTGGTTCCAAGCAAGCTGTAATTGCTAACAACTTCAGTCTCTTCTCCATCTATCATGTTGCTGCCAATTAACCCAGTAGTGAGAATCTTTGTTTTCTTGATGTTGAGCTTCAATCCATATTGAAGACTACAGTCCTTGACCGTGTGTAGCAGTGTTTCAGGTTTTATTTAGTTTCAGCATGCAAGCTTGTGTCATCTGCATATCATAGGTTGTCAATGACTCTTCCTCCAGTCTTGATGCAACATTCCTCCTCATAAAGCCTGCTTCCTGAATGATCTGTTTCTGCATACAGATTGAAAAGGTATGGGGACAGAATGCATTCCTGATGCACTCCTTTCCTGATTTTGAACCATGCAGTGTTTTCCTTGCTGTTCGGAGGACTGCTTCTTGATCCAAGTATGGGTTTCACATAAGCACGATCAAGTATTCTGAAATTCTCATTTTATTCATGGTTAACCACAATTTACTGTTAACCACACAGTCAAATGCCTTTGCACAGTCAATGAAACATAGATAGACATTCTTCAGGTACTCTCTGCTTTCTGCCAAGATCCATCTGACATTGGCAATAATGTCCCTAGTGCCATGACCCCTTCTCACCCCAGACTGTATTTCTGGTCATTCTCTGTCAATGTACTATTCAAATCTATTCTGGATAATCTTCAGCAGGATTTTGCAAGTGTGTGATACTAGTGATATGTTCGGTAATTTCCACACTCTGTCAGGTCACCTTTTTTTTGGAATGGGAATCAATATGGATCTCTTCCAGTCAGTTAGCCAAGTAGTTGTCCTTCAGATTTCTTGGCACAACTTGGTGAGCACATGCAGGGCAGCATCTGTTCGTTGAAATATGTCAACTGGTATGCCATCAATTCTTGGGGCTTTATTTTTTGCCAAGTCCTTCAGAGCAGCCTACACTTCCTCTTTCATCACCATTGTCCCTTGCTCATATGTTGTTTCTTGTAATTCTTCTCTGTTAGCCAGTTCTTTCTGGTACAGTGACTCTGTATACTCCTTTATCTACTTTTAATGCTTCTTGAATCATTCAGTATTCAGCCCATATCGTCCTTAAGCATTGCAACTCAGGCCTTGAATTTATTCTTTAGTTTTTACATTTTAAGAAATGCTGAATGACTTCTTCCCTTTTGATTTTCCAACTCTAGCTCCTTGCACATTTTATTTTGCCGTTTCTTCCCAAGCAGCCCTTTGAAATCTTCTTCTATTCAGCTCCTTAACTTCTTGATTTCTTCCCTTTACTTTGGCTTCTTGGCACTCCAGTGCAAAATTCAGTCTCTTCTGACATCCATTTTGGTCTTCATCCTTTTTCTTTTTTTAAATTTTATTATTTTGTGTGTGTGTACTGTCAAATTGGATCTGACTGGTGCAGGAGGAGATTGCCCCTCCTCCAGCAAAGCCTCTGTCTTCCTTCATTGTAATGCCTTTTTGTATTCTCCATGAACAATATTCTTGATATCTTTCCTCAATTTATCTGGTCTTTGTTCATTAATATTCAAGGCCTCAAACCTATTCCTGAGTTGGTTTTAAAATTCTTGGTAGATAGACTCAAGGTCAAGTTTTGATACCTGTGGATATGATTTAATCTTCTTTAGTTTTAATTTGAATTTGCATATGAGCAGTTGATGGTCTGTTCCACAATCAGCACCAGGCCTAGTTTTTATTGCTGTTATTGAACTTCTCCGGTGGTTCCTTCCACAGATTCAATCAATCTGATTTCTGTGCATCCCAGCAGGTGAAATCCATGTGTATAGTCTTCATTTATGTTTCTTATAAAAGGCATTTGCTATGAATAAAACAGTATTACTAATACTTGATTATTAGCTTTATAGACTATTTAATATGGAAATGTTTTTTTAATTATAAATGTTTTGTTTATACTTTTATTTTTTACTAATAGTGTAAAAATACAACACCTGTTATTGATGAGGGATTTCTGGGTGATGCACATGGTTAACACGCTTAACTTCTCACCGAAAGATTGGTGGTTGGAGTCTATCCAGAGACATCTAGGAAAAAAATACCTAATAAGTTGCTATCTTTAAAAAAAATCAGCCATTGAAAACACTTTAGAACTCAATTTTATTCTGACCCATGAGGTTTCCTTGAATAGAAATTGACTCTGTGGCAGCTGGTCTAAGCATTGTTAAGGAGTGATCCACTTGCTTACATTTTCCAAGTAATTCAAAGTATCTGCCTTGAGTGCCAAAGTCCCACTGCTCCCAATAATTTCTGGATTATTTTCTCTCCTAAATGTTCTATTTTCTTGCTAAAAAAGCAGCACATGCAACATGATTTATTATTTTATTGATGTGTTTGATTTATAAGAATTTCTAAACATTTATTGAGCAATCACTGTTGAAAGCATTTTTCTTGTAATAACTTATTTTTTTCACTCTGCACCTATGCGCCAGCGAAGAAGGGGCATTCTCCCATGCAGTTACCTGCCTATGAAAACCTGCTAGAGAGTCTGCTGTGGGTTGGTTTTGACTCAGTTGTACATAGCAACAACATAATCATATTGGTCATTTTTATATATGAAGAAGTAGAGCACAAAAGTTTTAGTAACTTGCCTAATGTCACACAACAATGCTAAAGATTCTTTTATAATCCTGAGGGTGTCAAATTGTAATGATGCCTTTAGGGACTTTTGAGAAATAAAAATTTCATACTAAACCCCAGTTTTGTGATTCAAGTGTTCTTTTTAAAAAAAAAAATTTAATAAATTACCCTTTTCACTTTATATGTTGACTGGAGTCATTATTCTTACAGTAACACTGACCTTAACTTTTCATTCACTGTATATAATTGCTAAACTCTTAAAGTTTATATTATGGAGTTTAGTTGAAACCATATATAAAATAAGATGTGCAGAAAATCCTTCTGAATTTTAACTTCTTGTGTGTATCATATGTACTGTGCCTACATCATGACACAGCTATTTTGGCTAGTAAAATATTTCTGTTACTAGTAATACGTTTCCAAATGCTACCATTTGCCTGTGTTTTTAAATGGTGAAGTTAATAAAGGAAAAACTTCACCAATAAGTATAATTCATTGGCCCAGTGACCATAAAGCATTATTGCTTTTTTTTCAGTATTCATTACATTTATTAAATTAATTACACTCTGATTTATTTGTTTTACATTGCTTTTTCTTTCAACCAACTTTTTTTTCTTTTAATAAGTGTTTGTCTAAAATTCTGCTTGTTTGCAGGTTCACTTATGTAGTTCCCACTTGTTACTTCGACGGGCAGCTGTAGCATGTCTTCGGCAGCTTGCACAAAGAGAAGCAGCTGAAGTATGTGAATACGCCATGAGCCTAGCAAAAAATGCAGGGGACAAAGAGAGCAGTGGTGCCAGTAAGTTTTGTTATTGGTCATTGTCCCTTTTCTCTTCCTAATTTGGGTGAACGTTTATAGAGCAAATTAATTTGCCATTAGTATGCACATTTCATTTCATAATATTAGTTGCTGTTCCTTCCGTGCAAGAACACTCTTCACACTTTCACCTTATTGTTATGTGCTGTTGAGCCAGAACTGACTTATAACTGACCCTCCAGTGGGTTTTTAGAGACTATAAATCTCATGGGAGGAGATTGCCCACCAGCGGCTGGTGGATTCCGACTATTTCTCTGTGGGTTGGCAGCACTGCTTCTTACTCCCTATGTCACCGAAAATCTCTCTTCTTCCCTAGAGACCTTCTATCTATTTGCCCTTCTTTCCTACCCCTGCCTGCCTTCTAAGCTTTGTTCTGGGAGCAGGTGCTGCCCTTTTGTCCTCATATAATTCCTTTCTTTTGTGATTTAACTTATTTCACTCAGCTTAATTCCTTTAGGAGCTCTGGTGGCTTAGTGGTAAAGAGTTGTTAACACTGCCTTCCAGAGGTGATTGTGATGGATATCGTACTGTAGAGTTGGAACCAAACCATAGCTGACCCTCCAGGCGGTTTTCAGAGGCAGTAAATCAAATGGGAGGAGATTGTCCATCCTTCTCCCACGGAGCAGCTGGTGACCTCTAACCGTGTGCCTTCGGGATTTCAGTGCAGCTTCTTGCACAATTCACATCGGCTAGCTGCTCCGTGGGAGAAAGGGGGGTAGTCTCCACACACACACACAATTTACTGCCTCTGAAAATGCACTGGAGGGTCAGCTATGGGTCGGTTCTAGCTCCATGGTACATAACAACAGTGTTCTCTGTGGTCATCCGTGTTCTACAATGTCACAGATTTGGCATAATTCTTTAATACTGAGTAGGATTCTTTTGCATTAATGTGCAGTTATGTATCAGTTTATCTGTTGATAGGTGCTTAGGTTGCTTCCATGTTTTTACTGTTGTGAATAATGTTATGATGAACAAGTATGTTCATGTATCTGTTAGTTTCAAGGCTTCTGTTTCTCTAGGAAGTATATCTAGTAGTAGATTTCTTGTTCAAATTCTATTTCTACCTTTTAAAGGAATTACTGCATCATTTTGCACAGTGGTTATACCATTTTACACACCATTTACGAGAGTTTCAATCTCTCCACAACATTGCTAGTATTTATTTTCTATGCTTTTGAACTTCACTAGTCTGAGATGATACCTTCTTTGTTCTGATTTGCATCTTTCCAATGACTGTTGATCTTGAGTGGTTTTCTTATGTGTGTGCCGTCATGTCTTCTATAGAGAATGGCTTTTTCCTGTTTCCTGCCTACTTTTTAACTGAAATTTCTTTTTGTTGTTGACATTTTTTCTTAAATTTGGATTAATCCTTTGTCAAATATGTCATGCCAAAAAGTTTTTCTTATTCTATGGGTTCTCCTTTATCTCTTGGTAGAGTCTTTGATGCACTTGTATGTCTAGTTTTTAGAAGTCAGTATCTCTTTCTGTTTTTTCCAGTACTGTCAAAGGTATATGACTTTCTGGATAACATTTTAATGTTCAAACATAGACAAATTTTAAAGTTTCTTTTTCTTAAAAGAGTAAAAATATAATAAGACCACTAACAAAAATTCCAGTGTTTTTTTTTTTTTCTGGCCATTTTATGTTTTAATTTTTTTTTTTAAATTCTTATCAAAAAACAGTGACCAGATTTTTTGCCATTGTTTGAGGACATTTCAGCTATATGATGGGTGAATAACTCTACAGTTCTTGCCCCTTATCAGTAACAGACTTCTGAAAAGAGAAGACAAATAAAACGTCCTCTGCTTCTTAACATATTATAACTTCCCTCTGGAAAGTGAGGCCAAAAAAATCCCGTTGAAATATCAGTAGCTATTTTGGAAGTAAAAGCAGAATCCTTGTGGTTTTTTTTGTTGAAGGTTTTTTAAAAATAATTTTTTTTTGTTTCTTATATAGGTTTACATAGTAAATTAGATTTACATTTGACAATCTCTACACAGATTGTTCATTAACATTAATTATACTTTTCACAATGCATCAACATTCTCTTTTAGAGCATTCTAGTCTTTCTGTGTTATTGAAAATTTTTCTGTATTTTGAACTAGAAGCTTACTTTTTGGATATCTGATTTAGAGCTTTGTCAGACTTTTATTGACAGATACTTTCCATGTTATGAGAGAAAATTTTTACTTCATAGAATATTCTAGTGCTTAGACATTGCTGGAGTGCCTAGGAAGGAAGATACAAAAATAGCTTCACTTTTAACATTGTATAATAAGAGCCCTAATAATAATCATACTGCATTACAGAATTAAAAGTAATCTATCAACTAACTTTATTGTTTTTTTGAAAAAAGCATAACACCAAAAAGAGAGATGTAAATCCCTTGAATACATACAAATGTTCACAAATTCAGCATGTTCGTCACCATGCTATTGGAAGATACATATTTTCTTTCAGATTCACTCCTGGGGCTCCCTAAGACCACTGCAGGTTTGGTGATTCTCTTGTTTGATTCACAAGGCTCAGCATGTACTTGCATTCATAGCTATGAGTCATTGCAGGGAAAGGAGATACAATTAAAAAATTATTCTAGGGAGAAGGTGCTTGGGTAAAGCCTTGAGGAGCCCAGACCCAAGAGTTCTTTCCTGCTGGAGTCTGTCACAGAGGACATGTGTAAGTAACACCAGCAGTGAATTGTGACAGTATATGTGAAGTGTGTTCTACTCAGGGAAGCTGGTTAGCACTACAGTAGCCAAGGCTTTTATTGAGTGCTTGCCATGTAAACACCATGTCATTAGCATCCTACCAAAATTTCAGACTCAGACAAAAAAGCCCTTTAGCATAAACTGTATTATTTGTAAAATAGTCTGGAAATCACGAGGCACGTTTATCAGAAAATGCTGGGAGCCTTCATGAAATCCAAATTTCCAGAAAGCAGCTGAGGACAGGCCTGTCTAAAGATGGCAGTGTTGGGGTTTTTGTTCCAACTCTTTCCTGCATCCGTAAACATTAGTACACATGAAGAGGTATTTTACAAAATAGGAAATATAACAGTGAATAAATAGTTTTAATCTCTTGAGAGTAAATACGTTTCTATAACCGTGTGATAGCAGTTTTTCATCTACATAACTAGACAAGAGCCAAAATAAAGGTTATCATCAGTGTTGGGGAGATAGGAATAAAAGGGAAACCTTTCATATTGCTGGTAGAAGGATGAAGTGGTACACACTTTGGAAGGGTTCTGTGGCAGTGTGTGTATCCACAAAGTTTTCCAACTGTGTTTAACCTTCAACCTAGCAATTCTCCTTTTAGAAATTTATCCTTAGTGAGTAATTCTATTTCATTTAGTGGGTTACTCTTTGTTTGTTTTTTTTTTCTTTCTATATTTTATTAACTTTCATAAACATTTACAGAGATTTTGGGTTTCCATTCATTAATTGTTGCACTATTCTCTCTACCCTCCTCCCAGTTTGTTCTTGTCCAAATGCCACAGTGCTTGTCAAAGCCAGTTCTGATTAATCTTCTTTGTCAGTG
>NW_006399769.1:19232689-19233574 GCF_000299155.1 Elephantulus edwardii
AATATTGCATGAGTTCCTTGTTTTTTAATGCAGCATCTTTGAGTTAAAACTCAGATTGTAGAAATATAATTACTAATCTGGGAGAACAGGGGCTGCATATACTGTTAATTGTTAGCATGGAGGGAGCCTCTGTGCCTAATCTTTCCCTGTAGTGTTTTTCCCCCTACTTTTCATATTTTTTTTTTATTCGCCTGACTATGACTGACTTTTTTTTTCAGTCCTTCTTTCTCCAGCTTATCCTAAGTTTAGAATAATCCAACTAATAGCTGTTCAGTTTACATCTCTCTGTCTTCACAGCCTCCAGGATTTAGAGGACTGTAGCCTTCGTGTTAGGGAGCCTTTGTGGCTAGTTGCACTATCAACCCAAAGACACCTGTTTGAATCCATCAGTTGCTCTGTGGATGAAAGATGGAATCTCCTCCCATGTGATTTACTGCCTCTGAAAACCCCCAGGAGGGTCAGCTATAAGTAGATTCTGACTTGATGGTACATAACAGCAACAGACTTTGTATTATTTCTACTGCTTATACACTGTTTTTGTAAAGCAAGTAATCAAATCATTATTTCATAATATTAACTTTGTATAGTACTTGCAAATATTTTTAGAAATTAAAAAAAAAAGCACAACAAACTTTCAGAACATCAAGCTACTTTCACTTGGAGTCCCTCCATGGTACATGATTAATATGGTTGGCTGCCAATCAAAAGGCACCAAAGGCCTCATGGTATGTTGTTGTTATGTGCCATCGAGTTGCTTGCGACTCATAGCGACCCTATGTACAACAACCCTAAACTCTGCTCTGTCTTGTGCCAATCGCACTGTCTCTGACACTCCCATTTGATTTCCCCATTCACTGAATCAATCCACCTCATAGAGGGCCTTCC
>NW_006399769.1:19233710-19257467 GCF_000299155.1 Elephantulus edwardii
AATCTGTTTGTTTTCCTAGCAGTCCATGGTATTCTCAGTACTCTTCTCCAGCACCACAGCTCAAAGGCATCAATTCTCCTTCTAGCCTCCTTGGTCATTGTCCAACTCTGGCCTGTATCAAATGCACCTTAGTCTCCAGAGAGACACCATTGCTCTTCAGTACTTTGGAGAGGTCCCTAACAGCAGACTTTCCGAATGGCAATGCTCCTTTTAATTTCCTGGCTACTGGTGCCAAGAGTGTTGACTATGGAGCCAAGCAAACTGAAGCTGTGAACAATCTCAATCTCTTCACCATCCATCCTGATGCTGCCGATTGGTCCAGTGGTGAGAATCTTTGTCTTCTTGGCATTGAGCCTCAATCCATATTGTAGGCTGCAGTCTTGACCCTCTGCATCAGGTGCTTCAGGTCCTCTTCAGTTTCAGCAAGCAGGGTTGTGTCATCCGCATAACGCAGATTGTTGATAAATCATCCACCAATCTTGACCCCATGAATCTGCCTCATGGTATACTTAGGAAAAAGCCAGCCATTGAGAACACTCTGGACCCATGTTTATCACAGTATTATTTACAATAGCAAAGACATGGAAACAAGTGCCCATCAGTGAATAAATGGATAGAAAAACTATGTAGGGTGCATTCACACCATGGAGTGCTCTGCAACATTGAAAAACAGTAAAGAATTTGTGGAACATTGTATAGTCTGGATGAGTCTAGAAGACATTATGCTTAATGAAAGAATTCAGTCCCCAAAAGACAAATACTGTACCTATAAAAACTGGAGAAATGTTTACATACAGAAAAAAAATCAATCTAGTGTGTTTACCAGGGAGCCAATGTTAGGGTGGGGAGGAGAGTAGGAAATGAATGGCTAGACAATGAACACTTTATTGGGAAGGACAAAGTGGAATGAATTGAAGATCAGATCTCATGTTTATTGTAGTTAACATTATGGAACAAAATATGAAGGATTGCCTTAAAAAATACCACAATGTGCTTTGTAAACTTTCACACAAATTCCAATTAAAACATGTTAAATAAAAATGAAACAGCAACCTGCATTTTTATAAACAGGCCATTGTTAGTACGTGTATATTTTAAAAGAGTAAAAAACTTTGTTAAGGGTTTTTGTAAATTTCTAGAAATCTAAATTTGTTTATGCTGGGAAAAAACCCACCCCAAACCACTGTTGAGTATCATGCCGCTGCGATATACATGAGTGTACCATGAGGAGAAATTGCTAGAAGTGTGTTTCTCTTCTACCATTATTTTGTTAGTCAAGTATAACATGAGCATTCTCTGGAGAGTTCTTTACATTAATTCAGAATAGTCCGTCTTAAACATTAGGGTCCAATATTTTTTGTCAGGTTAAGTTTTAATCCTAAAGACATGCAAACTGGAGACCAAAACACGTCAAATTGCACATATTTATGTGGTTTCATTCCTTTTGTGAATTAACATGGTCTTACTATATCTGTTCTCTGTGTTGTTGATTGCCTTCAAGTTGAGCACAACTCACAGTGACCCTATGAACTAAAGGCCTGAAGCCCCTCTACAACCATCAACATTTATCAAAGTTCATAGAGTTTCTGGAGGCATGTTGTTTAGGAAGTGGATGCCACTCCTGCTCCCAAACCTCTCATAGTATGTTACTGTTGTTATGTGCATCTGAATTGCTTGTGATGTATAGTGACTCTGTGTACAGCAGCTCTGAACCCTTCCCTGTCCTGAGCCGGTCTCACTAACTCTGACACACCAACCCCTATTGCCTCAGTCACTGTCTTCCTCTCCTGTGCTGTCCGTTCACCCTTCTGAGCATGATGTCCTTCTCCAAGGACTGATCTCTCCTGGCTACATGCCCAAAGTAAGTGAGCTGGAGCTTCATAGTACTGGCCTCCATGAGTCATACACATTTTTATTTGTATAAATTACTTTTCAGATGTCAATCCTTTTGCACCGGGGGTTAGTTCTCGAAGTGATATCCATTGTCGACACCAAGGCGTCAATATAACAGAAACTGGTCTGGAGGGACTTCTTTTTGGAATGCTAGACCGGGAAACGGATCGCAAATTATGTTCTGACATCCATGACACATTGGGACACATGCTTTCATCGCTGGCAATAGAAAAACTGTCCCATTGGCTAATGCTTTGTAAAGATGTTCTGGCAGCTTCTAGTGGTATGTATTTAATATATTAAATATGTTCTTAAAGTGGAAATGAAAAACCAAGTTCTTAAAATAATTAAAATTATTTCTTTCAGATACTTTTTAAAATATATATATATATATATGTTTATGTGGATTTGAGCTTACATTAAGTATACTGATAATTTTTCATTTATATAAACCCTATGACAGCTAAATTATAAGCCAATGAACTCCCTATGTTTTTAGAAAATAGCTAAGGAGAAACTAAGTTTTTATGTATAAAATTCTAAGTTGCTCTGTAGGTTGGTATAGTATGCACACTAATGGAAAAATTGGTATTTGATTATTTGTTTAAAATAAATTTGAAAATTTTATAGTTTTCCAGAGAGAGAGCTTAGTCACTTTTTTGCTAGAACTCTTTTAATAGAAATGCAAGTTCTAAAGCATCTTTAATTCAGGTTGTGCCTTTGTTATAATATGCTTATATTTCTGTTACAGATATGAGTACTACAACTCTGTTAAGCAGTGGAAAAGATGAAGAATCAGAAAAGAAAGATGAGATGGATGATGATACCATGTTTACGACACTTGGTGAGGAAGATAAATCCAAACCCTTTGTGGCACCTCGCTGGGCCACCCGGGTATTTGCTGCTGACTGCCTGTGTCGGATCATCAACTTGTGTGAGAATGCAGACCAGGCTCACTTTGATCTTGCCTTGGCACGCTCTGCAAAGCTACGAAACCCAACAAGTAAGTTTAAAATCAATACTAATTATTTGAGGTGTGTTTTTACAGTTTTGCAATATTTTCCTGCTGTTAGTCGTAGACATGTAAACTATTCTTTTCTGTTAGATTCTTTGGCTTTTACTTTTCTCTCCCATCTACATGCTGTCTATCCCGCCTTCTCATCCATATTTGGAAAATAGCTTGAACGAGATCACCCAAAGTTGGTATGTAACATTAATTTGGAACAGATGCATGGCAGGTTTTCAGAGGCACAGGAGGAGATTTCCCATCTTTCTTCCACAGCAGATGGTGTATCCAAACCGTGTGTCTTTGGGTTAACAGCACAACTCCTTACCGCTAAGCCACCAGAGCTCCCTTTGTGATGCCACTATTGTTGTCATGTGCCATCGAGTTAACTATGCCCTCACAGCAACCCTATGAGTGACTGCTCTGAACCTTGCCTGAGCCAACCACGCTGTCCCAACACATCTGACCCTATTGACACAGTGACAGTGTCAGTCCATCTCATCAGAGGTTTTCTTCTCCTGTGCTGACCCTCTGCCCTTCTAAGCATTATGTTCTTTAAGGACTGGTCCTCCTGACAACATGCCCAAAGTATGTGAGTTAGAGTTTCAAAATCCTTGCCTCCAAGGAGCAAACTGTTTCACCCTCTCCAGGACAGGACAGACCTATTTGTTCTCTTGGCAGTACACAGTATGTCCAATAAATTTTTTCAGCACCACAGCTCAAAAGCATTGATGATTCTTATGTCATCCTTAGTCATTGTCCAGCTCTCTGATGCATAGCAAGCAATTGAGAAGATCATGACCTGCATCAGGTGCGCCTTAGTCTTTAGACTGACATCATTGTTCTTTAGCACCCTGGAAGGGTCCTTGACAACCGATTTTCCAAATGCAACTCATCTTCTGATTTCCTGGCTGCTGATGCCAACATTGTGGATGTGAACAAGATGAAATTATTAACCACTTAAGTCTATTCTCCATCTTTCATGATGCTAACTATTGACCTGACGATAAGTAATTTTTCTTGATGTTGAGATGCAGTCCATATTGAAGAAGATCCTTGATCTTGGCGGCAAACACTTCCAAGTTCCTCCTCTGTTTCTATGAGGAAATTTGTGTCATTGGCATAACATAGTTGTTGATGAGTCTTCCTGCAGTCCTGATACCGCATTGTTCATAAAGTCCAGCCTCTGAAGTGGTCTGTTCAGCATATAGATTGAAAAGGTGTAGAGAAAGGATACATCCTTGATGTGCTCTTTTCTTGATTTTGAACCACATAAATAGTTTCTTTGCTCTGTTTGGACAACAGTATCTTGGTCTAGGTTTCACATGAGCACAATCAAGTGTTTGCAGATTCCCATTCTCCATCAATTTTAGTCACAGTTTGTTTTAGCCTTTACATAGTCAATAAAAGCAAATAAGACATCTTTTTAGTACTCTGTTTTCAGCCAACATCCATCTAACATCAGCAGTGTTATCTCAGGTGCCATGGCCTCTTCCAGTCTCAGCTTGAATTTCTAGCAGTTCTCTGTCAATGTTCTGTTCTAGTCATTATGGGCAAATTTTTAGTAATATTTTGCTTACATGTGACATTAGTTCGATAATTTCCACATTCTGTTGGATCACCTCTTTTGGGAATGTGATCAACTATGGGTCTCTTCCAGTTATTTTTCAGGTATTCCACCCTGGAGTGCCCTGGAGTCTACTGTGACCCATAGCGACCCTATGAGCAGTGGCTCTGAACCTTACCCTGTCCTGAGCCAACCTCTTCTTCTCCAGTGGATCTGACCCCATTGTGTCAGTCCATCTCATCCTGGATCTTCCTCTCCTGTGCTGAACCTCTACCCTTCCAAGTGTCATGTCCTTCTCCAGGCAGCACTGTTGTTGTTGTTATGTGCCGTCGAGTCGCCTGCGACTCATAGCAACCCTATGTACAACAGCCCTAAACTCCGCTCTGTCCTGTGCCAATCGCAATGTATCTGACACTCCCGTCCCACTTATCCCAGTCACTGAATCAATCCACCTCATAGAGGGCCTTCCTCTCCTGCGCTGTCCCTCCACCCTCCCAAGCATGATGTCCCTCTCCAAGGACCGGTCTCTCCTCACAACATGTCCAAAGTATGTTAGACGGAGCCTCAGAATCCTTGCCTCCAAGGAGCCACCCGGTTTAACCCTTTCCAGGACAAATCTGTTTGTTTTCCTAGCAGTCCATGGTATTCTCAGTACTTTTCTCCAGCACCACAGCTCAAAGGCATCAATTCTCCTTCTATCCTCCTTGGTCATTGTCCAACTCTCTGATGCATAACAGGTGATTGCGAAGACCAGGCAGCACTAGGTAACCAAAATGAAGAATCTACTTCTTTTCTTGGCTTCTAGACAGTGAATTTGAGAGCCTGCTTACATTCCTTGCCTATTCCCTACCCTGCTCTGTCTTCAAAGCCAGCAGTATGGATTCTGTGATTCTTCAATCATTTATTTCTCTAACTACAAGCAGGGAAGTTCTTCTGCTTTTAAAGACTGTGATTAGATTAGATTAGATTAGATGCTTCTTGTTCTAAAGGTTTCAAGCTATTGTACCACCAATTTAAAGCCTAATATCTTACCCATTCAAATGTCCTGCATCTTGTCTTGAAAAGTCAACCACTTCTTGTCTATCATGGGCACAATTCCAGGTTTTCTGCTCTTGTACACAGAATAGGAGTAAAGATCAACCATTCTAATCTGAGGATGGGGGAAGTATGAAAAGAAATCACTAACTCTCAAGCAGTTTTCACATTCAGCTGAGCTAATATCAGTATGACAGAAGAAGAATCAATGCTTTTGAATTCAAATATTGGAGAAGATTACAGGATAGCCCATAGGCTACCAAATGAACAAAGAAGTCTATCTTGGAGGATGGCCAACCAGGGTGCCCTTTAAAGGCAAGAATCGTGAAATGTCATCTTACATACTTGGGACAGGTTACCAGGAAGGGCCAGTCCTTGAAAAAAGACATCATACTGGAAAAAAGTAACCAGCAAAAGAGAGGAAGACCCTCAATTAGATGGATTGACCCAGCAACTGTAACAATGAACTTGACCATGAGGGAGATTGTGAGGATGGCACAGGATAGGACAAGGTTCAGCTCTCCTTCATAAGGCAGCTCTGAGTCATAATCCACTTGATGGCGCCTACCAGCATCAGGCTTGAGATTAATTAGTCTTTTGTGGTCCAAGGTGCCCCCCCCCCACCATCCTACTTCCTTTTTGTGAAAGAGAGCATCTATTTGAAGTAAATTTATAAGCTTGTTTTTCCCCTGTAGTAATCTGTGAGACTTCCAGCCATCTTTATTTATTCCATAGTCTTTTTCAGTCCGCATGGCTGTGTTTCTTTTTCTGTAAATTCTCCAGAGCCTTTTTTAGGCCCCTATGTATGCCATGTTAGAGGAAGCCTTTTTGCAGATTTTTCCTCAGTAATTTGATCTGGTTTGGGCTTTGCTGAGATGCTAAGGGATAATGCTCCCAAGCTTTTAGGTGCTCTTTTGTTTGATTGAGATGTTCTATGAGTCATATATTATCTTTTCAAAGCACTTAATGTCTCTGAATACTCTGACCTTTTGATCTTTCTGAGATATTAGCGAAAGGTTGTATAATCACACCCTCACCTTTTTCTTAGGAATAGACTTCCTACAGTGAATCTCTCAATTTAGCATCTTTTGTAATCTGAGTAGACTGAGATTCTCTCAAATCCTTACTTCCTGGTGTTTGGAAATTTCCTTAGTTAAATGTCCAATTGTTTATAACTTCTACTTTGCACATCACTGCAGAGCATGATTTTAATAGCCTTCCTGCCACTATGTGGCAAATACTTCTTTCCTTTTGATTATCAACAGTGTGTTTTTCATTGTCTTCTGAGCCATCATTAGCAACACCTTTAAAGCCTGCTGCATCACTATTCATGGTAGATATTCTCTAAATGAGTTTGGTTTTTATCACATACTCCTTGCTAATAAAGTTATTCAACTCACACTCAATTCATTGCCTTCATATCAGCACTGACTTATTTCTGACCCTTTGGTGGGTTTGTGGGAAGCTATAAATCTAGTGACTTAGTGGATAAAGAGTGGGAACACTAGTGGCCTCGTGGTAAGGAATTTTGCTGCCATTCCAAAGGTACATAGCTCATATCCACCTGTTGTTTGGCGAGAAAAATGGACATTCAACTTCTGTGTGATTTACGACCTCTGAAAACTTGCTAGAGGATAAGCAATGAGTTCATTTCCACTCAACAATGCATAACAGCATACAACAGTGGGTAAGGCTTTACACTGCCAGCCCAAAAGCAAGCACTGCAAATCTATCGACTGCTCTGTGGGACAAAGATGAGCAGTCTCCTCCCATGTGATTTAGAGCCTTTGAAAACCCAGTGGAGGGCCATCTATGAATTGGTTCAAACTCAAAGGCACATAAATTGCACAAGGAGGAGATTACCCATCTTAATCCCCCGGAGTCGTTGGTGAATTTGAACCATCAGAGAGCTCACAGTCTTTGGTCAACAGCGCAATTCACTATAGACTATGACACCAGTGCTCCTCCAATAGGGTTCTGAGCATCTTTATTTCTAATAGGCCTTTTCAAGTCACGTTAGGATCATTCTATCATCCCTCTGAGAATTCCTCCAGTCTCTACCTACTGCGTCATGCTAAAGCCATTCCACCTTTATGGAATTTTGTTTTAGCCACATCCTACTTTAAGCACCAACATTTCTGTTACTTTCCCATTTCTACTTCCTACCAGCTTAGTGTTTAAGCAGTATATATCTCTGTAGTCAGTCCAATGTGTGTCTCTCTGGAACTAAATCAAGATAATCGTTTCTGCAAGCTGTTAAGAGTCAATATTTCCTTGTTTTTTGTATCTTCAAGTCCACTAATGTGTTCCTTGGTTATGGATATTTTCCTCAGTCTTCAAGCTAACATCATTGATGTTTCTCTGAGAAAAGTTTTTCTATTCTTCTTTCTCACACACTTTAGATAATAAAGGTTAGGGCAGGCAGTCTTAATCACATCTGCAGAGTCCTTTTTACCACATAAAGTAACATAGTTACAGGTCTTAGAGATTTTGAATGAGTATTTGTGGGACCAGTATTCCGTTCTGTTTTATTCTAAGCAGAAGCAATGAGAAATATGTAAAGGAATGAAAGTATAAGTGTGCATATCCATATTTAAAGAGAAGTATTGTTCCTTAGTTTGACTTTCCTTCCTTTGTATATTTTTTATTTTGGTTATAAATCCATTCCTAGGCCTTATCCTTCTGTTCTCAGAGATCCTCACAAGCATTCTCTCTCCATGTAATTTGTACTTGTTTGGGTTTTTTTGGTGCCTCCATGTGGTTCTTAAGTTTCTTTTGTTTGTTATAATTTCCTGTATTTCTCTCCTTTTTCATTCTTCATGGTTATCTGTTTTTAACTTTTTGTATTTTATTGAGAATACCAAAAAATTTCTAAATTATTCCATTTGTATAGGAAATTTTTTCAGCAGTCATCTCTCTGAATTTTTTAAATCTATCCTGTTGTGTTTAATCATAAGCTTACTTGTTTACAAAGCCACACAAGAGTAGTGTGCTCCCATGTTTGGAATTTGCTCACTGTGTGATTGGTCTGTATATAGTGAAGCATGATTGCTTATATTCTTTATTACTAGGGGATTTTATACCTGTAATTGCATGATAAGCTGATATAACAGCTTCTCACCCGGCATGCATTCTCTTGCCTGTCATTCTCATTTTGAACAGTCCTGTAAGGTATGTGAAAAACTCTAAACCCAGTGAATGTGATTTCTTTCCGCATCATCCTCAACTCTTGCTTTAGTTACAGGAAAGTACTACTCCCAAAGCGTGATAAACTATTGACCCTGAAACTTCTTTCCATTTTGGGCTTTCTTCCCAGTATCTTTTCCACTCTCATGTCTTCAGGAGTTCTTTTCCTTAAATTTAGAAAAAAAGGGAGCTCTTGATTTGAAGACGGTTGCAAGTGTAGAGATTATATAAGGAAGTGACAGAATTCTGATTGTTGAAGAAAGCATTCTCATTCAAGGGATAGAGTGGCCTAGTTTGGGGTTTGGGTGATTGCTAACAGGCTTAGCTTTTATGAATTACATGAAAGCACAAGAAGAATAATTAATATTTCTATTTATTATGAAGGGAGTTCTGGTGCCCTAGTTTCTAAGGAGTTAGGGGGCTAACCCACAGATGCCTGTTTTCAGCAAGAATCCATTACCAGTGACTCAGAAGAGAAATCATTTCCTCCTGTGCAATTTACAGCCTCCTGAAAACCTGCCAGAGTCAACTATGAGTTGCTTCTGAATAGTTTGCGTTTTTGTTTATTATGGAAAGTACAAAGATTCTCACCACAGGGCCTATTGGCAACATCATGATGGATGGTGAAGAGCTTGAGACTGTTAACAGCTTTAGTTTGCACGGCTCCACAGTCAACATTTTTGGCACCAGAAGCCAGGAAATCAAAAGATATATTGCAATGGGAAATTCTGCAGTTAGGGACCTCTCCAAAGTACTGAAGAGCAATAATGTCACTCTGGAGAGGTGCGCCTGATACAGTCCATGGGCTTTGCAGTCACTTGCTATGCATCAGAGAGCTAGACAATGACTAGGGATGATAGAAAGAGAATTGATGCCTTTGAGCTGTGGTGTTGGAGAAGAGTATTGAATATACTATGGACTGCTAAGAAAATGAACAGGTTCAACCTACCGAGGGTTAAACCAGGCTGCTCCTTGGAGTCAAGGATTCTGAAGCTTCATCTGACATACTTTGGACATGTTGCAAGGAGGGACGTCATGCTTGGGAGGGTGGAGGGATAGTGCAGGAAAGGAAGACTCTCTATGAAGTGAATTGATTGAGTGACTGAGATAATGGAGGTAGGTATGTTGGAGACAGTGAGACTGGCACAGGATAGGGCATGGTTTAGGCTGTTGTACATAGGGTCGCTATGAGTCACATGCAACTCGACAGCACATAACAACAACAACTTTATATAATATATGTTGTTGTTGTTATGTGCTGTCAAGTCACTTGCAACTCACAGCAACCCTGTGTACAACAGCTGTAAAGGACTGCCTGTCCTGAACCAATTTTCATTGTCTCTCACACACGTACCCCCTTTACCCTAGTCACTGAGTCAATCCATCTCATCTGGGATCTTCCTCTCTTGCTTGCACTTTCTCTCCACCCTTCCAAGCATGATGTCCTTCTCTAAAGTCCAGTCGCTCCTTGTAACATGCCAAAAATGTGTCAGACAGAGCTTCAAAAGCCCTGCCTCAAGGAGCAGCCTGGTGTCACCCTCTCCAGGACAGGCCTCTTTGCTCTCTTAGAGGTTCATGGTATGTTCAGTACTCTTCTCCAGCACCATAACTCAAAGGCATCGGTTTGTCTTCTGTCATCCTTAGTCATTATCTAGCTCTCTGATGCATAGCAAGTAATTGCAAAAACCTTAGCCTGGATCAGATTCACCTTAGTCTCTAGATTAACATTGCATCTCTTAGTACTCCAGAGACGTCCCTGACAACAGATTTTCCCCAATGCAATTAATCTTTTGATTTTCTGGATACTGGCACCAAGAGTGTTGGTTGTGGAGCCAAGCAAGCTGAAGCTGTTAACAATCTCAATCTCTTCTCCATTTATCATGATACTGCCAATTGGCCGAGTGATGAGAATCTTTTGTTCTATTAATGTTGAGCTTCAGTCCATATTGAAGGCTGCACTCCTTGACATTCTGTAGCAAATGCCTCAGGTCCTCCTTAGTTTTATGAAGCAGGGTTGTTCAATTTGTTGATGAGTCTTCCTCCAGTCCTGATGTACATTCCTTCTCTTAGAGCCCAACTTCTCATATGATCTTTTCCTCATACATACTGAAAAGGTATGGAGATAGGATGCATCCCTGGTGTACACTTTTCCTCATTTTGAACCATGCAGTGTTTCCATACTGTTTTCTGATGACTGTGTCCAGTATAGGTTTCACAAAAGCACAATCAAGTGTTCTGCAATTCCCATTCTTCTCAGAGTTAGCCCTAGTTTGTTGAGATCCACACAGTCAAATACCTTTGCTTATGAGGAACCACTGAAAACATCTATCCAGACAGTCTGTTCTAAACCCTACTTGAACTTCTGGTAGTTCTCTGTCTATGTGCTGTTCTGTTTTTGGTTAGCAATAATTTGCTTGCTTGTGATATTAATGAAAGTGTTCAGTAATTTCAGCATTCTGTTGGATCACCTTTCTTGGGAATGGGAACAAATATGGATTCCTTCTACTCAGTCAGCCAGGCAGCTGTTCTCCAAATTTCCTGCAATAGACTGGTGATCATATCCAGAGTTGCAGCTGTTAAGTGAAACATGGCATTTGGTATCTCATTGAATCCTGGGACCTTATTTTTTTGCTAATGCCTTCAATTCAGCTTGAATTTCTTCCTTTATTACCATTGACTTTTGTTGACACGGTACTTTCTGAAATTTCTCAGTGTCAGACAGTACTTTTTTTGTACAATAACTCTATATTCTTTCCATTTTCTTTTGATGCTTCCTGGATCATTCAAGATTTTTCCTATAGCTACTGGTACAATGGGACATAAGCAATAACCCAGAAATTAACCTATCTACCTTGAGTCAACTGGTATTCAACAAGGAAACAAAACCTATGAAATGAGGACACTACAACCTCTTCAACAAATGATGCTGGCACAGCTGGACTTATACCTGTAGAAAGCTGAAGTAGGATCAGCATCTCACACCATACACAAAAATAAACTCAATGAAAAAAAAAATAAACTTAACGTGAATCAGAAACCTCGGGGTGAAGCCTCAAACCATAAAGATCATAAGAGATAAAATGGGATCAAACATAGAAGGCCTGGACTATGGTATAAATAACCAGGAAAATATAATCATCGATGAATGGGACCTTCAAAAGATTGAGTCCCTCTGTGTATCAAAAACTTTTTCCAGTAGGGTAAAAAGAAAACCTGCTGACTGGGAAAAAAAGATTCAAAGATCTCATAACGAAAGTTAACAAAATACTCCTGGGCCTCCACCAGAAAAAGACTGATCACACAATTACAAAATGGGCAAAAGACGTGGAAAGACTTTTCACAGAGGAACATACTTGGATGGCCAGACATTTGAAGAAATGCTCAAAATTACTGGCAATAAGAGATGCAAACCAGAACCCCAATGAGATAACCATCTCACCCCTGTAGCAATGGCAAAGTTTATCAGGACAGCAAGCAATAAATGTTGGAGAAGATGTGGAGAGATTAGAACTCTCATATACTGTTGGTGGAATTGTAAAATGGTATAACCACTCTGGAAAGCAGTTTGGCATTTCATCAAAAAACTGAACATAGAAATTCCCCTGCTAGGATTATACCCTGAGAAAATTAGAACTGAGGCACAAACGGAGATTTACATACCAATGTTCATAGCAGTGTTTCACAATAGCAAGAACATGGAAACAGCCCAGATGTCCATCAACAAATGAATGGATTGAGAAATTGTGGTATATGCACACAATGGAATACTTTGTAACACTCGGGAGTAATGATTTCCAAAAATACTTTATCACATGGGAGAGGCTAGACAGTATTATGCTTCGTGAACAAACTCAGTCTCACAAGGACAAATATTATGTAAAATCATTATTGTAAAAATAGATAAATAGTAACAAGTGTATAAATTGCAAAGGGGAAGGGGTGGGGGCAGAGGAACTGAGGATGGTGAGTGAGGGAAATCATGGGGAGGGGAGGAAGTCATAGTATTACAGAGTTTGGTGGGCAGAAGGAGAAGGTGATGGAATGAGGAAAGACCTAGCAGGGACGTGAAAAGATGAGCTAAAAGTGGGCATAGATCAATGGTCATTGATTTTTTAAAACATAATGTGTAGAAATGATCATATAAAACACAAAGTGAATGAAGGAATGTGTGAAACACAGTGTTTAGGAATAAAACTCAACATAAGAATATATACCTGTGTTTCATTGATTATGCACTGGCGTTCGACTGCGTGGATCATAACAAACTGGCTGACTCTGAGAAGAATGGGAATCCCAGAACATTTAATCGTGTTAATGCGAAACCTATATTTGGACCAAGAGGCAGTAGTCAGAACAGAGCAGGGGTAACACTGCATGGTTCAAAATTGGAAAGGGTGTACGCCAGCGATGTGTCCTATCTCCATACCTTTTCAACCTGTATGCAGAGCAAATTATCCAAGAGGCTGGGCTCTATGAAGAGAAGTGTGGCATCAGGATTGGTGGAAGATCTATTAACAATCTGCGTTATGCAGATGACACAGCCCTACTTGCCAGAACTGAGGAAGACCTCATGCGCTTGCTGCAGAGGGTCTGCAGCCTTCAGTATGGACTGAGGCTCAATGTCAAGAAGACAGATTCTCACCACTGGAGCAATCGGTAGCATCAGGATGGATGGCAAAGAGATTGAGATTGTTCACAGCTTCAGTTTGCTCAGCTCCACGGTCAACACTCTTGGCACCAGCAGCTAGGAAATCAAAAAACATATTGCGATGGGAAAGTCTGCTGTTAGGGACCTCTCTAAACTACTCAAGAGCAACGGTGTGTCTCTGGAGACTAAGGTGCATCTGATACAGGCCATGGTCTTCGCAATCACTTGCTATGCATCAGAGAGTTGGACAGTGACCAAGGAGGATAGAAGGAGAATTGATGCCTTTGAGCTGTGGTGCTGGAGAAGAGTATTGAATGTACCATGGACTGCTAAGAAAACAAACAGATTAATCCTGGAGAGGGTTAAACCAGGCTACTCCTTGGAGGCAGGGATTCTGGGGCTTCGTCTGACATACTTTGGACATGTTGTAAGGAAAGACAGGTCTTTAGAGAGGGACATCATGCTTGGGAGGGTGGAGGGACAGCGCAAGAGGGGAGGACCCTCTATGAGGTGGATTGATTCGGTGACTGGGGTAATCGGGATGGGTGTGTCATAGCCAGTGCTATTGGCCCAGGATAGAGCAGAGTTTAGGGCTGTTGTACATAGGGTCGCTATGAGTCGCAAACAACTCGCCAGCACATAACAACAGCATATGAATCAAACAGAAGGTATACAAAAGTTACATCAATTTTGTGTGCAAACCTGTATGAAATAAAAAGTAAAGATTTTGCCCCTAACATCTCTCAGTGGAACTTTAGCCTTGAATTTGTTTTTAACTTCTTTAAGCTTAAGCAATGCCAAGTGAGTTCTTCCCTTTTTATACTCTGACTCCAGCTCTTGGCACATTTAATTATATCTTTCGTTGTCTTTTTGAGCTACTCTTTAAAAATCTTCAGCTCTTTTACCTCAGTATCTCTTCCCTTCATTTTGGGCTCTTGACATTCCAGTGAAATTTTCCTAGTCTCTTTTTATATCCATTTTGATCTTTTCTTTTTCTTCCTTCTTTGTAAAGTCCTTTTACTGTCTTCATGTATGATATCCTTGGTGTCGTCTCACAACTCCTCTGACACACCAGGAATATCATTGTCAGATGGATCCTGACTGAAAGCAGATAATACCAGAAGATTGTTTAGGTTTTATTGACTATAAAGACATTTGAATGTGTGGATCATAACAAACTATAACTAACATTGAGAAGAAAGGAAATCCTAGAATACTTAATTATGTGCCTATGAAATCTGTACCTAGACCCAGAAGCCATTGTCCAAACAGTAAGAATACACTGCATGGTTTAAAATCAGTAAAGGTATATGCCAGGATAGTATCCTTTCTCCATACCTATTCGGTCTGTATACTGAGCAAATCAGTTGAGAGGCTGAACTCTATGAAGAAGAAAGTGGAATCAGGATTGAAGGAAGATTTACCAGCAACTTCTTTGTGTAGATGACACAGCCTTGTTTGCTGGAGTGAGGAGGACCTGAAATATTTGCAGAACCTCAAGAACTACAGTCTTCAATATGGATTAAATCTCAACATCAAGAAAGCAAAAATCCTCACCACTGGACCAATAGGCAACCTCATTATCGATAGGAGAAAAGATTCAAATTGTCAGTGATTTCTTCTTACTTGGATGCACTAGCTTAACCCTTGGACCAGCAGCCCAGCATCCCGAATGAGCCCTTCTACATACAGAATGAAAAGGTATGGAGAAAGGATGCATTCCTGATGCACTGCTTTCCTCATTTTGAACCATCCATTGTTCACTTGCTCTCTTCTGATGACTGCCTCCTAGTCTAAATACAGGTTTCACATGAGCATAGTCAAATGTTCTAGGATTCCCATTCCCAAGGTTAGCCACAATTTTTGTGGTCCACATAATCAAATGTTTTTGCATAGTCAAATCACAGACATTCATCTGGTACTTTTTGCTTTCAGCCAAGATCCATCTGACATTTGTTGTTTTGTCTCTAGTGCCATGTCCTGTTCCAAACTAATCTTGTATTTCTGGTAGTTCTCTGTCAATGTACTGTTCTAGTCATTTTTTATAATACTTCAGCAGGATTTTGCTTGCAACTGATTTAGTGATATTATTCAATAATTTCCCCTTTTATCAAGTCACCTTTTTTTTTTTGGAATGGGAATAAATATGTGTCTCCTCCAGTCAGGTGGCCAGGTAGTTGTCCTCCAGATCTTTTGACACAACCTGTTAAGGGTAGCCAGGGCAACCTGTTTGCTGAAATATATCTGTTGGTATTCTGTCAATATATTTGTTTGCTTAAATATTTCAGTTGGTATTCTGTCAGTTCTTGGGACCTTTTTTTTTGCATATCCCTTTGGAGCAGCTTAGACATCATCCTTCATCACCATTGCCTTTTGATCATATGTTGTTTTATGAAATTCTTCTGTGTCAGTCAATTCTTTTTGGTACAGTGACTCTGTGTACTCCTTCTGTGTTTTAATACTTGCTGGATCATTCAGTATTCTGCCCATAGCAACTTTAAGTATTGCCACTCTAGGCTTGAATTTGTTCAGTTCATTGGAATATGGTCACATCCATTTATATATATGAGTTATATATGGTTACTTTTGTACTGAAATATCAGGCTTGAGTACTTGTAGTTGAAAACATATGACCAGCAATGCCAAAAATATTTACTGATCTTTTACAATTTTTTTTTTTAGATTACATACATCATTCTAAAATACTTGCAGACTAATTTAGGGAAGAGTGGCTGAGTGGTAAGGAATTGTGCTGTCAAACACAAAGACACATGGTTCAAACCCACCAGTTGCTCCATAGGAGAAGGATGGGCAGTCTCCTCTGATGTGATTTCCTGCCTCTGAAAACTTGCTGAAAATTCAACTATGGGTCAGTTCTGACTCCATGATACACAGGAGCAACAACATTTTAGGGAAAGCTAAAATAATTGTTTTACTTCAGATGTCTCCATTTTATGTCTCCTTCCAGAACTTTCTCTATGTTTCAGTATTAGAAGACCTATATGTATTCTTAAAGGAGTAATGTGAAGATTTTCTTAAAAACAAATCTTTTTTATATTTAAATGCATTAAAATATATGTATCATAAGTTTTATTAAAGTATATTTAAGCTGTCATATTGTTATTCTATTACATTTATATTTTTAAAATTCTTCATATTGGCTTTCTATTTTAATTTTAGATGACCTCTTAGTACTTCATCTCTCTGACCTAATTCGCATGGCATTCATGGCTGCAACTGATCATAGCAACCAGCTTCGAATGGCTGGTCTCCAAGCCCTCGAAGACATTATCAAGAAATTCGCCTCTGTGCCCGAACCAGAATTCCCAGGCCATGTGATTCTGGAGCAGTATCAAGCTAATGTGAGATTTTCTGTTTGTTTATTTGGAATCAAGTTCATCTCTTGAATGGTCATTAATGGAGTGAGGACTCCCTGAGAAATTGTATTTGAAAGTGCAGTCCACTGATTCACACTGTGTGTTAAACAGTTTGCATTAACACACAATTGAAGAAACAGTGGTGTCAACCCCTTGTCACTATTTTTAAGTTGTGATAACATGTTAGTGATAAAACTAGAATAGAAATTCCAACCTAGCTTCCCTGTCTTGTGTTTAGCCAGTCATCTATGCCACTTAAAAGGAACATTCGAATGAGTGTTGTTAATGTACTGTTGTTATTTTTACACTTCAAGATTTGATAATTTAAAATTAAAAGCAACTGCTATTAACATGCTGAAAGATATATTCAACTTATAATAATGGCAGTTTAAATTATTGCTAATAGAATTAGATACTCTCAAAAGACTTATTATTTCATTCCAAACTAAAATATACTCTTGAGATTTATCCCCTGGGATTTTAGCTTTATTTATGTTGTTTGAATGAGGTAATCTTAGTCTATCAATGAAAGATTGAATCATGGCAAAAATGTTATATTCACAAGGGAAGAATGGAACTTTTTAAAGCTATGCTTATGTTAAATCTTATTCATAGACACACTATACCTACCTAATCTAAAAGCTTTGCTCCCATATACACAAAATAAAAAAATATAGATAATAATCAATTGTGTTTCCATCATAAATACAATAAGGAAGTAATAGCTTCTGGGTGAGGTGACTTCAGAAGCCTGTGAACTTTTATTCACTCCCAAATATACAGCCTGTCTGAATAAGGAAGTTTTAAAAAAACTTTTTCTTTAGAAATAATTTCTAGGTAACAAATACACTCTTTAAATAGATTTTCCTAGTTGTTAATTATGTTCCATGTGCTTTAGAAGTAATATTCTTTATCTTTGTGTGTGAACATGCTCACACATGCATACACTTCACTCCGTACTGCAGCATTTTAGAGTATATTTAATTATAACATATATCTCTTTACCTTTAAACAATTTAGTCGGTATTTCCAGAATGTTCAAAAACATTCTCTTAAGCACAAAATAGTAAATAACTTTAGGAAATTTAGCCTCTATATATTGCTTTTATGTAGTCTACTATATTTTAGTTTTGTTCAAAAATTCAAAGTCATTTGAGTTTTTTTTAACTCAGCTATCAAATAGGTTCAGACTCATAGCAGCTCTCATTAAGTTTCTGCAGCTATAAAAGGTAATGGCAGGGGCTGCCCGTTCTCTTCAGAGCAGCCGGTGGATTCTATTGCTGGGACATAACCTTTGGTTAGCAGTGCTGCAGCTTTTGGTCTAGGTCACCAGAGCTCCCATCTAGTACTGCTGTTCAACCCTTTAAGGCCTTTTATCATTTTCTTCAGTACAGGATGCAGTATATACTCCCAAATTTTGATTAGTTACCATGTGTTTTAGCCAGAGAAAAGGACTTTCTTGACCCATTTACTCACTAGGCCTCATTTAATAAGTAAGGCATGAATCCAATATCTTTATTGTTGTTGAGTACCATAGAGTTGGAACCGATCCATAGCTGACCCTCTGGCAGGTTTTCAGAGGCAGAAAAATCCCAAGGGAGGAAATTGTCCATCCTTCTCCCTTGGAGTAGCTCGGTGGCCTTGAACTGCATGTCTTTGGGATTGCAGTGCAGCTTCTTGCCACTAGGCCACCAGAGCTCCCTGTACCTTTATCAGGGAGCCCTAATTATGCAGTGTTTAATTGCTGTGCTGATAACTGAAAAGTTGGCAGTTAAATCCCATTAGCCAAACCATGGGCAAAAGATGGAAACCATCAACCAATTCATCAGTGAAAACGCTTCACTCCCGAAGATTTATAGCCTTAGAAACCCATGATACTTCTTTGTTCTATACAGTCCTCATTAGTTGGAATCACCTTGACTGCAACAGATAATTCTTTTTTTTAGTTCATAGATAATAAATACACAAAGAGCCATGATTGGTGGTGTTGAGTATCATCAAGTCAGGACCAACCCCTAGCTGACCCCTCAGCTGGTTTCCAGAGGTGGTGAATCGCTTGGGAAGAGATTGCCCATCTTTATCCCATGGAGCATCTTTGAGTTGGCATTGCAGTTCCTTACCACTAAGCCACCAAAGATCCCTATAATTGATGTTGGCTTATTTAAATTTAAATCTCATATTCCTACAGAGAATACATTGCTATTTGTTTAGCGTCATTCTTTTAAATCAAGGAAGTCTTGTGGTGTACTATGTTAAGTAGGAACCCACCAGCAAAGTGGACTGTCTCCTTTTGTGAGGTGAATAGCCTTGGAAACCCAGCAGAAGGCTGGCATTGAGGACAATGAACTTTTCACTTAAATTATCCCTTTTAAAAAAATTTTTTTTATTTTATTACAAAGATTTTGGATTTTTAAGGCAAAAATTCTCTAGAGTATTTTAGCAACCATGAAATTTTAGTGCTACTTAATTATTTAAAGGAATTTATGAAATTGTATGTAATTTATACATAAAATGATTACTATTAGAAATATATGTAGAAAAAGTAGACTAGAATAAAAAAAGTAAGGAAATAGCAATTTCCTTTTTTCCCCTTTTTTCTGCATTTGCTTCTTTTGTATAGTAGCATGATTTTTGTCAGAAAAGCCTGTTTAATATTAACCACAACAAAGGAATGAATGAAGATTCATTGCCTATGTGGTAAAGGATATGTATAGATTGAATACTGATAATCTCCTGGAAAGCAAAAGTGAAATTATATTGTTAAGTTTATTATAACTGAAAGAGAGATAAGGGCCGGGAGATAAAGAGAAAAGAAAGGGGATGTGTTTTGTGTCTATTTTCAAGTACATGACTTATAGTTATTACTTCCCTTTATAAATAAAATACTCGTGTTTATCGCTCTAGGTGGGAGCTGCTCTGAGACCAGCTTTTTCCCAGGACACTCCATCAGACATAATAGCAAAAGCTTGCCAGGTAAGAGGAAAACTAGTGTTGATGAAGACATCTTAAAATTTACTTCCAAGAAAAACAAGTAAAAATAAATAATGGACATTTTTATCTTGGAAATACAGCAGAGCAAGTTTCTTTTTTAATCCTCTAGCATGTGATAGAGTAGAAACTTTTAACTGTATTCCTTTTTCTCACATCGTCAAGGACATGACATTGGGGTACATAGCCCTTATGTTATCCAGAAATTACCATAGAAAAGTCCTAAGAGTTGTTGTTGTTGTTATATGCCATGGAGTTACTTGTGACTCAAAGCGACCCTGTGTACAAGAGCACTAAACGCCGTTCTGTGCTGTGCCAACCTCACCGTCTCAAACACACTCATTCCCAACACCCCAGTCACAGAATCGATCCATCTCATTGAGGGTCTTCCTCTCCTTCACAGCCCCTCCACTCTCCCAAACATGATGTCATTCTCCAATCCCTCCTTGGAGCATGTCCAAAGTATGTCAGACGAAGCTTCAGAATCCTTGACTCCAAGGAGCATTCCGGCTTCACCCTGTCCAGGACAAACCTGTTTGTTCTCCTAGCAGTCCATGGTATATTCAACACTCTTCTCCAGTACCAAAGCTCAAAGACATCAATTCTCTTTCTATCATCCCTATTCACTGTCCAACTCTCTGATGCATAACACGTAATTGCAAAAACTATAGCCTGGATCAGGCACACCTTAGTCTCCATTCTGACGTCGTTGCTCTTCAGTACTCTTGAGAGGTCCCTCACAGCTGACTTTCCCAATGCAATTCGTCTCCTGATTTCCTGGCTGCTATTACCAAGCGTGTTGACTGTGGAGCCACGTAAACTAAAACTGTTAACTATCTCAATCTCTTCACCATCTATACTGATGCTGCCAGTTGGCCTAGTGGTGAGAATCTTTGTTTTCTTGATGTTGAGCTTCAATCCATATTGAAGACTGCAGTCCTTGACCTTCTGCAACAAACGCCTCAGGTCCTCCTCAGTTTCAGTAAGCAGGGTTGTGTCATCTGCATAACGCAGGTTGTTAATGATTCTTCCACCAATCGTGATGCCACATTCCTCCTCATACAGCCCAGCATCTCAGATGATTTGTTCTGCATACAGATTGAATAGGTATGGAGACAGAAATACAACCCTGACGGACCCCTTTCTTGATTTTGAGCCATCCAGTGTCTCCTAAGAGTCCTAAGAGTAGCTAAAATAAAAGTAAGATCTCAAAACCAATAATAATTAAAGGATTTATATTAATTGTTTCATTTTCTTAAGCGACCCTGTCACGGTTGAACCTCTTTCTCTCCTAAACATCCTGAATAGAAATCCCTTCCCATGGGAGCAGAGCCTGGCGGCCGGCTGAACAACTCTCAGTTATTGCAGGTCCGGGAGCACTGCTCTGATGCCTCTGGGCAGACGAGGACCGTGTTCCATTTCCATTGGGTTTCTAGTGGTTGACTTTTTAGGGGAGTAGATCTTTAGATCTTTCTGCCAACATCCCTTTGGTAGCTTCAAACTGCCAATCTTTGCATTGACACCACCCAGAGCCAGCGAGTTGTGGAGCTGCTCTTGCTGTGTGCTGTCAAACCAAAAGTGGTCCAGCCAGTTTTCAGAGGCAGTAAATCACTGAGGAAGAGGTGGTTCGTCTTTCTCCCCTGGAGCTACTGATGTGTCCCTTCCACTGCTGCATCTCAAAATGTCTGTTGAATTGACAGTGCGGCTTCTCTCCTACTCATGGCAACCCCGTATGTGCTGTGCTCCCATCAGTTAAGCAGTCGTTGGCCTTTGGGGGAATAGATTGCCATGCATCTCTGGTAGATTTGAACCCTCAGCTTTTCCGTTGACACCCAGAACCAGTACATTGCTGCTACTGGCTCTGCAGTACGTAACAATGACAGCAGCATATACATGTAAATGTATATGCTTATACAAGAAGTTGGTGACCTTAATTAAGGGATCTCTGATCTTCTAAACTTATGGACTGCTAAACAAAAGGTTAGTTGTCTGAATCTTTCAGATACTCCAGGGGAGAAAGATGCGCAATCTCTTCATAAATATTTACAGGACGTCTCAAAAGCCCCATGAATGGTGGTCATGAGTCATTATTGGTTTTTTTTTTTAAAAAAAATATTTATATGGTGGTATAGCACTGGTCTGTGCATTACTGTACAGAGTTAACTCGTGGTGCCTGTGACAGTGATGTGCCAGTGTTGGCTGGAGCTTCCTGACTAAATCAAGCCTGGAAGCAGGAGCGGCATCCACTTCCAAAATGGCTTGCCTCTGGAAACTCTATGTACGAACAGTGCTCAGGCTGTTCATTCATAGGGTCGCTATGAGTCATCTACGACTCGACGGCATTAAACAACAACAACAATAATAATTGTAGTTAAATAATAACAATATTTTCACCACATACTGTTAATAATCTACTAGGTGTTATTTCAAAGAGAATTTTACAATATGGATTTCCATTGCAAAATAAATTACAGAATTATTCTCACTATCTATGGAGTCATAATACTGTCAGAAACAGTATTGTGCTCTAGCATCTTTAACAGATTCCTCTTTTTCATGTATTTTTTCCTGCAAAATTCAAGCTTAGAGCATTAAGCTCTAGTCTTTAAGAAAATTCTGTTTATCTAAGGGTAGAAAAGAAGCAATTCTTTTCTTCTCAGTTTTCTAGATTTTAGGTTTGTACTATATCATTTTTGCTTAGAATCCATGAATCCAATTTCATATGACTTGTGGCAGAGAAGGATTTGAAATTGTAACTTTTCCCACCTATGGCTGAATGGATTTAACTCTTCCTTCTCTTATTAAGATTTATTTCACTGAGGCCTACTGCCCCAGTTGTGGCCTTGGAGAAATCAAAAGTCAGAAAAATTAATTAAATCCCAGTCATCTGTAAATAAATATATACTTACTCCTCACTTATCTTGTTAATCTAACTTCACATTTATTCCAACTTCGAAAAAATTCTCAAGCTTAAGCCAGGCCTATGTTGTCCTCTGAAGGCCACTTACAAAGATACATTGGCCATAATTATCAGCTGATCCCTCATTCCAGGAATACTGGCCCACTGGCTGAAGGACGCTTTTTGCTTTTTGTCCTTGGCATCTCATTCCAGCTACGGAGACTGCCAGCTGGCAGTGGGAGACTTGAAGTTTCATTTGGACAAGGGGAGGCCCTTTCAGGAGACCCTGAAAGTCCTAGGATGATAAGTTTAGAGAGGTGAACCAAGGAAAGAAGGAAGAGGGCCATAAAGTGTTGCAGAGCCAGGTGAACAGAAATTGTCTGGAGTCATCATGCAGTACAAGTGGAAAATGAATGAGATCCCAGCCCGACAGGTAGTAGGTCATTGGACAGCATATTACCACAAGAACCACCCTCCCCAAACTCTATAGGCTTTGCGGTGTAGAGAAAGCCGAGTGAGGAAGTAGGGCCTGTCCTGCTGTGCACATCAGAAGACACTCCATGATCACTTGACAGATGGTGAGCCACCTGGCAAAAGTTGGGGCTGAAAACAGAGCATGCCTACCCCAACTCTCCCAGCATGACTGTCTTGCATTATGACCCAGTCTTTGGAACCTAATGAGGTTGATAAGTGAGAAGTGGGTATATCATGATACTATTTCTAAGCATAGTGTTTAAACAGACAAATCCTTCTACAAAGTTTTTGATCATTACAAAAATGAAATCTGTTAGAATTTTTATTCTTGTGAATGAGTGTTACAAAAGCTTATTGTTGGTGCTTGTGCTTTAAGCTTTTAACGTCTTTTTGACTTGAGCTTCTTTCTCTATGAGAAGGTTATTAGTGCCAAACCTCCTTCTCTTATTAGAAGATGGAGATTTTTATATTTTTTCTTTATTAGGGAGATTAAATTTACCGTACGAAATCATGCACAAGGTGGAGAATTTTTTTTTTTATTAATTTCAATGAACATCTACAGAGATTTTGGAATTCCATTCATTCATTGTTGCACTTTTCTCCCCACCCCCCCCACCCCCACCCCCAGTTCGCTCCTCTCCTTGAAAAGAAAAAGACAAACTCCTTCATTGGTACACAATCCCC
>NW_006399769.1:19257567-19303517 GCF_000299155.1 Elephantulus edwardii
TATACTCCACTCTGCAACCCTCATTCCGGACTCTTATGATAATCATAATGCCCTAAAATATATTACTTTTAAACTATTCTCTCTCTCATCAGCTTCAATGCAGTAAACATAATATATCCTGTTTTTTTCAGTCATACCCCCACCCTGATGTCAGCCTCATCCTACAGCAGTGGCACCATATAATATTTGTCCTTTTGTGCCTGAAGATGGAAAATTTTTTTAAACAAATGGGTCAGAGGGTTTCACAAATTCTTTGAATATATAGTGGAGTATAGTATATCAATATGGTTGCTAGCATAAACTAGAATTTAGTAGAAGACACCTTAAAGTCAGAGTAATTTTTAGTTATTTCAATAAAATAGAAGAAAACCACAAAAATCCATTGCCAACTCAGCAACCTTCTGTTGTGTTTCTGAGCTTGGTAAATTTTTACAGAAAGAGACTTGTATCTTTCTTCTGCAAATCAGCTGATAGATTTGAATCTGTAACCTTCTGATTAGCATCCAAGCACTTCCAGAGCTCCTTAGTTATTGTGGTGATTTAAAAAAGCAAACCCACTGCTGTATAACCTATGCCCACTCAATAGTGACCACTATCAAGGGTCCAAGACTATAAATCTTTACAGGATGAAACTGCTCAACTTTGTTCCAAGTAACAGCTCATGAATTTGAACTTCTGACCTTTAGGTTAACATTACAACACACTATACTACCAAGATTCCTTCAGTTATTACAGTAGGGACTCTTACATATAATACAATTAGTAGGTCATCTGTGTGAGTCTTTTTAAGTCAGGTCAAAATCATGAAAATAAATATCTTGTCTATTTTATTTCCATTTAAAATTTTTAAATGTGAATTCATTTGTAATTGGATTCATGTAAGGTCAAGGTCTTTTTTCCTGAATACAGTTTTGTGGCTAGATTGCTGATTTGTCTTTTTTCATAAACCATCTATAATGCATTATCTGCAACATCTAGTTTCCATTTCTTTAATGTAAAGAAGGTACTTAGTGTCAGATCCTGACTCTACAGTTTTTCTCCAACTTTTACAGTTAGAGTTCTGTCAAATTTTACAGAAATACTTAACAAATCTCCCCAGTATAATTATGTTTTCTTAGAAATAAACCGTCACATTGAATCTTTTCATTTTATATTTTATCATATTACCAGCATTATTTTAACTGGCATCTTACTTTGCCATCAGTGTGTTTTTAGTTGGTAATAATAATTTAAAAGAGATCCTTATTGCAGCCAGAATGCTACTTGGAGGCAAAGACAGTGAAACTTTTTCTCTCATACATTTGGCCATGTCACTAGGAAACTGTTCCTTGAAAGGGGACATCATGTTTTGAAAGGTGGAGAGTCTTTGAAAAAGAGGAAGACCGTTAACAAAATGGATTGACCTAGTTACTACAGCAGTGGGCTCAAGTGTATCGGAGATGATGCAGGTAGTGTAGGATAGGACAGAGTTCACGTCTGTTGCTGATAGGGTTGCCTAAAGTCAGACTCAACTCAGCAGCACCTAACAGCAGCATCATTTATTAAAAACATCCAGTCACAAAGCTGCTTTAATATCTTTCTTAATGCAGCCACTACCCTGAAAATGAAACTGTTAAAAAAATGTCAAATTATCTTTGCACAAAAACCCAGCCATGTTCATCTTGTCTCAGTCTATTTGGCATGTGAGTCTATGTGCTGTCAAAGGGAAATCTGGTGCAGTTTTCATTTATTTTTGTTTTAATAAACTCGGGTTTTTCTACCAAAAAAAGAAAGACTCTTACTAATTTTTATTAATATAAATTTGTAGTTAGATTCCTTGAGATTAAGATTACAAGAGAATAAAATAGTACATAAATATTTGTTGTTAACTTTTAAATACAAGACGCTAGTCCATTAATTACATTTTTAAATCTAAATACCCTGCAATTTTAAAAAACAACCCTCTGAAGTCCGAAGTGTTTTCATAATTCTTCACAAAACCTCACCTAACTTGTTCTGATTTGACCCTGACCTGAAGTTGGGTGGGACTGTAAGTATTCATTAATCTCTTGATTTGTATTTTCCTCACTATATGTCATTTGTTGTTGTTGTTCATTGCCATCAAGTCAAAAACGACTCATAGCCACCCTGTGAACAAAAGACCTGAAGCCTTTCTAAAGTTCATAGAGTTTCCAGAGGCATGTGGTTTAGGAAGCAGATGCCACGCCTGCTTCTAAACCTATCATAAACTGAGAGTTCCACCAAACACTGTCCACCATGGGTAATTGTCATGGAATATTTCATTACAGAATTGTAATTTGAATTAATTATGAGGTGTTGCCACAGATCTTGTTTGGCATATTTATTAACGAGATTTATGTAAGTTACTAGTTTTTAATGAAAAGTTACGAATTGTGAAACACCTCTTGCCTGAATTCAGATAAGAGAGTGAAGATTATTGTTGTGTTAAAGTGGACAGTCTCATAACACTCATTCCTAAATAAGTGTTTCCTTGGCTCTAGTGTCGGCATGCTTAATTGTTTTGCCATTTCCTTTTCCTGCTTTGTTTTCAAATGCTTTTGATATTTATTCTTATTTTATCTGTCCCTTCTTTATGACTCCTATATTTTCCTTCGTTCAGTCTTTAAAGCTTTTCCTCCTCTTTTCAGTCCCTCAGCAAGTTTACCTGTCAGCATTGGCTCAGTTATCACTTTAGTGTAGAGAATTTCAAGATCTATAGTGTTCCCAGTGACCTTGCTCCTGAAACTCCAAGTTTCCAAATAGCCTGCTGAATATCTCACTTATGAATGTCTTACTGGCATTTTGAAATCAACATGTCAAAATATTCACAATCAAAACCATACAATCTTGCCCTTACTGTCAAGTTAGAACCAACTCATAACTGACCCTTCATTTGGTTTCCAGGGTATAAATCACTGGAGGAAATTGTTTGTCCCTCTGTGGCGCTAGTGGTAGATTCTGACAGTCAAAGAGGCCAAGCCTGTGGATCAGCAGTGCGGATCTCTGTGGACTCGGCCAGCAGAGCTCCTCTTGGGAGGCTTAGTGATCGAAACTTGACAGTCTTTGATTTCTTGCTTTTTTTATATCTGTCTTCCCTAAAGCCACCAATTAAGTACTGTATTCTGTGATTTTAAGTCCAAATTTCTCTCTGCTGCCTTTATTTTTTCATTCTATTCTAATTTCTGTTCCATAGCACTTAGGAAGCTCTGGTGGCCTAGTGAATAATGAGTCTTGCTGCCAACATAAAGACACATGGTTCAAATGCATGAGCTGCTCCATTGGAGAAAGTTGGGTGTAAACCTCTTACATGATTTACTGCCTCTGAAACCACTGGAGGGTCAGCTATGGATTGCTTCCAACTTTAGGGCACATAACCATAGACATAGTAGTTATTTAATTAA
Source organism: Elephantulus edwardii (assembly GCF_000299155.1). Lineage (NCBI taxonomy): Eukaryota > Metazoa > Chordata > Mammalia > Macroscelidea > Macroscelididae > Elephantulus > Elephantulus edwardii. The sequence goes on from NW_006399769.1 coordinate 19,260,969, forward strand.
ACACAATGGTTACTCTCTAGACAGACTATTTCCTATATAGTGGAGTAAAAATTTTTTATACTGTAATATTTTTTTAAAATATGTGGCAATACACACACACAGAGTGAGATTTTTTTGTTGTTGTGAGTATAACAAAAGTTTACAGAAAGGTTGGTTTTCATTGTTTGTTGTACATTTTCTTCCTCCCACACTGAGTCTACTTTGCAGTGTACCTCTTGTTGCGGATTGTTGTCATACAGACAATGCCTGATCATGCACTCCTTTCAGACAGTTCTTCCCCTCTTCTGTTCCAATGCAGTTTGCTTTATTTGTCTACTCTTTTCTTATTCTCCCTCCAACCCCTATTTTAAAGCACAATTCTAAGAGTATCACCTAGTTGCTCAAAACCTTGGAAATTGGTAATTTCCTTCAAAATGCGGTCTGAATTCCATTCCCATGAAATTTAAATCCTACCTTAATTTGACACTCTTGTCTCATGTGCATGTGAAAAGTTGAACAGGGAGTAAAGAAGACTGTAGAACTGATGCCTTTGAATTGTAATGTTGGTGAAGAAATTGAATATACCTTAAATATAAAAGAACAAATAAATATGTTTTTTAGAGAAGTATAGCCATATTGCTCCTTAGAAGTGAAGATGAGATTTACCTCATTTGCTTTGTGTGTGTCATCAGAGGGACCAGTCCCTAGAGAAAGACATCATGCTTGAATGTGTCAGGGAAAAGAGGAAGATCCTTAACCAGATGAATTGACACAGTAGCTTCAAAAATAGTTGAACTTCAACAATGGTAAATCCAACAGAGATTGTGAGGATGACCCCGGATGAGTAGTGTTTTAGTCTCTTCTACATGTTGTTTGTTGTTTGATGCCATCGAGTTGTAGACGACTCATAGTGACCCTATGAACGAACAGCCTGAGCACTGTTCGTACATAGAGTTTCTGGAGGCAAGCCATTTTGGAAGTGGATGCCGCTCCTACTTCCAGGCTTGATTTAGTAGGGAAGCTCCAGCCAACACTGTCCACCATGGGTACCCATTACCACGATTGGCACATCACTGTCACAGTCTTCAGCATCACAGCAACCACAAGTTACCTCTGTACAGCAACACAGAGACCAGTTCTATACCACCTAGAAGAATGTTGGACAGGAAGACAATTTGAACCTGGCCGAGGGCCACAGATGAAAATCACCCACCTTTGGCTTGGTAGCATAGCTTCCTTTCCACTAGGCCAATGTAGCTCTCTCTTGGTCATCATCATTGTTATTGTTGTTTGATGCCATTGAGTCATAGACAACTCATAGCAACCCTATGAACGAACAGCCTGAGCACTGTTCGTACATAGAGTTCCCAGAGGCAAGCCATTTCGGAAGTGGATGCCACTCCTGCTTCCAAGCTTGATTTAGTTGGGAAGCTCCAGCCAACACTGTCCACCATAGGTACCCATTACCACGATTGGCACATCACTGTCACAGTCTTCAGCATCACAGCAACCACGAGTTACCTCTGTACAGCAATGCACAGACCAGTGCTATACCACCTAGAAGAATGTTGGACAGGAAGACAATTTGAACCTGGCCGAGGGCCACAGATGAAAATCACCCACTTTCGGCTTGGTAGCATAGCCTCCTGGTTCAAACCCTAAGCCCAGGCTGGCTAGCCTCACTCCGGGGACAGAGCAAAACCTGTACGTCAAACACATTCCCAGAAAAGCAGTCGACTACAAAAGCTTGCCACGATTCCTGTGCTCACACCACCATGCTCCTTCCTTCTGGCAAGGAGAACTTCCCAAGACCCTGGGAGGCACCAGCCAACCAGGAACAACATGGCTGCTTACTCTCCTCTCCCAGCTGCCTTTGGGCTTAAGGCCACCGCCTGGTTCAAACTCTTCTACATAGAGTCCCTTAAAGTCCAAATCTAACACAACAACAACTGCAAACAGCTTTTCTAATCCAGTCTCTTCAGCATGAGCTCCTTCATATTTGTACACATAAATGTCTAATATCAAACTTCTCCATTTCATTTCCTAGACTTAATTTCTACCTTCTCTATCTTTCTTTGGGCATTGCTTATGTATGTTATTACAACCATGCATATTTCCCATGTGTTCACTTCTCTCGCTTATAAGCAGGGGACAAGGTTCTTTCATTGTACTTTAAAACTTTTAATCTTTTTTTCCAAGTTGTTGTTAATTGCCATTGAGTTGGTTCTCACTCCTGTAGCCTCATAGAATTTGCAAAGATTTGGCCTCTTAGAAATCTTCCACAGTCCTAGGCATAACCTTTTACCTGTGGTGGTCAGAAATTTTGTTGTATTTAAGAATTATTCACAACAGAACTGATTTGGGAGGAAATTTTTCTCTTGAGATTTTTGTTAAGTTAGATAATGGAAATATAATAATTACATGTTGTTTGATTTTCACATAATTATGCAATACAGTCCTTACACTTTCTTTATAAATTACTATTGCTTTGCTATATGTATTTCTTTTCTTTTTTTTAAAGATAGTATTAGGGGGTTTTCTTCCATTTATTTGTTTTGTTGGGTTTTTTTTTTCCCAAGAAAGAAAGTAATTTCTCATGTATAGAGTATGTGTACACTCTGTAAATTTTTACAATCTTTAAATTTGTCTTTTTCTCTAGGTGTGTAGTACCTGGATCGGAAGTGGAGTTGTCAGTGATCTCAATGACCTTCGACGAGTTCATAATCTGCTGGTTTCTTCTCTGGACAAAGTTCAGGCTGGAAAAGGATCTTCCAGTCAGCTGTACCGCGAGAGCGCCACGACCATGGAGAAGCTGGCTGTCCTCAAGGCGTGGGCCGAGGTAACTCTGACCTACTGGCTTTTGACCCTTTCTCTGTTTATTCATATTATTTATTCTTTGTCTTCAGGTATTACTTAAACAACTAAAATAGTATTTTTAATTTTTGTTTATAAAAGCAGTGATGTTTTTATTGCTAAAATATTGTTTTTCTCTAATTGATACAAACCTAATTTTATATGGAAACTGTTTTACGAAAAATGTTACTAAGACTATCTTTGTTTTTTTCACTTGAAATTAATAATGTTTTGTTATTTTTTCACATATATGAATTTTTTGCTAGAACTTACTGCTACTTCATACTGATTTAGTTGTTAAAAAAAAGAATAGACCCAGAATTGTTTTTATTCTCCACCCATATTCACTAACTTCCCCAAGTGTCGAGCCTGTTTGACATAGTTGGATGATCTTAAGATCATTTGTCAGTTAGCTAGCTCTCTGCAGACTTACATAATCTGCTTGGTTCACCTCCTGGGAAGTTCAGTGTAGTTCATGTAAAAAAACATGAAATGTTGAGAGTCAGATACCCGAGAGCATTTTCACTGTGCAACTTATCATTTGTGTGGCTTTGGTCACATGATAAGATCTTTCAGAACCTCCAATTCCTTATGTAAATAATGTAAATTATGGCTTCTTCAGTATATGAAAGTGTCTGGCATTCATCAGCACCTAATATTATTAAAGTAATGAATGATACACATTCTATTTTTGTACTCTTATTTTTTTATAACTTGGTATTACAATGATTTGTACCTCAAACTCAGCCTTTAATATTTTGTAGAGATACTTTTCCCTGCTTAGCTTCTTTTCCTTTGTTCTTCTTCAATAGGTATCCTACTCAAAACTTTTTACTCCTAATTTTTCATTTAAAATGTTGAGAATGTTAGTTTTCTGATTCTTCAGATTATCATCAAATCTTTAGATGTATATGAATTAATAACTTTCCTTTCTCTCTGTACAATAGTCATACTATTCAACTCCTTTGCTAAATAATTTTTAATTGTAAATGTGAACAAGGTTTGTGATATACATTAAATGAGATAATCAGTGTAATTGACTTTGTATTTTATATAGACTTCCATTTTATACATCTATATGAGTGTTACTTGCTATTACTAATATAATTATTTTAACATTTTCCTTAAGCCTAGATCTAACTTTTCTTGTTCCCTTAATTCCCATTCTAATTTGTTCAGTAAATGTTATTGAGCATTGACTCTGCAAGGCTAACTATTGAGAATAAATGGTGAACAAAGACATATTTACTGAGAAAGATTATAGAACAAGTAAGCATGAGGAGAGGCAAACATGGAGCATCATGAGATGCACAGCAGAATATCCTCTAATAATCTGAAGGGATCAGCTTAACCTCTATAGAGAACAGGATGTGTTAAACGCGATATGGAGGTTAGCAGTAGCCGTCGGTAAGGCCTGAGGCGTCAGAGACCATTTTAGGATCATTGTGGTCATATCCTCTTTCCCTCTTTTTCCTCTTCTACATTTTCCACTGACTTGACACCCTCTTCTTACAACTTTCTCTTTCTCCTCTTCACATTCTGGGCTTGTTAATGAAGTTCTATTATCTTCATTTCCTAGTCATTGACTATTTCATCATTTACTTCTCAGGGTCCCCTTTACCCCAACTTATGTACCTCCTAGTAAAGCCATTCATAATGTAATTACACAAATCACTGGGCACTGTTAAACACCTACCACACTTGGCCTCTCTAAATCCATATTCCCCCTGAGAAACTCTTTGTGTTATTGACTCTGACACTACTCTTTTGGTTCTCCTTATTCTTTTTTGACTGTTCATTCTCAGTGTTACTTGCTATCCTCTCTTCTGCATATTGTTGTTTTCCTTGTCCCTTTTCCTGGGGCTGCTTCATCCACATACATGAGTATAGCATTTCCTTGTGTACATTTAATGGCTCCAAATCCCAGCCCTTATTTTCAGTTGTTTATTAGATAGCTCCCCTTGAATGATGTGTAGGTACTTTCCATCTTGCATGTTTTAACATAATAGTAGGTGTTTTCAGTCTTCCTTTTTCTCCTTAAAACAGCTCTGGTGGCAGTCTATAGAGAGATGTACTTGTAAACAACAGGCAGTCTTCCCTGGTGGATCAGATCCGTCAGCAGCTCTGCAGAAGAAAGATGGGCTGTTTTCCTCCTCTCCTGTTTAGAGCCTCTAAAATCGTGGTACAGGGTCACCTATGAGTTGGTTCTAGCTCTGTGACTTTTGAGGGTTTTTTTCCTTCTTACACTAACTAATGGTCCTACACGATTATGTTGTACCTAACACTTCCAATTCTTGCTAGAATTAATCTTTTCCTTCTCTATTTTCCCAGGGACATTTTAAAAATACAGTATTGCAGTCATGACACTTTCCCATGTGCTCACTTAATATTTATTCTCTTGCTAGGAGGTTTTTCATTAATATATATCTGCCTTGGTGCTGGTGTTACCATTGACTCAGTCCTTTCTCATCGTGGTTCTATGTAGGTAGAACAAATCTGCTCCATAATGTATCAGGTATAACCAGACCAAAACTTGGGTATCAGTTTTAACTAGTTCCTCTTGCTCAAACCTCCTCACCTTATATCTAGTAAGTAACTGATTCCAGTCAGTTTTACTTAATTCATATCTTTGAAAATATCTTTATTTTACTCTGATAATAAAATACTTTTACTTACTACACAAATCCAGAATATAGAGGTAGGGAGAGGATAAAAAAGAAAGCAAAGCTCCCCTCGCCATGGAGTATAACACCAGAGACAGCTATTGTTAATATTTTAGTGTGTTGTTGTTGTTGTTATGTGCCATCGAGTCGTTTCCGACTCATAGTGACCCTGTGCAGAACAGCTCTAAACCCTGCTCTATCCTGCACCAACCGCACCGCCTCTGACACACCCATCCCGATTACCCCAGTCACCAAATCAATCCATCTCATAGAGGGTCTTCCCCTCCTGCGCTGTCCCTCCACCCTCCCAAGCATGATGTCCCTCTCCAAGGACCCGTCCCTCCTGGCAACATGTCCAAAGTATGTCAGACGAAGCCCCAGAATCCTTGCCTCCAAGGAGTAGCTTGGTTTAATCCTCTCCAAGATAAATCTGTTTGTTTTCCTGGCAGTCCAGGGTACATTCAGTACCCTTCTCCAGCACCACAGCTCAAAAGCATCCACTCTCCTTCTGTCCTCCCTAGCCATTGTCCAACTCTCTGATGCATAACAAGCGATTGCAAATAGCCTGACCTGTATCAGGCGCACCTTAGTCTCCAGAGAGACACTGTTGCTCCTGAGTACGTTTGAGAGGTCCCTAACAGCAGACTTTCCCATCGCGATACGCTTTTTGATTTCCTGACTGCTGGTACCAAGAGTGTTAACTGTGGAGCCGAGCAAAGTGAAGCTGTGAACACTCTCAATCTCTTCATCATCCATCCTGACGCTGCCAATTGGTCCAGTGGCAAGAATCTTTGTCTTCTTGACGTTGAGCCTTAGTCCATACTGAAGGCTGCAGTCCTTGGCCCTTCGCAGCAAGTGCATGAGGTCCTCCTCAGTTTCAGCAAGCAAGGTTGTGTCATCTGCGTAACGGAGATTGTTGATAGATCTTCCACCAATCCTGATGCCACAATTCTCCTCATAGAGCCCAGCCTCTCGGATAATCTGCTCTGCATACATGTTGAAAAGGTATGGAGACAGGATGCATCCCTGGCGTACACCCTTCCCTATTTTGAACCATGCCGTGTTACCCTGCTCTGTTCTGACTACTGCCTCTTGGTCCAAGTATAGGTTTCGTATTAGCACAATTAAATGTTCTGGGATTCCCATTCTTCTCAGAGTCAGCCACAGTTTGTTATGATCCACACAGTCAAATGCCTTTGCATAATCAATGAAACACATAGACATTCTTCTGGTATTCCCTGCTTTCAGCCAAGATCCATCTAACATCAGCAACGATATCCCTAGTACCACGACCCCTTCTAAACCCAGCCTGGACTTCCAGCAGTTCTCTGTTGATGTGCTGTTCTAATCGTTTTTGGATGATCTTCAGCAGAATCTTGCTTGAATGTGAAATCAATGACACTGCTCTGTAGTTTCCATACTCAGTTGGGTCACCTTTCTTTGGAATGGGAACAAATACAGATCTCTTCCAGTCAGTTAGCCAAGTGGTTGTTCTCCAGATTTCTTGGCACATCTTGGTGAGCACGTCCAGGGCAACATCTGTTAGCTGAAATATGTCAATTGGTATACCATCTATTCCTGGGGCTTTATTTTTTGCTATTTCCTTCAAAGCAGCTTGAACTTCTTCCTTCATCACCATAGGCTCTTGCTCATATGTTCTTTGTTTAAATTCCTCTGTATCTGCCAGTTCCTTTCTATATAATGACTCAGTATATTCCTTCCATCTTCTTTTAATACTTCCTGGATCATTTAATATTCTGCCCAAAGCATCCTTGATTACAGCAACTCTAGGTTTGAATCTGTTCTTCAGTTCCTTGAGCTTAAGAAGTGCTGAGTGAGTTCGGCCCTTTTGATTTTCTGACTCTAGTTCCTCGCACATTTCCTTGTAGTATTTTGCTTTGTCATTCCGAGCAGCCTTTAGGAATCTTCTGTTCAGCTTGAATTCTTCCTTGTGCTTTGGCTTCTCTATGCTCCAGTGCTATCTTCAGAGTTTCTTCTGACATCCATTTTGGTCTTTTCTTCCTCTTCTGTCTTTGTAATGACCGTTTTAGTTAGGTATGACCTAAGCATATGTTTTACTCTTGCCAGATAATGGTGATATATGTTAATAAAGTATCAAGTTAAGAAGTACACACACACAAACTGTTTAAAAAGTCTTGTGCATGTACATATACAGCATGTCTAGAATATTAATGGTACTACATCTGAGCGATAGTTTCATGTGTGATTTTTTAAAAATTTCATTTTATGTTTAGAGCTGGTAAAAATAAAGCCATGATGCGAGCCTTAAGGATAATTGAGGTCATTAAGGTCCGTAAAAATGGTTAGATCTGGAAAAAAAATTATTTTATATTGATTTGCTTACAAAATTTGTATACACTGTGTTTAACAATATTTTTCATTCACATTGAGTTTCATACAATCATTCCTATTCATTGTATTATGTGTGGTATTTTTTTTTTCATGTAGTTCTTAATTTTTATATTTAGCATTTATTTTTCTTGATTAATTATAAGAAATAGATGTGATAAGACATAAAAACAAATATAAAATATATTCTTAAGCACTTTTAAGTAGCAGTGTAAGATGGAGACCCCTCTTAAAAAGCATTTGACAGTATCTAGTCAGAACCATATAAATATTATAATCCTGACCCAGTAATTCCATTTCTGGGGCTTTAACCTAGGTAAAAATATCCAAAATATGGAAGAGAAAACAGAAGTATTTACATGCAACATTATTTATAAAATGAAGTGTGTACCTCTTTTCTTTGAAAGCTGTTTCATTTCTCTCAGAAGTGCAAGTCTGAATAAAGAAAGATTCACAAATAAATATAAAATGTTAACTCTAGAGAATCATTAGATGTTTTATGGATCATGTACTACAGCCATTAGAATAATGTTTATGAAGACTGGTATTCTCTTGAGAAACACTTAGAATATTTTGTTGTTGTTGTTGTTGTTGTTGTTGTTGTTGTTGTTATGTGCCGTCGAGTCGCCTGGACTCATAGCGATCCTATGTACAACAGCCCTAAACTCCGCTCTGTCCTGTGCCAATCACACTGTCTCCGACACTCCCATCCCAATTATCCCAGTCACTGAATCAATCCACCTCATAGAGGGCCTTCCTCTCCTGCGCTGTCCCTCTGCCCTCCCAAGCATGATGTCCCTCTCCAAGGACCAGTCTCTCCTCACAACATGTCCAAAGTATGTTAGACAGAGCCTCAGAATCCTTGCCTCCAAGGAACCACCCGGTTTAACCCTTTCCAGGACAAATCTGTTTGTTTTCCTAGCAGTCCATGGTATTCTCAGTACTCTTCTCCAGCACCACAGCTCAAAGGCATCAATTCTCCTTCTATCCTCCTTGGTCATTGTCCAACTCTCTGATGCATAACAGGTGATTGTGAAGACCATGGCTTGTATCAGACGCACCTTAGTCTCCAAAGAGATACCATTGCTCTTCAGCACTTTGGAGAGGTCCCTAACAGCAGACTTGCCCATGGCAATGCGCCTTTTAATTTCCTGGCTGCTGGTGCCAAGACTGTTGACTGTGGAGCCAAGCAAACTAAAGCTGTGTACAATCTCAATCTCTTCACCATCCATATGAAATTAACTCTGTGTGTGTGTATGTATATGTGTATATATCTCAAATATAATAGCATATATATAATTTTTTTGCATATATATATTTTTTTAAGTAATAGAAATACATCTTACAGAAACAGCTTATGAAAACCTGGAAATTTGGCATTATGAATGATTTCATGATGTACCTATCCAAATAAAGTTAAACACTGATAAATATCTTTGTGTATAAGTGACCTTAAAATCCAGCAGTGAAAACCCTCCCCTTCCCTATTGCCTATAGCATAACATTTTGGCTGCTTCAGTTAACAGAAGACTCGTAACTTCTCTCCTATTTAACTTAAAAGCTTTATCTTTATCATCTAACTTCCCCTTATATCTTGTGCTCATTCCATACCAAAAACTTGCAAATTCCTCTTAATGTCTTGCTATTTCCTGTCTTTATGCTCTTTGTCTTTATTTGGCCGCTGCCTGAAATTCCCTTGCATCTTCCTTGTCTCTGAGCATGTCTCACCTTCATTAGTCTCCCAAAGTTAAGACCTCCTTCATACTCTCTGAGATTCATTTTCTTTCCTCTATAAGCCACACAGTGCGCAGGCACTAGGTAGAACTTAAAGAGAAGGCAAGTCCTTTAAGAGAAATCTTTAAAAAAATTATATTCTCAACAGTTTTCTTTCTAGCCTTGAAACTTATTTTGTGAGTCCTGGAAAGGAAAAAAATTTTACTCATCTTTGTTGCTTCAGATACTCACTCAAAAGTAAATACCAGGCCAAAAAAAAAGTAAATGCAAGATAAAAATGGGTCTAGTAAGGATTTGATGAGTAGAATGTTTAATTACATTCACAGTGCTTATTGAGATGTAAATATCTGAATAATAACAGGTTTTTTAAAATATCAAGCTTTAAGCCAAATATGAATTAATATATTTACAGTTTGATATTCAAAGTGACTATTCCAAAATTTAATTCATTTCTATTGTTATTTCTGCATTGCTAAGTGCCAGTGTTACTATCACTTAATGTCATAGTGTTGAAAAAGTTTTACTCACAAATCAAGATGCATAGTCTCTTGTAATCATTATCAGTAATTTACGTGATTATTGCAGTTTCTCTGTGTTACATCGGTATGAAAATAAAGATGAGTTGTATCACCTAGAATCTTTGATTAAGTATCTCTAGATACACAGGTTATCTCATTATGTACAGTAAAATTAATACTGTGTCAAGGGAAAATAGCTTTCTCAAGATTTTTATCTAGTGCAATTTATTTTCTTTCTTCCTTCTCTTCTGCTTATCATGGATGTTTTATTAATTGTAAAAACAGTGCTCCCAGCGAATGTGACAACATCTGCCTTCCACTAAAACCACATAGGAAAACAGTCCTCATCAACAATATTCGTAGCCCAAAATGGGTTCCTAGGAGGTCAGACGTGTCTCTGTGCTCCCATACCTATGTCTGTCAATTCTTGCTCTACTATTGCAATAGTAGAGTGCTAATCTATTGCAATGGCCACACAGAACTAACAGACAGTACTTAATGTGCCAAGACAAAAGAAAGAAATTTAACTCAACCAATAAGACTCTTTAAAATTATGTTTTAGAAAGGTTGCTTTAAGGGATCTTTGGCGGCCTAGTGGCAAGAAGCTGCACTGCAATCCAAAAGGCACAGGATTCAAATCCACCACATTCTCCACTGGAGGAGGTAAAATCTCATCCTGTGCCTTTCGGAACTAACTCAATGGTACACAACAAGGAAGAAAAGAAAAAAGAAAGGTTGCTTTTATACTTCATTTTGGTTCTCAAACTAGGGAGAAAATACAAAAATAATCTTGATAAGCAAGTAATGTTCTTGGTTCTGATATTTGTTGTAGATGTAGATTGCTAGATATATTTTAAGAACTAAACAAAAAGGGTATTTATGAAAAATATTCCTCTGACCACTTTGGCCATCTCAGACTTTTTCTTTAATTGCTGTCTGATTGACACTAATAACTCTAGAACAGTTAATGCAGTATGCAGGAAGTTATACTTTACGGTAAAAATAAAACAAAAAGAGGCTTTGTAAAGTAGAACAAGGGAAGCCTGGGGGGGAAAAAATCAAAGAAGCCTGCTCAAGGACTAGGCTGTGAAAAGTCACTTCAACTTAAAAACGGTTCTCTCCAAAGCAGATGGAATAATTCTTTTACATGGCTATTGATCTTATGTACTTTCTAGTATTTATAATCAGTTATATTTTATAATGAATCCGTATGATTATAGTGACCTAGAATATCTCAAATTTAATCATGGCTTGCTATTTTCTCTTCCTGAATATCTTATTAGGTTTATGTGGTTGCTATGAATATTAAAAAGGAAGCTGAGTCAAAACCGAAAAGAACCATTAAAAATACTGATGAGGATGACGATGATTATGGGACCTTAGATGAATTACCACCAGATAGCCTAATAACACTTGTACAACCTGAACTGCCAGCACTCAGCCGCCTGTGGTTGGCCGCGTTAAAAGACTATGCACTTTTGACTTTACCAGCTGAATTTGCTAGCCAACTGCCCCCAGATGGTAAGTATTATATTCAGGGTTTTGTTTTGAAGTAATTCAAAGTAATAATTGAAGTAGACTTTGTGGATGCTGGCAATACTTGAGTCAATTTCCAACTTATAGCATCCCTCCCTTGAGTTTCAGGTACTGTACATCTTTGTGGGAGGAGAGTCTCATGTTCTTCCTGAGGAGCAGCTGGTAGATTCAAACTCCTGACCTTCTAGTGAGCAGTCCAGTGAACCTTACCACAGAACTCCTTTAGCAACAGTAGACAAAAATTACCAAACTTATCCACTTCCTAAACAACATGCCCCTGGAAACTCTATGAACTTTGAGAAACGGCGATAGTTATAGAAAGGCTTCAGGTCTTTTGTTCATAGGGTTGCTATGAATCATGCTTGACTCAGTGGCATTCAACAGCAGCAACAATAACTGCATTGAGTCAGTTCTGACTCACATTCACCCTTCATTGAGTTTCCAAGGCTATGTGTTTTATAGAAGACTGCTTGTCTTTCTTCCTGAAAACAGCAGGTTGATTTGAACCACCAATCTTTGGTTAACAGCCCAGTGGTATCAATAATAACATCTGTGACCGTAAGGCTGACTGCATAGATGTTTCTGTAAAGTAGTTCTCCTCTCTGAATTTGAAAACTCAGAAAACAACATTAAGCTTTCTAGTTAGCCTAAGGAAAACGTTAGCATTATTATAAGAATAACTATGGATAAGGATACTTGATGTATACCAACTATGCATAACGATAATGAAGTAAATTACTATATTGGCCAGTGTGTGCATTTCTTGTCTACTAGTAAATTTTGTTCCTAAAGCCCATTTGTAAATATTCTATTTTGTTTTTCTTTTCCTATAGAAATAGCTATAGAAATCATTATTAACATTATCCTACTTAGGAAAATATATAATCACTTCCTATTAAAAACGAAGAAAATAAAACCTTTCCTTTTTTTTCTCCCCAGCTATTAATGATTAAAAAAATTGGAATTCTCTCTTTTCTTTTCCTTCTTTCATCGTCATAACAGCAAGGAGAGATGAAGTCCTCACTGTTGGAATTGCAAACAGGAAGTAGGGAAGAATAGCAAAAGAGGAGGAAAAAAGAAAGGAGACGAGGTCTGCGTTGTTGTTGTTGTTGTTGTTTTGTGCCATCGAGTCAACTATGATTCATAACAACCCCATGAACAGTGGCTCTGAACCCTGCCCTATCGTGAGCCAATCTCACCATCTCTGTGACACACCTGACCCATCGCCACAGTCACTGTGTTAGTCTATCTCATCCAGGGTCTTCCTCTTTTCTGTTGACCCTTCACCTTTCCAAGCATGATATCCTTCTCCAAAGACTGGTCTTTCCTGATGAAATGACCAAAGTATGTGAGATGGAATTTCACCCTCTCTAGGACAGAGCTATTTGTTCTCTTGGCAGTCCATGGTATCCAGCACCACAGCTCTAAGACATCAATTATTCTGTCATCCTTATTCATTGTCCAGCTCTCAGGTGTGTAGCAAGCAGTTGAGAAGCCCATGGCCTGGATCAGATGCATCTTAGTCTCTAAACTGACATCATTGCTCTTTAGCACTCTGGAAAGATCTTTGATAGCAGATTTTCCCAGTGCAACTTGTCTTTTGAGTGCCTTACTGTGAGCACTAAGAATGTTCCTTGTGAGCAAAGCAAGATGAAATCATTAAAAATCTCAGTCCTTTCTCCATCTATTGGCTCAGTGGTAAAGATCTTTGTTTTCTTGATGTTGAGATCTAATATGGAGGTCCCAGGATATGTTAAAAAAAGATGGTGAAAGGGGCTCCAAGGTATCACAGACAACAATGAAGGGATGACCCAGAGACAGGAGAGCCGGAAAAGTTAGTATATGAATACCTGGTGACATGGACAGTACCAGAGGAAACCCTGGAACCCTAGCCACCAGTGAGGAAGAGCCAGGCACTTCAGTTTAGAAATTTGCAGGGACTGTGTGTGGTGTTATTTGGTGCTCTGGACAGGTTCCAGCATAGAGCAGTTTACGTAAAACAAAACACTGTCCAGTGAGTATACTTTCCAATACTTACCTTGTAAAAAGGAGAACTTCTTTGGTTTGATTGCTCTTTTGTGTGCAGCAGGTATTTTTAAGTTAGGTGATTTATGAATGAATGAATGAATGAATGAACATGTGTAATGAAAAATGTTTCTGATTGTTTTCTAGGTGGAGCATTTTATACTCCTGAGACAATTGACACAGCTAGACTTCACTATCGGAATTCCTGGGCCCCGGTTCTCCATGCAGTGGCACTTTGGTTAAATAGTACAGGATTTACATGTCCGGAGACGACAGAAGCAGCAGCAATGTCTGGTTCACAAAAACGTTCTGCGCCCACCATTTTAAACCAGGCATCAGTAGCAACACCTGGTGCTAAGTCTTTGCCAGAAATTAACAAAGACAGGATGCATCTGATTTTAGGTAGGTGTGTCATATTAGTGTATTTGACTAATATATCTGTGGACTTATGAAAATTCATACCTTTCATTTTAATATTATAGAAAAGTTTTCTGAAGCACAGTTCAGAAGAAGAACAGTCTATGGAAGATTTTCCAGTGTGGTTCAAAATTTTTCACTAAAACTTTATCTAAAAATTAAATTATTAAAAGCTCTTTGTAAAAGTTTTAACTCTTGGTAAGCTCTGGTAGTCTCGTGGCAAGAAGTTGCGCTGCAATCTCAGAGGTGCACTGTTTGAATCCACCAGATGCTCTGCTGAAGAAGGAGGGACAATCTCCTCCTATACCAGTCAGATCTGATTTGACGGTACACAAACACAAAAATAATAAAATTTTTAAAGAAGTTTTAACTCTCATGACTTGATCACTCTCAGAGAAATAGTGAATGATTTAAAGAAAAAATATTGAACATGAGAGGTTTTATTTTGCTAATAGTTATAAAAAGGCTTCAGGCCTTTTTTTCATAGGATCACTGAGTTGTGCTTGACTCGACAGAAAACAATAGTAGATCACTAGAAAAATAAAACACAAATGCAGAAATAAAATGCAAAGTTAAATGGAAGCTAAATATATCCTAACTTATTTCTAATTCCTTTACAAATGTTCTTTTAGCTCTTAAGAATTTTATTAAGGTTCTTTGTGATCTCTTATTTCCTCTGCAGGGGGAGGAGAAACACTATTGTTAAGGTTTAATTATATAAACCATCAGTAGTGTTTTTATAAATGAGAATCTGAAAGACTTCCAAAGCCATGAGCTTACCCTTATACAAATTAAGAACAGTTGTTTTCCATGATAGCCATTGTTACTCAGGCTTGCCATTTTAATAAACTTTCATGCATGAAGAATTTGTTGACAGCCATTTAGTAAAACCTAAAAAAAGCCAAATTCATTACTCTCGAGTCAAAGCTAATTCATAAGATCCTCCAGTGGGTTTTTGTAGGCTGTAAATTTCAAGGGAGGAAATGAATCATCTTTTCTTCTGTTGCTGGCAGATTCAAACCAGGCACCTTTAGGTTGGCAGCACTACTCTCTACGGACTGTGCCACTGATGCTATTTAAAAAGAATTTATAATTTACACTCACCAGACAAGGATGCCTACTAACACCACTTCTATTCAATATTGTATTGGAAGTACTTGCTAGGTTAGTACAAGAAGAGAAGGAAATATCCAGATCAGTTAAACTGTCACTGTATGCAAGTGATATGATAGTGTACACAGAAAACCCCAAGGATTCAACCAAAAAACTGTTAGAGCTAGTGGACCAGTTTAGTAGGGTTGGAAGGATACAAGGTCAATGTCCAAAAATCATTGGGATTTCCTCTACAAAACGCAGTGAAGGAAACTAAGAAAGCGATACCATTTATAATAGCCAACCACAAATACGCTCCAAATATTATTTTCAAATGTCTTAGAAAGTAAAAAACTATTCTCTGCTTTAATGGTGAGATTGGAAACCCTCTTAACTTTTTTCTTAAACTGTTATGAAACTATAATCTGTGTTGAGTTTGGATGTTCAATTTGAAAACTAGATGCTATTTTCAGATATTAATAAATAGCTATATTGTACATGTTAGTCTTTATTTAAACTAGGAGGAAATTATGTCAGAGCAACATAAAGTGTTTTTTATCGCTTTTATTTTGTACATTTCAGGTGTGAGTATTCAGTTTCTTTGTTCCCCAAGACCCGAGGAACCCATTGAACATGTAACAGCATGTCTGCAGGCTTTACACACCCTGCTGGATTCTCCTTATGCCCGAATCCATATTGCAGAAGATCAGGTACAATGTCATTTTATAGTTTATAAACAACTGTATGCTCTGTTTTAATCAGATTTATCTTTTTCTCACATATGAAATAAGTAGTATATTACTAAAAGTGTTCAGGATTTTTATGTCATGTATGACCCTATACTGAAGGTTGATTAACCAGATTTGCTTCAAAATGAGTTAGTCACCACACCTTCTTTTACTTGTCTATCCATGTTAAAGTAAAACTAACCATTTTAACTGAAACCCCAGATAATTATTCTATTAATAAAGGGATTGAAGTGATTTTTTTAAAATTATTAAAATTGATTATGACATTTTTGAACATTTAATGAAGTTTTGTGTTTTTTTTTTCTTTTTATTTTTTTTTTTTAATGAAGTTTTTTATCTTTTAAATATTTTTGCATTAACTCAAGTACTGGTCAAATTAATCACTTGGGAATACTTTTTGTAATTTCCTTATGTAATATTTAGGTAGTTTTTCTTACAAAACTATGCAAACACTGGATTTGTTATTTTTTTTTTTACTTTAAGAGTTCTTTTATTTTCTTATTTCAAATCATGCTTTTTGATATTTGGAGTAATTTCACATGAAACATAAACAAATAAAAAATGAAGTCGCTGTCATTTTCTTATATCAGCATTCGTTTGGAACATGATGTTGACCCTGTTTGGTTACAAAATTCACTTAATTGCTGTTATCCCAATCTTCCTGCCTGAGCTTGTGTTTCTGTTTAATTATAAATTACTACATGAATTTTCAGATTTGTTTTCATTTAGTCAAACCTGTAAAATATCATCTGTCAGTGTATTTTATTTTAAACATATCAGTTCACAAAACTAGCTAGGTTTTGGATTTAGTAATGATTTTATATTCAGAGGAACCATGATACAGTGATTAAGTTTTGAGCTGATAACCAAATTGGTTTGAACCCATAGTGGTTCTTTGAGAGAAAGATGAGGCAGTCTGATCCCATAAAGATTTACAACCTTTGAAGTAGTTCAACTCTGTCCAGTTATCACTGCGATTTGGAATAAATTCAAATGATGTGGGTTTTGTTTATTCACATACTGCTTGAAAATAGATATTTTTTTTCTCGATAGAATCCTATCATTTCAGCATTGTCATAGTAAACTCACATATAAATTGCACTTATTCATCTTACAACTTTTATTCCATGCTTGTTCTGCATAAGACACTAAAGGTATAAATATCAAAGATAAGTTTTAAAATTCACTTCAGTGACACAACTTTCATCCAAACAATCGATTATACCTGTAAGGAGAACAATAACACCAAGGAGCTACTATAATCTTAGAACAATCACTTCTGTAAGATCAAAAGGACATTTGCTAAAAATAATTGGCACAGAATAAAGTAGGGTTTAGCACTGTTGTACTTAGGGTCACTATATGTTGCATGCAACTCAACGACGCCAACAAATCTTTTACATTTGTCTCATTTAAACTAACTCATTGCTGTTGAGTGGAATCAGCTCACAGCTGACTTTCCAGAGGGTTTTCTGAGGCTATACATTGGACAGGAGAAAATTGCCCATATGCTCCCATGGAGCCACTAGTGGCTTCAAAGCTACTGAGGGGTATGACCTTTGGATTAGCAGTGCAATTCCCTATAGACTATGCCACTAGGAAGGTAAATGATGGCTTCTATAGCAAAGTAAAATGTGGTCGTTGAATTAATATATTAAAGAAGGAAAGGCATGCCACAAGAAGTGAGCATTTCTCTCAAGGAGAACAACAAATACAAAGAAAAGAAGCATAAGAACATATGACAAGTTCAGAGGCACTAGAGTCATCTCTGTGGCCAAAGTAACTAAAATGTGGGAATTGTTAGAGGATGAATGTGGGCAAAAGGTTAAAGGCCAAATCATGTAGATTTTATAGCAAGTTAAAGGGTTTTAATCATGCCTAGAAATGTTTTGGACATCATGTAGGAAGTTTAAATAGAGAACTCGGGATGTGAACTGGAGCTGAGCAGTGGTCTAGACCTCTCTGCTGGAAACAGGGACCTACAGGCTTCTTTGGAACTTGAGGGCCCTATCATGATGCACATGCAGGCCCTGTGGAGGCACATTTCCCTCCAGCTAACCTGAACACACTTGGGGACCTGAGGAAGATGAACAAGCACCAGCTCTGTTACCAGGATTTGAATTTTGCTATGATTATATCTTGCACTAGAGGCATGGAAAGGGTTGGTCGCCTTTCTAGCAGAGCCCCATTGTGGTGGTGCTGAGGGGCACCATGGAGTTAGCTTTCCATAGAGGAGACCTTCTTTTCCTGACCATGTTCCAGGAAGATCCTATTAGAGTTCGTGGAATAATTCAGTAAGGGCACAGGATGAAACAACCACCAAATAATCAATGTCCATGAAAGAGGTAATGGTGACATCAAGTTATTGACAAAATGGAGAAAACAACGATTTTGAGGTTAGAGCTTTGTACAGAGAAGGCCAGAAATGACTCAAAAGGAGAATATAATGGGAAGAGCAAGAGTGGATTTGCCATGTCTATATATATTACCACCAAAATCCGTATCCAAAATTCAGGAATGCACTTTTGGTTGTCCTGGGTGTGTATGCGTTAATCAAAGGTGAATCCTAAAGCAAATGTTGTTCTCAGTTGGAAATTCATTATCTTGAAAAAGAAAGATGCTAATATATTTTAAATGTTCCACTTTTCATATGAAAGGACACAGTACAGGGATGTTTTTGTCTTATTCAAATAGATGATTCATTAGCTTAAAAAAGAAAGCTTAAATAGAATATAACATGATAGGCTTTTTTCTATTTCAGGGATATTATTTATATTCAGGAAGATCACATTATCTATCAATCTTATAGAGGTTTAAGGGTTGGGAAGATAATTAAGAGGCCAATTTCTTAGTTCAGGAGAAATAGTGACTATATGAGCCTAGAAAAACTGAATAAAAGAAAAAGAGGACTAAGGCTAGGAACTTTGAGGACAAATAGCATTTAAGGTTAAGAAAAATGAGATAAATCAGCATTGAGAAGATTTGAGAAGTAGGAAGAGAAGCGATAAGTAGAAGACATAGAGAACAAGAGACTTTCAAGGGGAGATGAATTTGTCAGAAGAAATAAATTCAGTAAGACAGAGAAGAGTATCAGTGTGGTCACTGCTGACCTCACAGAGCACTTTTATAGATGAGTAGAAACCAAATTGTAGAAGATGGAGAAGTGAATGAGAGGATGACAGATGTATAAACATCTCAGTTGGAACAGCATGGAGCAAGAGAGAGAGAGATAATGAAGAATATGGGAATTGTAAGAAGAGCAAGGACTGGGTGGGAATGGCCATATTTGACCTTTGCTTACTTCCCAGGGAACTTGTCTCAGCCACCAGCATCAGCAACACAAAACCAATTCCCATGACATCAGAAATGTTCCCCACACTCCTAATATTTTTTCTACTCATCTCAACACTCGTCCTGCTTACTGGGTTCAAAATCCAGTGCAATAGCTAAAAGAACCATATTGGGGAAGTTAAAAGTAGCCGAATATGGTCAATACAGCTTCCTCATGGCTTTTGCCCCAGGTAGTATTGGTTCTCAGTCCTGCCAATATTGACTTTCCCCATCTTCCCACCCCAATTTGTTCAACAGTTTTGAGCAAAGGCTCTTAGCTCTGGCTCTGTCTGTAGAGGACAGCAGTGTGCTAAGATCTACTTCGTCTCGTATCAGGTTTCTCATTCTCTGCTGTTGCTGCTATGGCTGTTGCTCTGGTCCTGAAAGATGAGTTACATTTTCTTGCTTGCTCTTTGCTGGCAGTGAGATTTCTTCAAATTCTGCTGCTGGATCCACTTAATTTATTGGTGAGACTAAATCCCCTTGTGGATTGGTGAGAGTTCCCAGTCTCCTTGTGAATAGACTAACTTACTCTATTCATAGATTCCCACCCATCCACATGACAAAATCAGGAAAGTCATTTTTAATAAACCCTTAACTCCAAAGGAGTACATACCCATAGGTTTGGGGGGTTGCAGAAGCGAAGCGAACTTGATAGGAAAGAATTTGTCCTTGTACTGAGGAGAGGAAGTCTAATCAGAGGTAGAAGCTAAAGACCTATGAGATGTGACTAAGGTCTTTAAAGAATCCCTGGAATGTGTAATTCAATAGGATGGAAAGAAAGCATATAAGGAAAGATTAATCAGCTTTGAGTAAGTGGCTGGATACCTAATGTTAAGGAAGGAAATAAACATGGTTTGGGTTATAATTAGGATTCTCCAGCACTCCCTTGGAAATTTGAGGTAGGCTTAGTGAATGGACTTGATGTGTTAAATGATTTAAGAAGAAGATAGTGAAAGTTTATAATGTCACTGAAGTGAATAGGAGAGACACTTGTGAAAAATGCTTCACACTTTTAGTGCTTAACATCTTATGCACTCAGTGTAGGCTGGAAATTATAAATTCCAGTGGCTCTGGGCTCGCTCTTAGCCCAAGTGAAGGAAAAGAATAGAATAAAATGACCATGTTTGAATATAAAACACATGTAAGTACATAAATGATAGATAAAGCAAGCCATTGACTGCTTGAAAATAAATTGGGATAAAGTGTGAGCATTTCTCATGATTGTTATATTCTTATTTTTTACACTGTTCTGTATATTAATTTAGTTTGACCTAACATTTTTACATGACTATTTTCTCAGATTTCATGAATATAAATTGACCTTTGCAAATAAGATTAATTCCCTTTATCTGTATTAATTTATAATAGCTGATTGGTGTTGAGTTGCTGAGTGTTTTACACCGCCTTCTACTGACCTGGAATCCACCGTCTGTCCAGCTTCTGGTAACTGGAGTTGTACAGCAGATAGTAAGAGCTGCTCAGGATTATTTGCAAGAAAAAAGAAACACACTAAGTAAGCAGTAGAAATTGTGCTGACTTTAACATCGAGTTTTTACAAATATTAATGCACTTAGGTTTTGTACCTTTTTTAATATAGAAATTTATTTAGAATACTTTAAATTTATTTTTTTCTAATTAAACTAAATAAAAATGTTGACTGTTTTTCGTCTTTATTCATGCCAGTCTCATGTGATTCAACCTAACAAGTTTTATTCCTTTTGTGAGATACACAGAAAGAAATGTGTGTATGTAAATAAATGGCTAATAAAATTTTCCCAACTAAAAATGAATTGTCCATTTAAGGAAATATTGGTACATAGAATTCTGGTAAGTTAGAAAATTGTCCTGAGAAAATAATATGCAACATTTTTAAAACACTTACCTTTAAATTATTTGAAAGAAGTTCTTAAGTATACTTCTAAAAAGTACTGAATATGAACTATTTACTGTCTAATTTGAAATTATACATTTGTTGAAATAGTTAGCTATAATCTAATACTGGTTTTAATATATAGTGAATATTTCTATATATAAAACATTATAGAAATAGTTCCAGATCCACTGAAACATATTTAAATTAAAACAATAGTAGTAGTAAGTTTTCTGAGCACTGCAAAGTAATATCCATTTGTTATTAAGAGCATTTGTATGTATCTAAAATTTTGAATATGGATTTGGGGGATGGGAGAAGTTAGTGTGCAAATACAGGTTTAATGTTGAAAGTGGATAACTGGGAACTGTCCTACTGTATTGCTTAATATTTGTTTTTTTTCCTGATAATTTCCCAAAGATGAAGATGATATGGAAAAAGAAGCCTGTTCCATATTAGGGGAAGGAGGTGACAGCGGTGGCCTTATTCCTGGGAAGTCTCTCGTCTTTGCAACAATGGAGCTGTTGATGTTTATTTTAGTGCGGCATATGCCGCATCTCAGTACCAAGATGTCAGACTCTCCAAGTCACGTAGCCACCAAAACCCGCCTTTCGGAAGAAAGTGCCCGTTTGGTGGCAGCCACAGTTTCCATCCTGTCCGACTTACCATCTCTTTGCTCACCTGCTGGTACAGTATTGTTCAGTATATGGGAATGTATCACAGTAGAAGAAGACAAACTTGCCTTTATCCTAAGTACTCTTATGATTTCTTCTTAAGTCTTAAATGTGAAATGAGAGGTTGGCTTTTTTTAAGGGTTTCCTTACCTTTAAATCCTAAAATTTATTGAAGACTTAGCCAACTGAAAACTTCAAGTGTTATTCTCAGATGTATATGAAAAAACTTAAGAGGCGGAACTATAGCTTAAGGAAGACATGGAATTTTTAAAGAATTTGTTTTCTGGTCTGATTCCCACTCTTGAGCAACACTGACAAATGAAAATAAAGCAGAGTGACAGCCACTCTCAGGAGAACATAAAGAAATAATTATTGACTGAAACAGAAAATCCTGATCACAGGTCTATCTGAAGATTCTTAAAGGATAGGAGAGTAGATTTTCCTTGTTTTATCTAGAAGGCACAGTTAGTAACTCTGGGGTGAACTTCAGGTAAACACAGGAAGATCTTTCCAGCACTTAATGCTCTGTTGCTGTTCCTTGTTACTGTTATTTGTTGGTTCAGCATTACCTTACATTTGTGAAAATAAGGAGTCCCCCACTTTGGGGCTTTTGCAGACACAGGGTAGAGTGAGTGCCTGTGAAAGTGGAGATAGAGACCTCTTAATCGAGAGGTTGTCTTCAGTGGCCTAAAGTTCCTTCAGCTGCAAATTCTGTCAGGTGTCCTTGAGGCAACTCTTAATTTCTATCACTCCTGTGTAGAAAGAAGGAAATGCTGCCCAATCCTGGGCCATCTTCACAATTTCTGCCGTGCTTAAACGCATTGCCAAAGACACTGTGTCAGTCCACCTCCTTTGGGGTCTTCTTATCTTTCTCTGACCCTCTAGTTTTCCAAACATGATAAACTGCCCTCTGCTAATAACATGCCCAAAGTATATGAGATAAACTAACCATCTTTGCTTCCAAGGAGAACTCTGGCTGCATTTGTAGGATTTTGTTATTCCTTTTTACTTATTCCAGTAAGCTTTTCCTTTCCTAGCTTGATTAAATTGGTTTTGGTAAATAGGTATACCTTATTTTATCGCTTTTAAAAAAAAAAAAAAATTGAAGATTTGTGGCTATCCTTGCATCAAGCAAGTCTGTCAACACCATTTTTCCATGGCATATGCATACATAGTGTCTCATTTTGGTATCCTAGTATTTAAAAAATATTTTATAATGCTGTTGCACACTTAAGGAGCTCTGTATGTTACAGCTCCCCAAAAGTTCTCGTTTCGATGCTGACTCTACAGCAAGAAGATGAACAATCTCCTCCCATTGTGATTTTCAGCCACTGAAACACATTAGAGGGTCCCTGTTCAAATCAGCATGAGAGAGAGAAATTGCATGCTTAATAGACTGTGGTGGTGGTGGTGGTGGTGGTGGTGGTGGTGGTGGTGGAATTAATGGTATTAGTTACTGTCGACAGTGTCTCATGAATAGCAGATCTGAACTTTTCCCCATTTTGCACCATCCCCACAACTGCCTTACTCAGGCCAATTATTGCAGTCCATCTTGTTGTGAGTCATCATGTCTTTCCCTGACATTTTACTCTTCCTTACATGATGTCTTTTTCCATGGACTAGCCTCACCTGACAACATACTGTCATAACAGACTGTTGTGTAAACGTAACTTGTGTGCACTGGAAAACCAAAACATTAATGTGACTCTTTATTATGACAGTTGCTTTATTGCAGTGGTCTGGAACTGAGCCCATGGTGTTTCTTAGGAATAGGTGTGCTGATACAAGTTACTGGTTCATCAAGATGCTTCTCCAAATATTTGACAATAATTTTCTTCTGTTTTTTTCCGCTTCTTTTCACATTTTCATTAAGAATGAAATATTACATAGATAAAATATTAGAAACAATAAAAACAAGGCTAGTTGGGAAAAAGAAAATATTGGCTCTCTCTTGAATTGACTGAATTTTTCACTCATTTTATACACTGAATTATAGTAACAGTAAGGCAGTAAAGTGTAAAAAAAGGGAAGAGAAATAATACTTAAATATAATAAATTTCTAGAAATAAGAACAGTTGAACAATGTGGTATGGGAACTAAGATGATTACAAAGCATTCTGATTTGTTTTTGTTTTAGGGTGTATGACAATCCTGCCTACAATTCTGTTTTTAATTGCAAGAATATTGAAAGACACAGCAATAAAATCTGCAGATAATCAGGTTCCTCCACCTGTCAGTGCAGCTCTTCAAGGAATTAAAAGTATTGTGACACTTTCAATGGCCAAAAATGAGGACACGCAAAAGCAGTGGACAGCTCTAATTCGTAGCACTCTTGCATGCATCCTGGAATATGCTCAGCCAGGTAACTAAAGAGTTTAAACATTTTATCAATCTAATTCATAGTGAATTGCTTAAGTGTTTCAGAAAATAGTTGTGTAACATTAAATCAATTCACACAGGTGGTTTAGTCCCATTTTTCACCTAGGAATTTAAATATCACTTTCTGGATTATTCTAGTAGCCTAGAGGCATAGTGTATTATGTGTTGCTCAGCAGTTCAAGTCCACCAGCTACTCCAAGGGTCAGAGATTGACAGTCTTCTCCTGTAAGGATTTAACACATCAAGAATCTTCTAGAAGGCAGCTTTGAGGGAGAATTGACTCCACAGCAGTTGGCCGGGTTTTAGACTTTCTGAATTATTTCCTCTGAGTGCACTTTATTTTTTCCAGCATTTAAATTAATTTTTTAATTGCAGAAAATGTGCCCAAGATTGTTAACATTTTTATGTTTGCCTCAAATTGGTTCCCCACCTACAACAAAAGTCATAAAATAGGAAAGAAAGCACAAGTCCCTCGTACCAGCCCATAGTATATCCAGATAGATGTATGGTCTTGATGATGATGTGTTTCATTCCAGATAGAGACACACATACTAGTATATATACTTTTCCTGTACACATATATCTGTGTTAATAGATTTACTTATATCTGTGCATTCTACATGTGTATACATTTAATTGTTGCCATTACATGAATTCTGACTCCTGACAACCCCAAGTGTGTCAGAGGAAGGTATGTGTTATAGCATAGGCTTTAAAATAGCTAGTTTTTAAAAATTAATTAGTTTTTAATTTATAATTTGATTTAAGGGAATCTTTACAAGCCATGTTGACCTTATATTCAACTATTCATGTACATCTTGTTTTGTAATATTCACTATAATTAATTATAATTTATGATCAGCTTCTTATTATATATTGCGTTTCCTTTAACCCAACTTAATAAATAACAATTATCTATTGTTTTTAACATTTTTATTGTGGTTTGATTTAAAAGTTTACAAGGCTTATTTTCCCCCAATTATTTATGCATTATTTCATAATATTAATTATAATACATGCAAATTCTGATCAACTATTAATTTTCATTCTTCCCTCTCTCCTCTTGCACCCCTGGTATCAGTCCAAGAATAATTCTGCATACAAACATTTCATTAGCTGTTTATAATAATGGTCTTATGCCATAATTTTCCTTTTTTAAATTTTTTAATTTGACTTATGTCACTTAGTCTATTCCTCTAGACTCATCCATGTTATGATATTTTTCTCATATTCCTTCTTCCTTTAGTGTTACATAATAATCCATTGTGTATATGTACCATAGTTTTTTTAACCTTTATTTCATCAGTGGACACTTGAATTGTTTCTCAGTCACTTATTTTTTTTTCTTAAAAGAGTGAGTCTTTTTGTTTTGTTGAGGTTGTTTTTTACTTTTTATTAATTTTAATGAAAGTTTACAGAGACTTTGGATTTCCATTCATTCATTGTTACATACTTTCCTCCTTGCCTCCCCCCCACCAGTTCAGTTTTCTCTTTAAATTCTTTAATTGTTATACAATCCCCTTCCCCAAGTCCACTCCACTATGCAGCTTTCATTCTGGACTCTTGTCAGGACAATCATACCTAATCATATATTCCTCCTAAATAGTTCTCTCCCTCATCTATTTCAATGCAGAATACATTATTTATCTGCTCTTTTCTTAGTTTTCCCCCAATCCCGATGTCAGTCCCACTTTAAAACCGTGGCATTACACAGTATTTGTCTTTTTGTGACTGAGATATTTCATTCAGCATAACATCCTCCAGGGTTACCCATTTTGTATAGTAACTCATGAGTTCCTTGTTTTTCAATGCAGCATGGTATTCCATTGTGTGAATATACCACAATTTCTCTATCCATTTGTTTGTTGATGGGCACTTGGGTTGTTTCCAACACTTTGCTATTGTGAAACAAAGCTGCAGTAAGCATGAGTGTGCATTTATCTGCTTGGGTGGCAGTTCTGGTTTCTTTAGGATATATTCCCAGTATTGAAATTGCTGGGTCAAATGGTATTTCTATTTGCAACTTTTTGAGAAAGTGCCCTACAGCCTTCCATAGTGGTTGCACCATTTTACACTCCCACCAACAGTGAATAACGGTTCCAGTTTCTCTGCAACCTTGCCAGCATTTGTTGTTTGCAGCTCTGTTCAGTTTTGCTCTTGTTACTGGGGTGAGATGATATCTCACAGTTGTTTTGATTTGCATCTTTCTTACAGCTATGGATTTTGAACATTTCTTCATGTGTTTGTTCATCATCTGAATGTCTTCTTTAGTGAAGTGTCTGTTCATTTCCTGTGCCCCTTTTGCATTTTGGTTGTTTATCTTGTGGTGTCAATTTCTTATTTTTAAAATGTAGACTATCAGGCCAGTTTTCCAAAGCACCTCTGGATGACTTGAACCGCTGTCTTTACAAAGTCGAGTACACTAATCACGTGTACTACCCACAGGTGGAGAAAGAATAGTTATCATGAGCAATTGATGGTGTTTCTATTTGTTGTTGGGTTTTTTTGGTGGTGGTGTTTTGTTTTGTTTTTTTTTATTTTACTATTTTTGTGTGTGTGTACCGTCAAATCGGATCTGACCAGTACAGGAGGAGATTGTCCCTCCTTCCTCGGCAGAGTATCTGCTGGATTCAAACAGTGTGCCTCTGGGATTGCAGTGCAGCTTCTTTGCCACTAGGCCACCAGACCTCCCCTTGTTGTTTTTATGTGCTGTCACGTTGCTTATGACTCATAGCGACCCTATGTACAGCAGCCCTAAACCCTGTGCTATCCTGTGCCAATCTTACTATCTCTGACACATCTACTTCCATTAACCCAGTCACTGAATCAGTCCATCTCATCAAAGTTCTTCCTCTCTTGTGTTTATGGTGTTAAAAATTTGCATGTTGTTATTAAGTGCTTTCCAGTTGTCTTTGGCTGAACCTTGTCCTATGCCTTTCTCCCAATCTCTGCCATGCCCGAGTCCACTGTTACAGTCACTGTGTCAATCCATCTTGTCAAGGGTCTTAATCCCTTTTCTGACCCTTCACCTTTCCCTGTATGATGGTTTTTTCCAAGGACTGGAACCTCCTGACAGTATACTCAAAGTATGTGAGACAAAGTGGGTAATATAATGTTTCACTCTTACTGTTTCACACAACAATAATTTTTTTACATATAATAATAAGAATGTGGATAAAATAAGGAGCCCTGGTAGCATGGTGTGTATCATGTCAGCCTGCTACTGAGAGGACTAATTCTTACCAACCAACTCCTGTGCAAGAGAAAGATGGGTGTTCTCTTTTGTAAAGATGTATAAACACAGAAACCTGATGGAGCTTCACTCTGAGTTGTTTTTGACTCAGTAGCAATGGGTTGGGTTGGATTATTTAAATAATAGCCACAACAGTGGCCTCAGCATACCTACAGTCATGCAGATGACATAAGATGGAACAACCTTCTGTTACATATTTGTGTGTGTCTGTATATATATATACATACAGATATATAAAAGACTAAGGTGCGCCTGTCCAGACCATGGTCTTCACAGTTACTTGCTAAGGATAATAGATGCCTTTGAATTGTGGTGCTAGAGAAGAGTATTAGATATACCATGGATTGCTAGGAGAACAATTTCATCCTGGAGATGATGAAATCAGGCTGCTCCTTGGAGGCAAATATTTTTAAGCTTCATGTGACATACTTTGGGAATGTTGCAAGGAGGGACCAGTCATTGGAGAGGGACATCATGCTTTGAAGGGTGGGACGTTGCAAAAGAAGAAGACCCTGCATGAGATGGACTGACTCAGTGACTGGGGTAATGGGAGTGGTTGTGTCATAGACAATGATATTGGCTCAAGATAGAGCAGAGTTTGGAGCTGTTGTAACTAGGGTTGCTATGATTCACAAGCAACTCAATGGCACATAACAGCAACAACCATATGAAGTAGTCATGAGTTGGAAGCAACTCATTGGAAGCTCACAATGATTTTACAACTGTGAGAACGTGAGAGGAATTACAGCTATCTGGAAGTGGAAAAATTGTAAAGTACATGGTACTACATGTATTTGGATTATTATGTATACTGTGTCATGTTTATTATGTCTTATTCTAATGTAGGTGAGTATATAAAGACCAGCCCACACAAGAAGTAGTTAAACTAAAAAAAAAAAAAAAAGAAAATAATTAAAGTGAAACCTTAATAGAAAAAGTGGTAACAGAAAACAGATTTACCTTGTAACAATTGTTCATATAACAATTAAAAGAAAAAATTCAAAAACAGGTACAATTATAAATTTTTTTACCTTATTCTGTATATCATTTTTCAGTTTTATACAGTAAGCCTGAATTACTTCTATAATCTGAATTTTTTTCTTTTACTCTTTTGGAAAGAAAAATGTTTATTAATTCTTCTAAATCTATTTTACCATAACTATGATTTCTTTATTAAAAACATACTTAAATACTTGGCTTTTTAATGTAGACTTTAACAAACTTAAAGAAAGATTGGATATTTTTATGTGTATGTGTCTGTCAAGTCCCTGGGTGGTACAGAAGGTTAATGCACATAACTTCAAGCCAGAAGTTAAGCAGTTTGAGATCAAGGAGAAGCACCTGGGGAGAAAGACCTGACATCTACTACTGTAAAATCCGCCAGTGAAAAAACCCTATGGCATTGCCATAATTCAGAATTGACTTGATAGCAACAGTTAACATATGTGTTGGGGGGTGGATGGTGGTGTTGGTGTTATTATTTTATACTTTTGAGTCAGAACTGACCCATGGCTGTCTCTGCAGCAGATTTTCAGAGACAGTTTATCTTAAAAGAGGAGATTGCCTGTCCTTCTCCTTGTCGTCTGGAGCAGTTGTTGGATTAGAACTGCATGCCTTGGGGATTGCAGCTAGATTCTTAACCACTAGGCCACCAGAACTCCATATATTTATTCATAGAGAGAAATAAATTTTTAAATATACATACAGCTTTAACTTTTTTTTTTGATCCATAGTCCATAATCAGATATTTTTTAAATGGCCAGTTATAAAGGAAGATTTTGATATTTTTGTCAATCTAATTCATTTATATATTTTACAGGTCTTTTATTTGGTGCATAGATATTTGTTACTGTTATGTCCTTTTGTTCTATTGACACTTTAAGCATTATGTAGTGACCTTGCTTGTCCTTTGTGATGGTTTTTGCATTGAAATTTATTTTATCAGCTATTAATAGTACTACTCCTGCTTTTTTCTGGTTGCCATTTGCTTGGTATCTTTTTTCCCACCCTTTTATTTTCAGTCTTTCCTTATCTTCACTATTCTGATATTTCTCTTATAGACAACATATTGATTGATTTTGGGTTTTTTAATCCAATCTGCTACTCTTTTTCTCTTTAGTGGTGCATTTAAACTGTTCACATACTCCTGCTTTTTTCTGGTTGCCATTTGCTTGGTATATTTTTTTTCTCACCCTTTTATTTTCAGTCTTTCCTTATCTTCACTATTCTGATGTTTCTCTTATAGACAACATATTGATGGAGTTTGTTTGCTTGTGTTTTTTTTTTAATCCATCTGCTATTCTTTTTAGTGGTGTGTTTAAACCGTTCACATTCAATAATATTATTGAGAGGCAGGGTTTTATTTTTGTCATTTCGTTGAGTTCTTTTTGGTGGTGTTGCTTTAGTCCATCCTGTTTTCTGTGGCGCCTCTCGAAGAAGGCCATCTCTCTGTGTTTCCTTCACTGCTGTCTTGTTTTTCAAACTCCCTTAGGTTCTGTTTTTCTGGGAATATCTTGATATCTCCTTCATATTTGTTGGATAGTTTTGCAGGGTACAGTATTCTTGGTTGTCAGTTGTATTCTTTGAGTGTTCAATATATGCGATTCCACTGTCTTCTTGCTCGCATATTTTCTGCTGAGAAATTGGCATTTCATCTTATTTGCTATCCCTTAATAGATTACTCTTTGTTTCTCCTTCGCTGCTTTCAGAATTCTCTCCTTATCTCTCATTCTGGCAAATTTGACTATGATATGCCTTGGTGTTTTTCTTTTAAGGTCAATTCTATATGGTGTTCTCTCAGCTTCTTGAATATGTATTCTCTCATTCTTCTTTATGCCTGGAAAGTTTTCTTCTAGTAATTCTTCCATACCTTTTTTGGTGCTTTTACTTGCTTCTTCCTGTTCTGGGATTCTGATTATGCACATATTCTTTCTCTTGATGCTGTCCCACATTATTTTTATATGTTTTTTTTTCTTTTTCCTTGCTTTTTGATTCTGCTTTTTATTCTAGCAGATGAGTGGTGACAATTCTATCATCTATTTCACTGGTTCTGTCTTCCATCTGTTCAGTTCTGTTCATATGTCCCTCCATCATCTTGGCAGCATCTCAAACCTTGACCTCATATTTTGGATTGTGGTTTCTTGTTGTTTTCCAGAGCCTCTAATACATCATTTGTTTTATCTGCACTGTTTTGGATTTTTTTTTAAGCTCCTCCTGGTTTTTGCTTGCAGTGTCCTGTAATTCTTCAAGTTTGTTTTTCACTCACTGAAAATATTCAATCATTGTTCTTTTAAATTCTGTGTCAGAATTTTCCATCAGACTTTCTAACTGCAGGAAATCCATTGACACTATGTCACTTTTGAGGGGTGACATCTTGTTTTTGGCTTGTGTAGGATGTGAGGTAACCTGTTTCTTTCATGACATTGCTGTGGTAGAGTTTTTCATGCCTGCAGTGATAGTAAGTTCTTGATCCGAACTCACTGCTTCAGAAAAGGATTGAGGAGGCATATACACACAGATACATATAAGGTGGGTGCACATGGGAAGGGGGGCGCATGCAGGGAAACATGAATGGAAAACAAAAAAGCCTTGGTTTTCCCCTTGAGAACTTGGTCTGCCACCCCAGTCAAGCTCCAGCTGTCCCACTCCCTCCTGGTTAAGGTGATGGGGTCCCACATGGCTTAGCAATCAGCAATGATTCCCCCTCCCCAAGTACCTCACTCAAATTTCTGCAGTCCTGCTTGTTCCTTGGTGGGTGGGCTCCCTGTGGCTTGCTGCTTCCCACCACGGCTTGCTGCTCCTCACCATGGCTTGCTGCTTCTCACCGAGGCTCACTGCTCCCCACCTCCGACACTCACTGCTCCCCACCACTGAGGCTCCCTGCTCACTGAGACTCCCAAACTGATTGTTTTAATAACTGTTCTCACTCAAATTCCAGCTGTCCTGGTTGCTCTCCATGTATGCACCATCGCTCTGATCACGGGATCTTAAAACTGTTCTATACCTCCACACCTCTACACATCAGTATTTTCTCTTTATGAGAAATTGCATGAAGAGTTGCTAGCAGTAAAATCTCTTTTAAGAACTAACCATCCAGCAACAACAGCAAAGTTAAACAGAGCCAAGTTAATTCATTTATATGACTTTAGAGGTATAATAAACCAATTTTCTTTCCCACCATATTCTGTCTAGAAATCAGTCCTCATCCGGAACAGTCACTTTTAAAAGAGTAATCAAGGCCATGAGTAGGGTATAGAATATGGAGTATATGGATAGCAAGGTACACCCAGTTCCATAGTTTAAAAAAATTTATAATATGAAAATTCCATTACGGAAATGATACTGTCTTATAAAATCAAACTTATCTTTAATGAAAAATGTGCTTATGTATGTCTATAGATGTGCACACATCCATATGCATGTAAATATCATGCATAACTAATAATTCATAAGGCTGCTGCAGCATTTTTTGTTCACTTTTAAAGTTTTTACTTTTGAAAGGAATTTAAAACTTGTAAAAGGTTGCAAAAATTGTATAATGAATTCAGTATACTATTCTCTTAAATTTACTTGTTAGTAACATTTTGCCACTCTATCTCTCTGTTATTATTAACATTTTTATTATTTTTCTAAAGCATTTGTGAATAAATTTCAATTATATGATCCCTTACCTTTTAATCGTTCATAAATCTCCTAAGAGATTAAATACGCTATCTTAAATAACTACAGAAGAATTATTAGATACCGACAATTTAACACTGATAGAACCTTATCATTGTTCATTTGCAAAGCCACTAATTTTCTCAGTAACAGTCTTCATAGGTGGGCTTTTTTTTTCCTTAAGCAATTTATAACCTTGGATCCTACATTGTGTTTAGTTGTCATATTTCTTCCATTTTCTTTAATCTGAAACTGCTCTCTAGCCTTTCCTTATCTTCTATGGAGTAATGTTTTTAAGAGAGAGCCCAGGTACTTTGTAAAATGTTTTTCGGTTTGAAATTTTCCAAATTTTTCTCTCATAATTCAGTTCAGTTAGGCATTTTTGGCAGAAACACTACGTATCTGATACATCTTTCTCAGAGTATCATATAACAATTGTTGTGCTATTATTGAGGGATGTAATATTGACTTACCCCATCATTAAAAATGTTAGTGCTAATAATTTGTTAAAGCAAATGCTTTCCTTGTTCACTAGAAGGGTGCCACTTTTTTGGCTTTTAAAATTAGTAAGTAATTTGTAAAGAGATACTTTGATACTGTGACACTCGTCTGTTCCCTGTCAGACTTCCATGCAAAGATTTTAGCATCTGTTGATATATCATGCCTCAATCAACTATTACTTACTTGGTCGAGAGATTTTTATTATTCTGCCATTCACTAGTAATAGTACTACTTGAGAGTTCTCCATGTGTATTTGGGTTGGCAGCACAACTACATACCACTACATACATGACCATCAGCTGCTTTGTGACATAAAGATGGGCATTCTCCTTCTGTGTTGTTTACAGTCTTTGAAAACCTGCTAAAAGGTCAACTATGGTTTGGTGCTGACTTTTCAGTGCACCTAATAACAACAATATAGAGTTCTCAAGTTTTACTATCTGTGACTCAAGTTATCATAAACTTGCTGAATGCTTCAAATTTTGCATCTGTTTTCTTCTTAACTTTTTTTGTCTGTGGAAATGTAGTGTACTTCTTTTAGGCTTTTGTTCTAAACCTATCCTATTTTACAAATGGATGATAATAATGTGAACAGCTCAAATATATTTATATGTTTGAATATATATTTAAATTCCTCTTAGGTTATTTATTATTGTTACCAAATTAGTCCAGATTCACATATACAGTGTTGATGACTTCAGCTTTTGAAGAAATGGTATCAGGAAATAGTTAGCTTCTAATATATGTTCAGTAATATTATTCTTTAAAATAATGTACATAGTTTATGTCTGTTTCAAAGTTAGACATTTTAGGCATTAGTTGAGGTGGAGGGGTATTGGCCACTTTGAATCAGACAATCATATGATATATTACTTCAGGAATGAAAAATTGAGAAAGGATTACATTACATTCCTGGTCAAAAAGATCACTTCAAAATCTATCCTGAAGTACAGTGTTACTAACCATATGTATACAAGACAGACCAGTTAATACTAATAATATTCAAATATACGCAGCAGCAACAACTGAAGTAATGATGAGGAAATTGAGAATTTTACTA
The DNA here is from genome assembly GCF_000299155.1 of Elephantulus edwardii. Lineage (NCBI taxonomy): Eukaryota > Metazoa > Chordata > Mammalia > Macroscelidea > Macroscelididae > Elephantulus > Elephantulus edwardii. The sequence continues at coordinate 19,294,634 of NW_006399769.1, forward strand.
ACAATTGGAAGTTGAACAAAATGCAATCAAGATATATTAATTATTGGTGACTGGGATGCAAAAGTTAGAAGCGAGGGACTGGTAGCTGGAGATTAAGGACTTTGTGACTGAAATGATGCTGGAGATAGAACAATTGAATTTTGTACAATAATTTATTCATTGCAAATACCTTTTTAAAAAAATAAAAAACAGCAGCAATACACATGAATCTCATCTTTTGGAGTGGATGGGAATCAGATTGACTACATCTGTGAAAAGAATCATTGGAGAAGCTCAGTATCAGCAATCAAAACTAGATCAGGTGCTGACTGTGGAATAGACCATTAATTACTCATGTTCAAGTTCAGGTTGAAGCCAAAGAAAATTAAGACAACTCCACAAGAATCAAAATATCTTGATTCTATCCCCCCTGGCTTTGAAGCATTGAACACCAGCGATCAAAGACCAGATGAGCAGTGCTATGACATCAAGGTTAGCATCCATGAAAACAGAGAAAGTAAAGACCCAAATGAATATCAGAAAAAAATGTGAAAATTGCTCAAGAATGTTGAGAAGCCAAAGCAAAGGGGAAAATTGCTAAGGTGAAAGAGATGAACAGAAGATTTCAAAGGACAGCATGAGACAACAAAGCAAAGTATTAGGAAGGAACATGTAAAGAGCTGCACTTGGAAAACAAAAAGAGAAGAACTTGCTTGGCTTTTCTCTAACTGAAAGAACTGAAAAACAAATTCAAGTTTCAAGGGTACCATGGGAAAAATATTGAATGATCCTGGAAACATCAAAAGATACAGAAGGAATACATTGAGTCACTGTAGGAAAAACAATTGGTAGTTACAGAGCCATGTTAGGAAGTAACCTATAATTAAGAACTAGTGGTGTTGAAGGAACACATTCAAGCTGCATTTAAGGCATTAGCAAAAAATTAGGTCTCGAAAAATGGTGGAATACCAGTTGACTTAATTTCAAACAGATGCAGCCCTCAGTGGCCTACCAAGCTATGCCAGGAAATTTGAAAGACAGCTACTTGATTAGGTGATGAGAAGAGTTCCATATTTACTCACATTCCCAAAAAAGGTTTTCCAACAGAATATGGAAGTTATCGGACAATATAATTAATATCACATGCAAGTAAAATCTTGCTGAAGATCATTTAAAAAACAGAACCAACTGAGAACTGCCAAAAAATTGAGACTGGAGTTAGGAGAAGCTATGGCACCAGGGAAATTATTGCTCAGTGCAGATGGATCTTCACTGAAAGAGGAGATACCAGAAGAATATCTGTTTATGTTATATTGACTCTGCAGATTCATTTGCCTGTTTGGATCATAACAAATTATGATTGACATTTAAAAGAATGGGAATCCCAGAACATAAGATTGTGGACATGTGAAAACTAGACCTAGACCAAGAAGCTATGGTACATACAGAGCAGGGGAACAATGCATGATTTAAAATCTGGAAGGGCTGCATCCTTTCTCCACACCTATTCAGTCTGTATGCAGAACACAGCATTTGAGAAACTGGACTTTATGAAGACTCACCAGTAATATACGTTATGCAGATTTTATGAAGATTCATCAGTAATCTGCGTAATGTAGATGACACAATCTTGCTTTCTGAATGTGAGGAGGGCTTGAGATGCTTGCCACAGAGACAAAGACTACTACCATCAATATAGAGCACATCTCATCATCAAGAAAACAAAAATCCTTGCCACCAGGTAAATTGGCAACAGCATGATAGAGAAGAAATAGAAATTACCAGTGACATCATTTAGCTTGGATCCACATTCAGCGCCTTTAACACCAGCAGCCAGAAAATCAGAAAGACATATTGCTTTGGAAAAGACTGCTGTCGGGGATCTCTCCAAAGTGCTAAAGGGAAAAGATGTCAGTTTGAAGGCTAAGGAATGCCTGATTATAGCCAAGTTAGTTTGAATCACTTGTTATGCATCTGAAAGTTGGACTGTGTATAAGGAGAGCAGAAGAATTGATGCTGTTGAGTTGTGGTGCTGGAAAAGAGTGCTCAAAAGGACAAATTATTATGTCTCAGAAAAAAATGCAGTCAGGGTGTTCCTTGGAGGCAAGGATAGTGACATTTCATCTGACATACTTTGGGCATGTTATTATGAAGGGCTGTCCTTGGAAAAAGATGTCACGCTTGGAAAGGCAAAGGATCTCCAGAGGAGATAGAAACTTTTTGAGAGATTGACACAGTGATAAGAATAATGGGCTCTAGTGGGTCAGAGATGATGGCAGAGTTCAGATCCATTGTTCTTAGGGTCACCATGAGTTGTTGCCTCAACAGCACTTAGCAACAATTAAATATGTCTATTAAGTTGTAGTTGTATCTCTTTCTAAATAATTACAAAAGTAAAAATTATCCTAAGATTTTTATAATTTAGTCTTAAGGAAATTGTGCAATATATCCTTTCATAGTTTTTGAAATTATAGGCTTTCAAATTTGCTAATTAGAATGATGATAATACAAACATAATCTACTCTTGATTATTTAAAATTAATTAGGATACCTTATGCCATTTAACATTATTGGAAGACAAATGTTTAAAAATTTTTATCAATCTATATTCCAAACAAGTTCAGTTATTCTTAAGTCATTTATTTCCATGTTACTACTTTTATATTTTACTTTGTTTTGCACATTCGACTTCTTGGTTTTTTGCCTGAAAAGAAATTTTTAGATAAATATGGTATCATTTAGAAAAACAAAGAAGTTTTAAGTACAAAGACTTCTAAATAAAGAACCCCAGTTTCCTTAACAGTAGATGACTTTATTCATGTAGTTGTTTGTTAACTGTAGTAGATTGAGGCACACACTGTGATAAATGATAGGATGAGGGGAGGGAGTGGGGAGAAAGGGTTGTTGTTCAAAATTGGAATTCCAAAACATTTCAGAAACAGTGCCTTGCTTTCATTTTTTATTTTCAGAAGATTCTATGCCTACGCCGGATGAAGTAAGCATGCTAACAGCAATTGCACTCTTCTTGTGGTCTGCTAGCAGTGAAATAATAGGAGTCCAGTCATTACAGAATGGCTGTATGAACAGATTTAAAAATGCATTAAATTCATGTGACCCTTGGGTAAGTAAGAAACTGGACATTGAGGTATACTTTTCACTTAATCAAGACATTTTTCACATTGATTTGTTAAAATATTGTGATATAGATAATTAAATTCTTAAATATTTGCAATGTAGCAGGGTTTTTTAAATATTTTTATTGGTTTTCATATAATTCCTTTACATTGTTTCATTCATATGCATTGTGTTATACAGTCTTTGATTTACATTGTGTTTCAAACAATCATTCATATACGTTCTATTTTATATTTTTTAATTGATTTACTTACAAAGTTTATATACATTGTGTTTCACATTTTTTGTTTTTTAACTTTTGTTTATATTGGTTTATTTACAACGTTTGAATACATTGGTTTTCACACTGGGTCTTTCCCATTTCCTTCGCACACACCCTACTCCCCATTTCATGCTATTCTTCATTCACATTGTGTTTCATACAGTCATTTCTTGCATTATATTTTATAAAATCAATCACCATTGGACCTCACCCATCATTACCCTCTCTTTTTCCCTGGATCCTTCCCATTTGTTTCCCTGTTTCCCTACACTCAACCAAAACTGTGCAGCCTTGTGTTTCACCTCTACCTATCCTCACCCCTCTCAACCCCCACCCCCTTGAGTTCTTATACATGTTTTACTAGTTATCCTTCTATTTTTACAATAATGACTATGCAGATGATATGACAGTGTACACAGAAAACCCCAAGGAATCAACAAAAACAAAAAAACTGTTAGAGCTAGTAGACCAGTATAGTAGGGTTGAAGGATACAAAATCAATATCCAAAATTCAGTGGGATTCTTGTACAGTAAAAAAGAAAAGCAGAGAAGGAAACTAAGAAAGCAATACCATTTATTTACAATAGCCAGTCACAAATTGAGATACTTGGGGGCGAACCTAACTAGAGATGCAATGTTTTTAAATGAAAAACACTGAAAAAATTCATTGGGCTTAAACACTATTTAATAATCCCTCGATTGAGGGATCACCCTATGTTAAGTTAATTGTGTAGTTGAAGTCATCGTAAAAGGAATCTAATGATCAAGTGGATTGTTTCCTGTCTGTAGAGAAACAGTAGTGTATAATAACCACTCATATTGCCTGGGTTTGAATTGCTTTTCTACCACACTTTAGCTTAGTGAACTCAAGCAACTGGAGCTTAGTTTACCATTCTTTAAAAAAGAGAATAATAAAAAAACTAAAAAGAGGATAATAATACTGTTTCATAAATTTTTATAAGGATTATGTAAAATAATGCCTATAAAGTTCTTATCTCAGTTATTGTTGGATACTATTATGATTAATCTTATATGTCTTTAATTTTAAAATTCTGAATATTTTAGTATATACAAAACCAAGAAAGAATTCTTTTACTTGCTTCAGGGAAATGTAAATAAGATAATATGTATTGAGTCTTATCAGTCAATATGTATAGTTGAAACTTACAAAGGACCTTATACCATTCTCATTTCTGAAGTTTCCGAAAGCAAATTTTTTTTCTTTTTCTTTTTTTTTTCCAGAATATGATACAACACACTAATATTGTGTTCTTTCATTTCTTTAAGCTATACAAACATGAGAGTAAAATGTTAGTTGTAACTCTGAGTATGCATGTAGAAAGTCCATTTAGTAAAATAGGTAAAATTATAATTGAAAGGCTCCCATTTGCTGAGCAGGCCTATTCTCTTCACTCATAGAGTTTAGAAAGTAGTAGGGGTGACATATACAAGTATATAGTATGTCTGTAGGTGTATAGTATGTCTTATAAATGAAAAACAAATTATAGAACCTTAGCATAGGGGAATAACATTTTTCTATGATACTAAGAAAGATATGTTTAAGGTGACCCTAAGGATAATAAGAAGGTACTGTACATAGGCAAAAAAGAGTGAAAAAGCTACCCAGAGAAAATATCAAAAGCAAAAGCTCTATATTGTTTTTGTTATGTGCCATCAAGTTGCCTGCCTAGTAACTCCTGGTCCAAGTATAAGTTTCACATGAGCACAATCAAGGATTCTGGGATTCCCATTCTCCTTCAGGTTAGCCACAGTTTGTTGTGATTCATACAGTTAAATGCCTTTATACAGTCAATAACACACATTGTTTTGGTATTCTCCGCTCTCCGCCAAGATCCATCTGGCATTGGCTATCATGTCTCTAGTGTCACAGCCTCTTCTAAACCCAGCTTGTATTTATGGTAGTTCTCTGTCAGCGCACTGTTCTAATAATCTTGAGAGCTTGTTTGGAGGACCTAGTAGGGGAGTGCAGCTCCTTATATACCCTTGACCAAAGAAGGGTCCTCCTTCTAATGGGGATGATCATGCTCTTCAAACAAGCGTACAACTTTGGGATGACCACACATGAAATTGTGAAGGAGGAAAGGGACAACCCACCTAGCCAGCCACATCGGCTGAATCAACTCTGGTGATCAGTAGATTGATATATATCACAGCCAGATCACCCTTGTATCCCATTTTTGGGTAATCTTCAGCAGGGTTTTGCTTGCAAGTGACACTAGTGATATTGTTGGATAATTTTCACACTCTTAGATAACCTGATTTTTTGGGGAATGGGAATAAATATGGATCTCTTCCACTCAGTTGGCCAAGTAGCTGTCCTCCAGATTGGTTGGCATGGCCTGGTGAGCACACCCAGGGAAGTGTCTGTTTGTTGAAATATGTCAGTTGGTATTCCATCAATTCCTGGGACCTTGTTTTTATGCCAGTTCCTTCAGAACAACTTGAACTTCCTCTTTCATCACCATTGCCTCCTGATCATATGTTGTTTCATAAATTTTTCTGTGTCATCCAGTTATTTTTGGTACAATGACTCCCTGTACCCCTTCCATCTTCTTTGGATGCTTCTTGGACCACTCCGTATTCTGCCCATAGCATCCTTAAGTATTGCCACTTGAGGCTTAAATTTGTTTTTCAGTTCCTTATGTTTAAGAAACACTGAGCAAGTTTATCCCACTTGATTTTCTGCCTCAGCTGTTTGTACATTTCATTATAAAACTTTGCTTTGTCTTCCCAGGATGCCCTTTGAAATCTCCTGATTTCCTCCCCTTGCTTTGGCTTTTTAGCATTCTCGTACAATGTTCAGAGTTTCTTCTGACATCCTTCTTGGTCTTTCCTTCTTCCTCTGTAATGATCTTTTGCATTCTTCATGAATGATATTTTCTTTTTGTTCTTCTTCTTTAATTGTAATTTTAACAAAAGCTTACATAAAAGTTGGATTTTCATTCATTTATACATTGTGGCACATTCTTCTCCCTACCCCCGCCCCCCATGAATGATATTCTTAATGTCTTCCTACAGCTCTGGTCTTCATTTGTTAGTGCTTAAGTCCTCAAACATGTTCCTGAGATGGCTTTTAAGTTTAAGTAGGATAGATTCAAGGTTGAATTTTGGTTCTGTGTATTTGTTTCCATTTTCTTTAGCTTCAACTTGAATTTGAATGTGAGTAGTTGGTGGTCCTTTCCACATTCAGCACCTGGCCTTGTTTTCACAGTTGATATTGAGCTTCTCTAACAAGTCTTTCCACAATCTGATTCCTGTCTACATATATAGCCATTGTTTGTATTTCTTATAAAAGGTATCAGCAGTGGATAAATCATTGTGCAAAATTAATCGTTCTTTCTCTTACCTCATTTCTGTCACCAAGTCCATAATTTCCAACTACTGATCCTTATCTCCTGTTCCCAACTTTTCTTTCCAGTCACCCATTATTATTACTGCATCCTGGTTACATGTTCAGTTGATTTCTGAGTGCAAAAGTTGGTAAAAATCACCTATTTCCTCCTCTTTGGCTGTGCTTATAGGTGCATGTCTTTGAATGATAGTGGTATTAACAGATATTCTTAATAATTATATGGATATTATCCTGTCACTCACAACATTGTATTACAATATGGATCTAGAAATGGTCTTTTAACTATGAATACAACTCCATTTTTCCTCAGATCATATAATTTTCTGATTCAAAATAACCCCTGCCAATCCATCTCAACTCACCAGTGCCTAAAATATCAATATTTATGTGTTCCATTTCTTCCTTAACAGTTTCAAATTTTCCTATGTTCATACATCTCACATTCCACGTTCCAGTCACTCAAGTGTACTTACAACTGTTCCTCCTCCTTTGTGATTCCCAGTACTTGGGCTCGGCCTCTGGTGCCATCTCTGCTAGTCTGATATGAGTGTGCTCTGTTGTACATACTGTTTTTGAGGGCCTATTATTTCAGAAGTGGATGGCCCATCCTTCCTAGTCTGTCTCACTTTGGATTTTGAGAGTTGAAAAAGAAAGGAAGTAGCCTCAGCTGACCTCCACTAATCCCACAAGGGGAAACAGGCCTCTTCCACAATGTCAGCAGGGCAAAATCAATTCCCATGAGCACAGACATGACGTCATGCATCCTACATCTGGTTCTGCCGATTCTAGTTTTACCAGTTCTAACACCACGATCCTTCCAAGGGATCAGGCTCCTCTACTAATAGGTCATCCTTCTGTTGCACTGGCCACACAGAAACACAGAGCTCACTGACCTTACTCATGATTATGAAATTTGTTAGGGAAGTTAACAGGTTCTAATTCAGGTTGGAAACTATATATAATTCTTTTGTCAAAATAACTGTCATAGTGAAGTGGCCCTTTGACCTTTTGCCATGAGGCGTCAGCCAGCATTACAAAGATCTCCTTTTTTTGTCGTTAGGTGCCATTGAGTCAACTAAGAGTCACAAAGACCCTATCAATAACAGATCTAAACTTTGCCCTATCCTGTGCCATCTTTACCATTTCTGATACGCGTGAGCCCATTGTTGCAGTCACTGTGGCAATCCACCTTGCTGAGGGTCTTCCTCTTTCTCTGCCCTTCCAGCTTTCCAAGTATGATATCTTTTTTCCAAGGAGATGAAGTTTCACCATCCTTTTCTCTAAGAACACCCTGACTGCACTTCCTCCAAGATGGAATTATTTGTTCTTTTGGCAGACTACGGATTACTTAGTACTCTTCATTCCCCAACACCACAATTCAAAGACATAGATTCTTCTTCTGTTTACATTGTCCAGCTTTCAGATGTATAGGAAATAATTGAAAACGCCATGACTTGAAGAAGACACACCTTGGTCTTTTAACTGTTATCATTGCTCTTTAGCACTTCTAAGCATTCCTCTAAAGTAGATGTTCCCAAGTCAACATCTTTTGATTTCTACTATTATCATAGTTGTTGATTTTATATATAAGTAAGACTAAATTGCTGACAACATCAGTCTTTTTTTCCCATCTATCATGACGTTGTCTATTCATTCAGTGGGGAGGATTTTTGTTATCTTGGTGTTCAGTGGTAATCTGTATTGAAGGCTGTAGTGTTTGATCTTCTGTAGCAAGGGCTTGAGGTCCTCTTCACTTTCTGCAAGCAAGATAGTGTTATATGCCTAACACAGGTTATTGATGAGCCTTCTTCCAATCTTGATGCTACATTTTTCTTCATATAGTCTTGTGATTTGTTCAGCACTCCCATTGAATAGGTATGAAGGGAGGATACAACCCTGATACATACTTTTGCTGATTTTAGACCACGTGGTGTTTCTTGCTCTTTTGGGACAGCTGCTTCTTGGACTATGTATAGGTTTGGCATAAGTTTTCTGGGACTCATATTGTTCTGAATATTAGCCATACTTTCTCTTAATAACTCAGCAAGATGCCTTTATATATTCAATAGGACATAAGTAAACCTCTTTTTTTTTTTTCTATAATTATATTTTATTAATTTTCATAAACATTTACA
>NW_006399769.1:19305392-19345513 GCF_000299155.1 Elephantulus edwardii
TTTTCCCATTCCATACGAAATTGGAGATTGCCTTTTCCATCTCGTTGAAGAATGGGGTTGGTATTTGTATTGGGATTGCATTAAATGTGTAAATTGATAAGTAAACCTCTTGATTGTGCTCATGAGGAACCTATGCCTGAACCAGGAGGCTGTTGTGCAAACTGAGCAGCGGAGCACTGCATGGTTTGGAATTATGAAGGGAGTGTGTCAGAGATGTATTCTGTCTCCATACCTGTTCAATCTATATGCTGAGCAAATTATCTGAAAGGCTGAACTCTTTGGGGAGGAATGTGGCATCAGGATTGGAGGGAGACTCATCAATAACCTGTGTTGTGCAGATGAAAGGGAGGAGGATTTGAAGAAGATCAAGGAATGCAGGCTTCAGTATGGATTGTCTCAATATCAAGAAAAGAAACATTCTTACCACTGGACCAATAGACCATATCATGATGGATGGAGAAGAGATTGTAACTGTCAACAGTTTCATCTTGCTTGGATCCACAGTTAACACCCTTGGTACCAGCAGTCAGGTAATAAGGAGACACATTGCAATGGGAAAATCTGCATTTAGGGACCTTTCCAAATTATTAAGGAGTAGTGATGTCAGTTTGAGGACTCAGGTGTGTCCGATTCAGGCCATAGTCTTTCCAGTCACTAGCTATGCATCTGAAACCTGGACAATGAATAAGGATGACAGAAGAAGAATTGATGCCTTTGAGCTGTGGTGTTGGAGAAGAGCACTTAACATCCCATGGACAGCCAAAAAAACAAATAGGTATGTCTTAGAGAGAGTGCAGCAAGAGTGCTCTTTGAAGGCAAGAATGATGAGGCTTTGCCTAACACACATTGGACATACTGCTGGGAGGTGCTCTTCCTTGGAGAAGGACATGATACTGGGAATGGTGGAGGTTTGGCATAGGAGAGGAAGACCCTCGACCAGGTGGATTGACAAGGTGACTGCTTCAGTGGGCTCTTGTGTGTCAGGAAGTGTGAGGATGGCACAGGACAACTGGTTCGGATCGTTTGTTCATAGGGTCACTATGAGTCAAACTCAGTGGCACCTAACAACAACAGACCTCTTTCCAGTATTCTCTGCTTTCAGCCTAGATCCATATGACATCAGCAGTGATTTATCCCTGGTGCCACAGCGTCTTCTAAAACCAGCTTAAGTTCCTAGTGATTCCTTGTTGATGTACTGTTTCATCCACTTTAAATCATCTTCAGCAAAATTTTACTTGTATGTTACATTAATATTGTTTGATAATTTTCACATTCTGTTGGAGCACATTTTTTTTTGTGAATGGAAACAAATATGGATCTTTTCTAGTCACTTGGAAAGGTAACTTGCCTTCAAATTTTTTGGCATAGACAAGTGAGTACATATAGGGTGGCATCTGTTAGCTGAAAAATATCCTTTGATATTTCATCAATTGCTAGAAACTTATTCTTTTCCAGTGCCTTCAGTGAAGTCTCTTGTTATCATTGTTTTTTGTGGTGGTTTTTTGGTTTGTTTTATCAAATGCTGCTTTCTGAAATCATTTAATGTTGACCAGTTCTTTTTTGGTACTTTGACCCACCTTTTTTGATGCTTCCTGGGTTATTCAAGATTTTGCCCATGTTATTATTACACGCCATCAAGATGACTACCATTCATAGCAACACTTTGAATAATGGCTCTAAACTCTGCCATATCCTGAGCCAATCGCACTGTCTCCTACACACCTGCCCTGTGACCCTAGTTACTGTGGCAGTTCATCTTCTCCAGGGTCTTTCTCTCCTGTGCTGACCCTCCACCCTTCCATGCATAATGTCCTTGTCCAAGGAAGGACTGATCCATCCTTGAGCTACATGTTCAAAGTATGTGAGACAGAATTTCAAAATCCTTGCCTCCAAGGAACAACCTAGTTTTACCCTCTCCAGAATAGATCTGTTTGTTCTCTTGACAGTCAGTAGTATGCCCAGTACTGTTCTCCAGCACAAGTCAAAAGCATCAATTCTTCTTCTGTCATCCTTTGTTATTGTCCAGTTCTGACACATAGCAAGTAATTGTGAAGACCAAGCTCTGGATCAGGTGTACCTAGTCTCGAGACTGACATTGTTGTTCTCCAGTACTCTGGAGAGGTTCCTGATAGCAGACTTTCCCATTGCAACTCGCCTTTTGCCAAGCAGGATGAATTTGTTAACAGTCTTAATCTCTTTTCCTTCTATCATGATACTACCAATTGACCAGGTGGTGAGAATCTTTGTTTTCTTGATATTGAAGTTTGATCCATATTTAAGATTATAGTCCTTGACTTTCTGCAGTAAACACTTAAAATCTTCCTCAGTTTTGACAAGCAAGGTTATGTCTTCCTCATAACACAGGTTGTTGTTGATGAGTCTTCTTCCAATCCTGATGTCACATTCCTCCTCATTAAATCCCACCGCTGAATGATTTGTTACGCAAATAGATTAAATTATGGAGAAATCACACATCCCTGATGCACTTTTTCCTTGATTTTGAACCCTTAAATGTTTCAACTCAAGTCTTTAGTTTGTTCTTCAATTCCTTCAGTTTGAGAAATTCCAACCATGTGTTCTTCCCTTTGGTTTTCTAAGTCCAGCTCTTTGCATATTTTGTTACAGTACTTTGCTAAAGTCTACTAAATCTGCCTTGTGAAATTTTCTGTTCTTGTCTTTTATTTCAGCGTTTCATCATTTTAAAGTTCTAAGGTTCTAAGCTCTCCACATTCTAGTGCAATTATCTGAGCCTCTTATGACATCCATTTTGGTCTTTTCTTTCTTCTTGTCTTTATAATAATCTTTTCCTTTCTTTGTGGATAATATCCTCAATTTCATCCCACAATTCTTCCAGTCCTTCATTATTATTTTTCTTTGTACCAAATCTATTCTTGATGTGGTTTTTAAGTTTAGTTGGGATAGACTCAAGGTCATATTTTGGTGATTGTAGATTTCTGTTAATTTTCCTCAGCTTTGATTTAAACTTGAACTTTTGTACACAAGTAATTGACAGTCCGATCCACAGGCAGCCCCTTGTCTTGTTTTGACTGCTGGTTCTGGGCTACTTCATCTACTTTTCCCACAAGTATTGTCATTTTGACTCCTGTGTAGTTCATCAAGTAATGTCCTTGTATATAGTTTTTTTAAAAAAATATATTTGCAATAAATAAATAAATCATTGATTGTACCAAATTCTACCATTCAGTTTTCAGGCTCTTTTCTGTCATCAGGATTGTATTTCCAACTACTTTTTATTTATTTCCAACTTTGGCCTTTATGTCACCAATTTTTAATGCATCTTAGTTACATCCTCTATCAATTTTAGACTGCAAGTTGGAAGAAATCCTCATTTCTTCTTCATCTTTGCTTTTAGTGATTGATACATATATTTGAATAACAGTTAAATTAAGATCTGTCTTGGATGTATCTGGATAATAATCCTGTTACTCACAGCATTGTACTTCATGATTGTTGTTGTTGTTCTGTGCCATCGAGTTGCGCTTGACTCATAGAGACCCTATGTACAGCAGCTCTGAAGCCTACGCTGTTGTGAGCCAGTCTCACTGATTCCAACACACCTAATCCCATTGCCCCAGTTACTGTGTCAATCCATCTCATCTGCAGTCTTCCTCTCCTGCACTGCCGCTCTTGGCTGCATGACCAAAGTATGTGAGATAGACCTTCAAATTCCTTGTCTCCAAAGAGACACTTGGTTTCACCCTCTCCAAGACAAACCTATTTGTTCTCCTGACAGTCCATGATATGTTCAGTACTCTTCTCCAGCAGAACTCAAAGGCATTGATACTTCATGATAGATCTTGAAATACTGTTCTTTACTATGAATGCAACAATATTCCTCTTCAGTTCGTTCCTCCTGGCGTAATAGATCATATTCAAAGTGGCCAGCACCACTACATCAGTTTACTAATGCCTAATAGGTCGATCTTTATGTGTTCTATTTCATTTTGGACAACTTCCAAGTTTCCTTGATTCATACTTGATGCATTCCATGCTGCCTATTATCCATCCCATCCCAACACAGATCAATAAGACAGAAACCAACAAATCGTGATTAGGGTGTGAAGACATTGAAACTCTCATGCATTACTGGTAGAACTGTAAAATAGTTCAGCCACTATGGGAAATAATGACTCTTCCTTAAAATATTGGAAGTAGAAAAACTGTTTGATCCAGCAGTCCCACTATTAAGTGTTTATCCTAAAGAAATAAGAACTGCTACTTGACACTCACATTGACTATAACCTTATTTACAGTAACAAAGAGAAGGAAACCACCTAAATGCTTATCAACATGACATCTATGCATTGAATTATTATCCAATATAAGATTGAGAAAGAATTCACAAAATATGACTAAGGAAAGGTTTACACACAGAAAGAAACATTCTTTGCTGTTTACTAAGGATGTGTGTGAGGCAGGAATTTGGGAGGAAATATCAGTAACTAGATAACAGACTTGTACGTTGGGTGAGGGAAAAGGCAATATACAATAAGGGAGGATTATCAGCACAATATCACCAAAGAAAGAGAAAACACAGCAAGGTGCATGAGATGAAGATAACCAAAGTAAAAACTTACACACACAGGCCTATATTATTAGTAATAACAAATATCAGTGTATAAGTGGGAAAAATAGGCAAAAACAGGCATGACAAGCAGATATGGGTAGCATAAAAGTATTACACCTATTACCATCCATAGAAATTTCAGATTATATTTCTGCATTCATATTTGTTTGTATGTTATATATGTATCATAGAGCAAATACGGGCGAAGTTATGTACTTTTCTTAGTCATAATCCAAAACCCCAAGGGATGGAGTGGTTCAAGGGCCTAAGCACCGTGGTCTCTGGGGCCGTATCTTTGGCACAGACCAGTAACTTGAAATTTGCCCTAAGATGCTGAGAGCCCAAAACAGTCTGAACAGTGAAAAAAAAAATTATATACACACAAACACACACACACACAAACTTTGTAACTAAACCAGTATTTAAAAAAAAAAAAAGAATCTGGAATCTCCATGATGGTAATGTTGTGGTTATGTACTGGTTAGTTGATTACAACTCAGCAACTCTGTGAACAATGTATCTGGCCTATCTTACACCATCCTCATCATCTCTCATATAATTGAGCCCAATGTTAGAGTTACATTGTCAGTCCGTCTCACTGATGGTCATCCTCTCTTATGCTGACCCGCCACCTTTACAAGCATGATGCACTTTTTTCAAGGACTGGCTTCTCCTAACAACATGCCCAAAGTACGTGAGACAAAACTTGATCATCATTGCCTCCAAGGAGCACCCTGTTGTTGCACTTTGTCCAGGACATATATTTTGTTCTTTTGGCAGTCCATGAGATACTCAGTGCTCTTCAACACCAGAACTCAAAGACTTAAGTAATTCTGTCATCCTTATTCATCGTCCAACTTTCAGCTTCGTAGAAAGTAACTGAAAGGACTCTGACTCAGACCAGACACACCTTAGTCTTTAAACAGACATCCTTTCTCTGTAGTACTTTGGAGAGGTCCTTGACAATAGATTTTCCCGATTCAGCATGACTTTTGATTTCTTGACTGCCAATACTAAAAGTGTTGATTATGGATCCTAGTCAAATGAAATTGTTGACAGTTTTATTCTTTTCTCCATCTATCATGATGTTGCCTATTAACTCAGTAGTGAAGACTTCCTTTCTTGAGGTTGAGTTGTAATCCATATTGAAGGCTGTAGTCCTTGATCTTCTGCAGCCAATGCTTTAAGTCCTCACTTTCAACAAACAAGGTTCTGTCATCGGCATAACACAGACTGTTGACGAGTCCATATGGCACATCCTTCATCACAAAATCCAGCTTCTCAAGTTATTTTCTCAGCATATAAATCAAATAGATACCAACAAAGGATACAACTCTGATGCACCATGCATATAGACCTTTCATTAAGGGATTATTTACTGATGTCAAGGCTTGGTGACAGCAAGGTCAGACTTGAGTCTTCATACCCCAGATGCAAGGAGTCATGCTCGACTCAACAGCAATCAACAACAAAGTGAACAAAGGTTTTGTCATTGTCTTAGATGTTGAATGCCACACTGCCAACTATTACATATCAGTTATATAGCATGCATAAAGGAGCAATCAGCAAGGAGGAGCACAGCCATATTCAGCCTTGAAAAAGCCCATTCCTCTGTAGGACATTGATGTCAGTTCACATAACACACTCTTCAGAACAGTGCTCTGCATGCTACTGTGGGTGAGTAGCAGTTGAGCTTGTAAAAGCTTGCTAGCAGCCACCTGAAAGCAACTCTTGATCTCCCCCGAGCTGGAACAAAGAAGAGTGAAGTTAGTCAAAGATCTATATAGAAGTACCTAATCCAGTGAACTAATGGGCCACACAAACTTCCCTGCAGTTCCCTGAGACTAGAGCTAGGTAATGCCTCACTACCACGTGTGTCCACTCGAAAAGTGATAACAATGGAGAAGAGACATAGTTGGATTCTAAAGATGTTTAGGTGGTCAAGTAAGTTAGGATCTGGTGATACATAAAATTGGGTGATTTTATGAGTGAAGACACTGTTAAAATTGACACGTAGATACCTGGCTTGACCAAATAGATAACTGGCAGTGCTATTTCTTGTAATGAGGAACAGTTGAAGTATCTGTGAGTAGGGAAATGAAGAGCCCAATTTTTATTTAAGATGCATCTTTTAAATTATTTACAGAGATTTAAATCTGAAGTTTAGAAGAAAAGTATGACCTGAAAGCATAGATTTGAAAGCCAGTGGTTTCTAAATATGAGAATGGATAGGAGTGGCTGAGAGCACTTGTAGAATAAGAAGTTGGCTCTAAGCATCTGTAATATTTTTATTCAGAAAAAGGAACTGAGAAGGAAAGTCTTGAGGGGCAAAGGGAAAAAGGAGGGCTCATGGTGGCCCAACAGTCAAGAGAAAGGATTGTATTGATTATAGGAGGTAGTTAACACTATCTAATTTATAAGAGCTTAAATAAACTTTTATAAATTAGATAGTGACTGCTGCATTGGGCTCAGGTATGTCAGGAACTGTGAGGATGTCACAAGATAGGACAGGATTCAGAACATAGAGTTACATGGATTGTGCTCAAGTCAGTGCACCTAACGACAAAATAATGCAAGGATGAGTATCATCTATTGAATGTAATAACTTAGAATTCATTGATGAGTTTTATTAGAATGATAAAAGTAAAACCCAGATTTCAGTGGTTGGAAGAAAAAAACCCTTGAAATTCATTGCCATAGATTAGAGCCTGTGAGTAGATTCTTCTCCATGGCAGTGACCATCCAGCGGGTTTTCAAGGACTGTTAATCAGACAGAAGGGGATTGCTCTTCTTGTCCCTTGGAGCCACGTGGTCGATTCAAATCAACAGAAAAGTGCCCCCTTTGGGTTAACAGTGCAGTTCCCTAAGGATTACTCTCCAGATGCCCCAGAGTGGCTTGCAAGTTGAGAGAAGATTCTTTAGAGAAATTTCTTTTTGGAGAAGGAGTGTGGGAATTGAAAGAGGATATAGTATTCAGGGAGAGTTTAATTTTGTTTCTGAGCTCAGTGAAATTTGAACATAATTTAGCTGCTGTCTAGGAGCATTTCTGTAGGTAAAAAAATGTTGAAGATGCCAAAAATCAAACAGGAGTATAAATAGAATTTCTGAGAGGCATTTTGGATGTATTCGTGGTGATACTGGATTGCTTACTTATGTGACATTTCCATTTTCAGTAGTCCCTGGTACAAGCATGAAAAGTAGACACTTTGAATTTTTTCTAGAATTGAGTTTTTGCCTGGCAAATGTGATGAAAATAGAGGAGGAAGTAAGGGTCAAAGTTTATAGAGTGTTAGTATGGAGCTCTCGTGGTAAGGAGCTTCCCTGCCAACTTAAAGGCATATAGTTCTAATCCATCACCTGCTCTGAGGCAGAAAGATAGGCAGTCTTCTCCATGTGATTCATAGCCATAAGGTCAGCTATGAGTAGGTTCTGACTCTTATGGTACATAAAAAAAAGCAGTAAGGTAAAACATTCTGAAAGGTAAAATATGTGTTGTCATTTTTAAGTGGTATGACAGTGAATGATTTTTTTCTTTCTTATATTTGTAGTGGTTTGCATACAGTATTTCATGTACATCATGTTTCGTGCATGTACATTGTGTTTGTACAATCTTTCATTTGTTTTTGTTGTTATGTGCCATCAAGTCACTTGCGACTCATAGCGACCCTATGTACAAGAGCCCTAAATGTCAACCTCACCGTCTCAGATAACACTCATTTCCACCACTCCAGTCTCAGAATTGATCCATCTCATCGAGGGTCTTCCTCTCCTGCGCTGTCCCTCCATTCTCCCAAACACGATGTCCTTTCCCAAGGACCAATCCGTCCTTGCAACGTGCCCAAAGTATGTTAGATGAAGCTTCAGAATCCTTGACTCCAAGGAGCATTTCAGCTTCACCCTCTCCAGGACAAACCTGTTTGTTCTCCTAGCAGTCCGTGGTATATTGAACACTATTGTTTTATGCAGTCATTCATGTGTGCTGTGTTTTGTATCATTAATTACTGTTGATCTGTGCCTGTCACTACCACATCTTTTCAAGTCCCCCTTGACTTTTTCCTGTTCCTTCACCCCTCATCCACCCAGTAATCTCTGCTGTCTTAGTGATTTCCCTTTTCCAGCTCCTTTCCCCATTCTTCTTCCCCTTTTGAACATTATACACATCTTGTTCGATTATCGTTCTGTTTTTACAACAATGGTCTTATTCAGTATTTGTCCTTAGGAGACTGAGTTATTTCACTCAACATAACGCTATGTGGACTACCATGTTAGTTGTTGTTGTCGTTGTTATGTGTCGTCGAGTCATTTGCGACTCATAGCGACCCTATGTACAACAGCCCTAAACCCTGCTCTATCCTGTGCCAATTGCATTGCCCCTGACACACCCATCCCTATTACCCCAGTCACTGAATCAGTCTACCTCATAGAGGGTATTCCCTTCTTGCACCATCCCTCCACTCTCCCAAGCATGATATCCCTCTCCAAGGACCTGTCTCTCCTTACAACATGTCCAGAGTATATCAGGCGAAGCCCCAGAATCCTTGACTCCAAGGAGTAGCCTGGTTTAACTCTCTCCAGGATGAACCTATTTGTTTTCTTGACAGTCCATGGTACATTCAATACTCTTCTCCAGCACCACAGCTCAAAGGCATCAATTCTCCTTCTGTCCTCCCTAGTCATTGTCCAGCTCTCTAATGCGTAACAAGTGATTCCAAAGACCATGGCCTGTATCAGGCACACCTTAATCTCCAGAGAGACACCGTTGCTCTTGAGTACTTTAGAGAGGTCCCTAACAGCCCACTTTCCCATCGCAATATGCTTTTTGATTTCCTGGCTGCTGGTGCCAAGAATGTTGACCGTGGAGCCAAGCAAACTGAAGCTGTGAACAATCTCAGTCTCTTCACCATCCATCCTGATGCTACCAATTGGTCCAGTAGTGAGAATCTTTGTTTTCTTGACATTGAGCCTCAGTCCAGACTGAAGGCTGCAGTCCTTGACCCTCAGCAGCAAGTGCATGAGGTTCTCCTCAGTTTTGGCAAGCAAGGTTGTGTCATCTGCATAACTCAGATTGTTAATAGATCTTCCACCAATCATGACGCCACACTTCTCCTCATAGAGCCCAGCCTCTTGGATAATCTGCTCTGCATACAGGATGAAAAAGTATGGAGATAGGACACATCCCTGGCGTACACCCTTCCCAATTTTGAACCATAGAGTGTTACCCTGCTCTGTTCTGATGACTGCCTCTTGGTCCAAGTATAGGTTTCGCATTAGCACGATTAAATATTCTGGGATTCCCATTCTTATCAGAATCAGCCATAGTTTGTTATAATCCACACAGTCAAATGCCTTTGCATAGTCAATGAAACACAGATAGACATTCCTCTGGTATTCCCTGCTTTCAGCTAAGATCCATCTAACATCACCTACAAGATCCCTAATACCACGACCCCTTCTAAACCCAGCCTGGACTTCTGGCAGTTCTCTGCTGATGTGCTGTTCAAGTCATTTTTGGATAATCTTCAGTAGAATCTTGCTTGCATGTGAAATCAGTGATATTGTTCTGTAGTTTCCGCACTCAGTTGGGTCACCCTTCTTTGGAATGGGAACAAATATAGATCTCTTCCAGTCAGTTGGAAATCGTTGTTCCTTCATGCTGCATATTATTCCATTGTGTGAATGTACCACAATTACTCAGTCTGTTCGTTGGTAGAAATTTGGTCTGTTTCCATTTTCTTGCCAGTGTGAATAATACTGCTTTGAACATAGATGTATGTGTCTCCATTTGTGCCTCAGTTCTGATTTCCTTGGGTTATAGTCCTCACAGTGGAATGGCTGGATCCTCTGGAATCTCTGTTCAGCTTTCTGAGGAAATACCAAACTGCCTTCCAGAATGGTTGTGCCATTTTACAGCCCCACCAACAGTGCTTAAGTGTTTCAGTCTCTTCATATCTTCTCCAATATTTATTACTTTCAGTCCTGTTTAACTTGCTACTGATACTGGGGTCAGATGGTATCTCATTGTGGTTTTAATTTGCATCTCTTTGATTTTCAGTGATTTTGAGCATTTCTTCATGTGTCTGCTCGTTGTCTGACTGTCTTCCTTTGTGAACAGTCTTTTCCTATCTTTTGCCCATTTTGTTGTTACTCTATCAGGTTTTTTCTTGTGGAGGTCTTGTAGTATGGACAGTGAATGATTTTATTAAAATAATTTCTATTTGCTGTTTTTCAGCTTTTTACAAAAGCAAAAAATTACTATACTTTATTACTAAGAAGGAAGATATTAAACCCAATACAAAGTTATTGGTATTTAGGTTTTATTTTATACTATTGTTCAGTTACTGTTGTTCATTGTCATTATGTCAGAACTGACTCATAGTTGACCTGCCCTGGGTGTTCAAATGCAGTAAATCACGAGAGGAAATTGCCCATCTTTCTTCTGTGAAGTAATGGTAGATTCAACCTTGTTGCCTTTGAATTGTCAGAGCAACTCTCTACCTTTTAGGCCACCAGAGCTTCTCATCTATCAGTTATTGTTGTTGTTGTTAAATGCCTTCGAGTCGCAGGCAACTCATAGCAACCCTGTGAATGAAGGTCTTTGACACCTGAGTGACTTTCATCGTTGCTTCAGGTTCATAGGGTTTCCGGAGGCAAGCTATTTACAGAAGTGGATGCCACTTCTGCTTCCAAGCTTCTTTTAATCCGGGAGCTCCAGCCAACACGGTCCACCATGGGTAACCATTATTGCATTTGGCACATCATTGTCACCATGTTCAGCTTCACAGTGGCCACAAATTACCTCTGTATCACAAGTGAACCCACCAGGGCTATCTGACCTAGAAGAATGTTTCACCAAAAACAATTAAAGACAGGCCAGTCCAGTAGGCCAGTTGGTCTCTCTATATATTGTTAAGTGCTGTCCAGTCATAGGTGACTAGTGAAGGATGTTAAGCTACACTCTGAGGCATGCTCCGCCCTTACTTCCCCTTTGTTTAAGGCTCTGGGCCACCCACCCACTTTTGAAGGTCAAAAAGAGCAGTAAAACACAGCAAAAAGGACCCCAGAAACATCCCTTGCCTTGACTGCCACCAAGTCGAGCCACCATTGAGATGCCAGCCAACTTCCTGAGTAGAGGGAGACTCCCCATCTATCAGTAGGAGATGGTATTTTTACAGAACAGTTTGTGTGAAAGGTAATTTGCTTGTTCATTAGCCATTCATATTTCAATGTCTAAAAACATACATCAGGAGGCAGTCGTCAGAACAGAGCAAGGGAACACAGCATAATTCAGAATTGGGAAGGGCGTACACCAGGGATGTATGTGTCCTGTCTCCGTACCTTTCAACCTGTATGCAGAACAGATTATCCGGGAGGCTGGACTCTATCAGGAGAAATGTGGGGTCAAGATTGGTGGAAGATCTGTCAACAGTCTGCATTATGCAGATGACTCAACCCTACTTGCTAAAACTGAGGAGGACCTGCTGCAGAGGGTCAAAGACTGCAGCCTCCCATATGGATTGAGGCTCAATGTCAAGAAGACAAAGATTCTCACCACTGGACCAATTGGCAGCATCAGGATGGATGGTGAAGAGATTGAGATTGTTCACAACTTTAGTTTGCTTGGCTCCACAGTCAGCACTCTTGATACCAGTAGCCAGGAAATTAAAAGGCATATTGCCATGGGCAAGTCTGCTGTTAGGGACCTCTCCAAAGTACTGAAGAGCAGTGGTGTCTCTCTGGAGACTAAGGTGCATCTGATACAGGCCATGGTCTTTGCAATCACTTATTATGCATCAGAGAGTTGGACAATGACCAAGGAGGATAGAAGGAGAATTGATGTCTTTGAGCTGTGGTGCTGGAGAAGAGTACTGAGAGTACCATGGACTGCTAGGAAAACAGATTCATCCTGGAAAGGGTTAAGCCAGGTGGCTCCTTGGAGGCAAGGATTTTGAAGCTCCGTCTAACATACTTTGGACATATTGTAAGGAGAGACCGGTCCTTGGAGGACATCATGCTTGGGAGGCTGGAGGGGCAGCGCAGGAGGGGAAGGCCCTCTATGAGGTGGATTGATTCAGTGACTGGGATAATTGGGATGGGTGTGTCAGAGATAGTGCGATTGGCACAGGACAGAGCAGAATTCAGGGCTGTTGTACATAGGGTCGCCATGCGTAACAACAACAACAGCAATAATAAACCCATTGGTAAGTTTTTTTTATACTAGTAATAAAAATAAACATTTTTAACATTTAAAAAGCATTTAAATAATTTAAATTTTTTATTTTGTTTTAAATTTTTTTCAGTTTGACCTTAGTCTTTTTTTTATACGTAAGTTTGAATACATTGTTTTTCACACAAGATCCTTCCTATTTCCTTCACCCCTACCCACCCATCGACTTGTGCAACCCTTTGATTAACACTGCACGCACACACACACACCCTGCCCATCATCACCCCACTACTTCCACCGTCCTCCTCCCTTGGATACTCATACACATTATACAGTAACGGTTTTATACAGTATTTGTCCTTGTGGGACTGACTTAGCATAACGCTCTTCAGTCCCTCCCAAGTTAGGTAGTAGTTTACAAAATCATTGTTCGTTTGTGCTGCATAGTATTCCATTGTGTGAGTGTACCACAATTTCTTAATCCATTTTTTGTTGTTGAACATCTGGGCTATTTCCATAACACTGCTTTAAACATTGGTGTACAAGTCCCTGTGCCTTAGTTCTCATTTTCTTGGAGTATATTCCAAGCAGTGGAATATCTGGGTCATAAGGAATTTCTGTGTTCAGCTTTTTGAGGAAGCACTAAACGACCTTCCAAAGTGGTTGTACCATAGTCTTTATTTTTTTTCATTCATTGTTGCTGTACATTTTCCTCCCTCTACCTCCCTTACCCCTCTCCCAATTCATTTTGCAGTGGACCTCTTAAAACCTGTTAAAAATTCTTTCTAGTTATAATAATGAGTCCCTTTTCCCCAAGGAAATGCAGAATCAACAACCAAAAAGTTACCTATTTAAATTTAAAAAATTAAGTAATGTTGATTTAATAATTGTCCCCCTCCATGAATAATTTTATCATCTCATTTTTCATATCTACATTCAGAATACATTTTTCTTTTTTTGTTGTAGTTGTTGTAGTTCTTTTTTTAAAAAAAAATTATTTTTATTACTTTGTGTATGTGTGTGTGGACAAATTGGATCTGACTGGTACAGGAGGAGATGGCCCCTCCTTCTCCGGCAGAGCATCTGGTGGATTTGAACCACATATCTCTGGGGTTGCAGTGCAGCTTCTTGCCACTAGGCCACCAGAGCTCCCCCAGAATACATTTTTCTTAAGGATCCTCTATTCTGTTAGTTTGGCAAGCCCTTCTTGAGAACAGAAAGCAAATGTGTGGTTTATATGCATGTGCAGAAGCTATCCAGTATCTAAATATTTTATTATGCCTGGGCCACATTGTTGGCAATTTTACAGTAAGTCTATTATGTTTTCCATCATTTCCTTAAATGGCATTGATGGTGTTAAGGGATAAATTTACATTCTTTTTAATTTACAGCTTTTTTCTTTTCCTTTTTTCATTCATTCATTGTTGCACATTTTTCTCCCTGCCCTTTCCTTCCATCTCCCATTCGACTTTGCAATTCACCACTTGTTTCTTAATATATCGTAATGAAACTATTGGACTTTCATTTTTCCTAGAAAAGAAGTCTTTTTATCTTACTCTGTTAAAGTTTAATGGTTCTCCAAGTTGGCTGCACATCAGAAAACAAAACTATTTAAAAACAAATTTCAGAACTCTACCACTGTCTTCCTGAATTAGAAGATCTTCAGATATGTGTCCTAGGGAATCTATTTAAAATACAAAAAGGAAGAAAGGCAGGAAGTAGGGACACTGTTCTTGCTTTTGTAATTATTAAGGCAAAGTATTTTTGATGAAAAATAAAGCCAGTGAAACTTTGCTTTCTATCTACTAATGGTACTTGGGGTATATGCAGTAATTTCCAGGGTGTCTGAATTGGTTTCAAGTGTCTAAGCATTTGTCATTGCCTCGTTCTTTGATACCATTCAAATATTAACATTGGAAATTAATTGTAAACTAAAGGGGGATTAAAAACAGAATGAAAATTATCAGCATTTAAAAAAAAAATTCTTTGTTTTTTATTTCTTCCGCAGTGAAGGAG
Source organism: Elephantulus edwardii (assembly GCF_000299155.1). Lineage (NCBI taxonomy): Eukaryota > Metazoa > Chordata > Mammalia > Macroscelidea > Macroscelididae > Elephantulus > Elephantulus edwardii. The sequence continues at coordinate 19,320,161 of NW_006399769.1, forward strand.
TATGCACATTTTCTGACTGTGGTGATTTGGTAGCTGAGTAGTATTTATTTGCCTAATTTCTCTTTAGTTAGTGTTATTTAGTTAGTTCATTGAAAGTTGAATTATTCTGACTTCATTTCTGTTGGTAGTGGATGACATTCTTGTATCTTACACTTCTATTTTTATCTTGCAATATCACTTCCTTTAGTATATATCAAGATGCAATGTGATGTAGAGCAAGTAACAACTGTCACACATTTATTAATCGAATGTTTTTCTTTATAGGTTCAAGCCAAATGTTACCAGCTTCTCCTCTCAGTCTTCCAGCATTCCAATCGTGCCCTTTCAACTCCCTATATCCATTCATTAGCTCCAATAGTCGTTGAAAAGCTGAAAGCTGTTGAAAGGAACAGACCAACCAGTAGCATGGAGCTTCTAGCTGTCCAGGAAGGAATCAAAGTTCTTGAAACATTGGTTGCTCTTGGTGAAGAACAGAACAGTAAGTATTTTCTTATAAAAAAAAACATAGTCCAAAATGAAGATATGTATATACAAATCTGATTAGATACTAGATTTGCAACAATAAGTTTTCTAAGGAGTGTTTTTATTGAAAGCTTGAAGGTGTATACTCTAAGGATGAGAGAACACATGGATGTTAAATAGATCTATTTTAAGAATACTTTCTAGTCTTTTTGGTGGATGTTAAAAGCTTTATAACAAATGTAACTATATTATTCCTGAAACTGATGAGGACTTGAAGTGCAGAAGGTCAAGGACTGTAGTCTTCAATATGGAGTAAAGCTTAACATCAAAGAGACAAAAGATTCTTACCACAGGACCAATTGGGAGTAACATGACAGATGGAGAAGAGATTGAGGTTGTTAACAATTATAGCTTGCTCGGCTCGTCAATCAACACCAGCAGCCAGGGAATCAAAACAGGAATGGCATTGGGAAATCTGCTGTCAAGAACCACTCCTGAGTACTTAAAAGCAACAATGTCTATCTAGAGACTAAAGTGTGGCTAATCCAGTCCATGGTCTTCACAATTACTTGCTGTGCATCAGAAAGCTGGACAGTGATTAAGGATGACAGAAGAAGAATCGATGCCTTCGAATTATGCTGCTAGAGAAGAGTCTTGGACATTCCATGGACCCCACCAAGAAAGCAAGTCCATCTGTCTTGGAGAGGCTGAAACCAGATTTCTCCTTGGAGGCTAGGATTTTAAAGCTCTGTCTCACATACTCTGGGCATGTGGTCAAGAGAGACGAACCTTGGAGAAGGATATCATGCTCGGAAGGGTGGAGGGACAGCACAGGAAAGGAAGACCCCGGATAATGGATTGATACAGTAACTGGGCAATGGAGAGTGGTGTGTCAGAATTAAAGAGTCTGTCGCAGGACAGGGCAAGCTTCAGAGCTGCTTGTACATAGGAATGCTATGAGACAAAGATGACTCGACAGCACATGACAACAACAATATCAAGTATCAGTATTAAAAATAATTTGAAATTTTTAATTTTATTTCTTATTTAATGAAAATCATACTACCATGTAAGTTCATTTAACAAAGAATTTAAAAGAGCTGAATGCCTACTTTTTCTTATTTCTGCCTGATATCTTTGTAAAAGTGAAATGACTGGATTAGGGGAAATGCACATTATAGTGTTTTAATGTATAGTGCCAAATTGCTTTCAAGCAAAAACTGTATCAAAATTGTATATACGAATTTTTTTTCTCTTGAAAAAATAGCAGTAATTAGGAAAGGAGGCAGAGGTTTTCAAAAGTTATTACAGTAACTCCTCTACTGTTTAATAACCCAGAATTATTACCATGAAACAAAAGAATGCAGACATTATTAAAAAAAAATTCATCTGACTTGATGAGTAACTGATTATTGCAGGGCATAAGAGAAGGCCAGCATCACTGTTTCCCTGGAGGGCACATGGAATCTACCCAATGCTCAGAATGTCAGGATCAAGACCTATTGTGAAAGAGTTTAGTTGAAATTACATGTTAATAGATGATCTGGGTAAATAATTCATAAATGACATCATGGCCTGTATTTGGGAAACTCAATATGATTTTATCTGTAATATTTTACTCATTTGATTGTAAAATCTATGAAGAGGAAGATCAAATCTTACTCATTTGAACTTACTTCTTTTTAGATAATGAGTATTTAAAACATTTGCAATTTCTTTTTTTTTTTTTTTTATATTTTGTGTGTGTGTACCGTCAAATCAGATCTGACTAGTACAGGAGGATATTGCGCCTCCTTCTCCGGCAGAGCATCTGGTGGATTCAAACCGTGCGCCTCTGGGATTGCAGTGCAGTTTCTTGCGACTAGGCCACCAGAGCTCCCCTATATTTGCAATTTCTGAACATGTATCCTAATTTAGAATTAAACTTAGCATCATAAGGGCAGGTAGAAAGGAAGTCTGCTTTTTTAACAGATAATTCTGTATTGCTTAACTGTAATTTCAAATTAGGCCAATTTATAATATTTATTATTAATGTGATATATCAACAGTGAGCATATTTTTAATTCTTTTTTAATATATTGCTTCTCTTAAAAAAGAGATGCTTTATAACGTAAAAAAAAAAAACCAATCTCCTCACATATGATTTACAACCTCAGAAAACCTACCAGAAGATCAACTATGAGTTGGTTCTGAGTCTGTAGCAGTGAGTTTGAATTTTCAGTTTGAGTTTTTGTAATGTAGGGCCTGGTGAAACCTTTAAGGCTATGACCCTCAGTTAAACCTAGAACAAAACTACCTATGTGACTCATAGATGGGGCTCTAATGGAGGACCTTAGTTTAAATAATGTCACTTAAGAAGAAAATAAATTTGCCCAGGGGTAAAGATCAAAAGGCAGGAAGGAGGGAAGGAGTAGGATAGAAGAATTAATGGAAATAAGAATGGTAACTGGTGGAAATGGAATGTGTGGTTACTTCGTAAGTGTTGTAAGTAACATCATAAAACAAAATGTATATAAATGTGTCAGTTAAATGTGATTTGCTTTGTAAACTTTCACTCAAATCACAATAAAAAGAAAAAAATTATTTAATAAGGCTTTGGGGAGGTAAAAAGAAGCAGTTGACATCTTATACTAACTATAGGTTTTTAGCATTTACTTCTCTAATTACTCTATGTGTTGTCTACTCTCTTTAATTGCATAATAAAAACATTACTTAGACTACAAATTCCCTAATATGGTGAAACCTATGCGGGCCATAACTCAATTGGGTCTCCCTTGTGTTTCTGAGGCTCACAAATTTTCCACCTTTCACATGGCACTGTCTTGAAGCTTTTCCATCACTTGTGTTTTTCTATTAAACAAATTTTGTTATTAGTTGCCCGTGAGTGGATTGAAACTCATAGTGACCCTGTGAACAGCAGACCTGAACCATGCCCTATCCAGTGCTGTCCTTGTCATCTCTGGTATGTTAGGCCCATTAATAACATCACCGTTTCAGTCCTTCCCACTGAGGGTCTTGCTCTCTTTTGCTAACCCTCCACCTTTCCAAATAGGATGTCTGTTTCCAAGGACTGGCCCTTCCTAACAACATGCCCAATGTAACTGAGATGAAATGTCACCATACTTACCTCAAAGGATCGCCCTGAATGCACCTTCTTCAAAACATACTTGTTTGTTATTTTGTCAGTCCATGGGATTTTCAGTGAGTTTTCCTTCTTTGACAGATTTCTGTGTTACACAAGTTCTGGCTTCTGCAGGTTTTAGTGAGCATGGTCAGTACTTGAAACAATTTATAATATATGTTGTTGTGTACCATCAAGTTGGAACCATCTCATAACCAACTCATTGGGTTTTCAGAGGCAGGTAATTGGACAGGAGGAGATTGCCTGTCCATATCTGGTAGAGCAGCTGGTGGCTTCAAATCACTTGACTTTGGGATTGCAGTGCATCTTTTTACCATTATTTAGCACAGTATACTGAAAATAATTACATACTTAATAATTCAATGTGATATTTTTATTATGAAATTTCTTCTTTTATAGTACTGTTCAGTACTTTATATAGTTGGACTATGGAGAAGAGTATTGAATATACCATGGACTGCTAGGAAAACAAACATTTGTCCTAGAGAGGGTGAGACCAGGCTGCTCTTTGGAGGCAAGGATTCAGAGGCTTCTTCTGACATACTTTGGACATGTTGCAAGGAGGGACCAGTCCTTGGAGAGGGACGTCATTCTTGGGAGGGTGGATGGACAGCGCAGGAGAGGAAGACCCTCAATGAAATGGATTGATTCAGTGACTGGGGTAATGGGGGTAGGTGGATCAGAGACAATAAGATTGGCACAAGATAGAGCAGTGTTTAGGGCTGTTGTACAAAGGGTCACTGTAAGTTGCAGGTGACTATGGCACAGAACAACATGGAACTCTGTAGCGTACTTCTTATGTGCTGTGCTTTTAACCAAAAGGTCAGCAGTTTAAATCTACCAGCTTCTGTTTCTTTTTGTAGAAATTACAGTCTCAGAAACCTGGTAGGAGTTACTGTAAATTGGAATCAACTCCGCAACAGTAAAATTATCGTTCTAATGTAGAGAAAATAAGCTAAGTGGAGTAGATTACAGGGCTTTCTTGAAACTTATATTTCAAAATATGAACTTTTTAGTTTCTTTCTCCTAAAAATTTAACATGAAAAAATATATTTCAATCAAATGGGAACTCCAAAATAGTTAGCAAGGGGAATCAATTTGTTTGGTTTCTTTTTTTTTTTTTCATTCAACAGTAGTTATTGAGGATTCTGTATGAAGGAAAACACCAAAGTATTGCTCTCATGGAACTTAAAAGACATTTATTCATAGGATTTTCAGAGGCCTGTTATTTCAGAAGTGGATGGCCAATCCTTCTTTCTAATCTCTCTTAATCTGAGAGCTTCACTAAAATCTGTCCACTGTGAGTGGCCTCGCTAGCATTTGAAACACTGATGACGTAGCTTTCAGCATCACAGCAACCCAGTAGTACAGCAAACTGACACTTACTTTGGCCATGTTGCTAGGAGAGGTTATTCCTTGGAGAGGGGCATCATGCTTGGGAAAGTGGAGGATGGTAAAGGAAAGGAAGACTCTCAACCAGGTAGATTGGCACAGTGAATGCAGTTAGGGTTACAATGTGTCAGAAGTTGTAAGGATGGCACAGGATAGGACAGGGTTCAGAGAGCTGGCTCATAGGGTCATTATGAGTCAGACTCAGTGGCACCTAACAACAACAACCCCAGTAGAGTTCTTTATGTTATCTATTTTATGTTTGGATAGACCAAACTCATTGTTAATTTGGAACCGACTCATTGCTGACTCTCCAGCTTGTTTCTAAAGCTCTAAATCTCATGAGTGGAGAGTGAGTATTTCCCAGAGAACTGCTTGTAGATTTGAAGCAACAGATATGTGTGATCTTTAGGTTTATGTGCAACTCTCTACAGACTGGGTGTACAGAGCTTTCTTGTGTGGATAGAAATGTGTATATAGATTGATTATGGGAAAACATATCTATATAAAATTCTGATTGCACACCAGTGGCCTGGTGGCAACACTCTTGGCATCAGCAGTCAGGAAATCAGAAGACAGTTAAATTACATTAGGTAAATCTTCTGTCAGGGACCTTCACAGAGTACTGAGAAGCACTGATATCGGTCTAGAGACTAAGGTGCACCTGATCCTGGCCGTGGTCTTCACAGTTACTTGCTCTGCATCACAGAGCTGCACAGTGCCTAAGGATGACAGAAGAATCAATGCCTTTGCATTGTGGTACTGGAGAAGAGTGTTGAACAAACCATGAACCACCAAAAAAAAAAAAAAAAAAGATCTGTCTTAGAAAGAGTGAAACCAAGTTTCTCCTTGGAGGCTAGCATTTTGAAGCTCTCTCTCACATACTTTGGACACATGGCCAGGAGAGACTAGTCCTTGGAGAATGACATCATGCTTGGAAGGGTGGAGGGACAGCACAGAAAAGGAAGACCCCCAGGTGAGATGGTTTGATATCATTAACTAGGACAGTGGGGATAGGTGTATCAGTGTCAATGAGACATGCTCAGGACAAGGCACTCTTCAGAGCTGTTGTACATAGGGTTGCTAAGAGTTACAGCCAACTCAATGGCACATAACAACAACAACAACATATAAAATTTTGTATCTGTATCTTTGTTAAGGACCCCTAGTGATGTCCTTGGAAAAGGACACAGTGCTTGGAAGAGTAGAGGTTCAGCAAGAGCAGAAGACCTCAACACCATGATTTTAATAGTGGGCCCAAGTGTATTAGAGATGACAAGTGTAGCACAAGATCCTGGGTTCATACCTGTGGTTCATAGGGCTCTCTGTGAATGGTACTCACCTGGACAGCACCAATAACAACAACAAAGTCATCTAATACTTCACATGTTGGGCTGCTAATCAGAAGACTGGCAGTTGAACCTATCCATCAGCCACTCTAATGGAGGAGGATGGACATTTCCTTCCATAAAGATTTACAGCCTCGGAAATCTAATGGAGAGTCACCATGAGTTGGAATCAGCTCAAGGCAATTTGTAAAATACAAAACTTACTAGATAAAAAAAAACAAAAAAAACTTACTAGATGTTGTAGGGAATAAGTACAGCAGTAAGAAATACAAACAGAATGGGATGGGGAGTTCACTGTCATCATTTTCTTTGATGCCATTAAACTCATTGCTGTTGGGTTGATTCTAACTCAACAGCCACTTTCCATCAGGCTCCTGAAGCCATAAATCTTTACGAGGAGAAGATTGTACAGGATTCAAATTACCATCACAACACATAACACACCAAGCCACCAGAACTCATAGTTGTGGCATTAGTTAATGTGACATCCCACATTCCGTGTAGATGCTGTTGTCCTCCTGCAGCCTTCACTTTCATTCTATCTGTTGCCCTATAAAAACTAGCATAAATTATTCTCAATATTAATTCTAGAATAAATAGAGGCTAACTTTGTAAGGAAAAATGTTAGCTTTAATGATAATTCTATTTTAGGATAGATCTGTCAGTACGAACATAAGCAAAAAGACAAGAAAAGATAATTTTGAAACCCAACCAGACATGAATTTAGGTACTATGTTCCCCAGTTTTTTAGTTATTTCTTTCCTCAGTGTGAATTTTTAAAATGAAATGGTACAGTTGTATTGCATCTTAATATTTACAAAACCCAACAACTTAGTTTTAGTTAAATAATAGTTGCTATCCAGTTTTCTGTTCCTCCAGCCTCTCTGTTCTATATTCTTTAAAAATTATATAAACTTTCTCTCAAAATACATTTTACCAGAACATACTTGTAAAGATGTATTATTCCTTTCTTTTTTTCACTCTTCTAATTTTTTTAATAAGGCAAATTAATTTAAATGGAAATTATACAGTATTAACAAACTTGGTTTTCATCATTAGCATAGGTTAGCCATTTAGTTGTTGATAGGTGCCTTTGAGTTGATTGTAACTCATACTGACCCTGTTAACAATGCATCTGAACCCTGTCCTGTCCTGTACCATCCTCATCATCTTTGACATACTTGAGCCCATTACAGCAGTCACTGTGTCAGTCCATCTTGTTTAGTCTTTTCCTCTTTCAAATTTTCCAAACACAGTGTCTTTCTCCAAGGGCTGGCCCCTCCTAAAAAAATGCCCACAGTAGTGAGACAAACCTCTGGCACCCTCGCCTCTCAAGGGCAATCTAGCTGCATTTTTCCAAGGCAGACTTAATTGTTCATTTGACAGTCCTTGGAATATTCAGTACTTTTCTCCAGCACCACAGCTCAAAGACATCAGTTATTCTGTCATTACCCAGCCCTCAAATGCTTAGCAAATTATTGAAAATACTTGGATCAGGCATACCTTAGTCTTCAAACTGACACCTTTGCACCTTGGTACTTTGGAGAAGCTCTTGACAGCAGACTTTTCTCAAGTTACATCTTTTAATTTCTTGACTGCTTATACAAAGAGTATTGGTTGTGGACTCAAGATGAAATCATTGACACTTTGAATCTTTTGCCATCTCGTGATGATTCTTATCAGCCTAGGTGTGAGAATTTTTTTTCCTTGATGTTGACGTGTAATCCATATTGAAGGCTCTAGAATCCATTTGATCTTCTGTAGCAAGCATTTCAAATCCTCCTCACTTTGAGCAAGCAAATTTGTATCATCTTCATAATGCTGGGTATTGATGAGTCTTCTTCAGACTTTGATGCTGCATTCTTGTTCATGAATTCCAGATTGTTGAATTACTTGCTCAGCAAACAGGTTGAAGAGTTATAGAGAAAAGATAACTGAGTCACACCTTTCTTGATTTTGAACAATGCAGGGTTCCCCTGCTCTGGTTAGAGCACAGCTTCTTGGTCTACGTGTAGGTTTCATAGGAGCATAATTAAGTGTTCTGAGATCCCTCCTCTTCTCAGTTATAAGCCATAATTTGTGTTTAATATCAGTTACAAATTTTTCATTGAGATCTCAGATTGTGCATGTTTACTCATATTTTATTATATTTCAGACCACTCTTGTAGTTGTCTAGTTTTAAAATTAAATTTTGTTGTAATTTTCATTGTTTTTGTTTACAGGAGTCCAGTTACTTGCTCTTTTGGTTCCAACGTTGATCTCGTACCTGCTGGATGAAAATTCGTTTGCCTCAGCAAGTACTGCATCCAAAGATCTTCATGAGTTTGCACTCCAGAATTTAATGCGTATTGGACCTCTCTATCCACATGCTTTCAAGACAGTAATGGGGGCTGCACCTGAGTTGAAAGTACGTCTGGAAACTGCTGTTCGAGCAAGCCAGGCCAGCAAGGCTAAAGCAGCCGCCCGGCAGCCGACCCCTGCCACTCACTCTGCTCCAACAATTAAGCTGAAAACAAGTTTTTTTTAATTTTCTCTGCCATTTTATTTGCATTATTAGCCAGCCCCTAAATAGTGATAGCTACAATTATCATTCCATTCTCCGAGTCTGTTTTATTTGTATATTGGTAATACTGTGAGTGCATCCAAATTTGCTAAAAAACTTGGGAAAAGCGCTCACTCCCCACAGTGATTTTTAAAGAGTGGTTATTTTTATCATGTAGTAAATTTGTTTTTCTTTTTCTCCTAATAAAATTTCTCTTTGTTAATTAAGTTATTTTTTAGACACTGAGCCATAATTTTGAAATTTAAATGGTCAGAACAGAATTGTATCATGTCGTTGAACAGTCTGTTGATATTGTCAGGAAAATAGAGGTCCAAATTCAACATGGATCAGGAAAATTTTTCATTGAAAAATAAGGAGACCTTAAATTTTGAAGGTACTGGGATAACAGAAATTGCCTGTTTTGAGATACATATTAATATGAAAGATGTCATAACATTTTCTTAGCATTTACCAAAATGTTCTTACCTTTCTTTGAATCTTTTTACTTTCATATTAAATTAGTACACTATTGTGTATATTTTAGTTGTTAATTGAATTAAAACTCTCATTTAAAGATCCATTAAAATGTTTTCAATGTGGTATAATGTTCTACTTTTTTTAAAAAAATGGCTAAAATTTGGTATCAATTATATTTGTGATTACAGTTTCAGGTTCGACTCTGATAGTTTTGTTCATCAAATATTTATTGAGTGTCTACTGTGTAAGGCATCACTCTAATTGCTATAAGGCATACAAAATGAATTAGATGTAATTATAGTTTTGACAGTCCCTCATGAAATGAGAATTTTACTATGTTGAATAGACAGCTGATGAAATGAATGTTTGCCCAATCATCCTAGCAAATTTTAAACACCAGCCTTTGCCAAATGATGTTCTATAGACTCTCTTTTCAAAAGCAAGTCACTTTTCTGATGACTAACTAGCAAGTGTCTCATTATTTAGCCATCTGGTTTATTATCTTCTACTTTTGTCAACAGGTAACTTTTTTACTATTTCTTCCTTAATCACTCCTTTAGGTACTTCAGTTGGGTATTGTATCTCACATATTGATTTTTTTTTTATTTTTGGGGTGTTTTTTTACATTTATTTTGCCGACTTTATTTTTTGGTTTGTTTTTTAATTCTAGATATGGGTTTTACAAAGGTGCTGTTTCTGTTGGGTTTCATTTGCACTTTTATTAAGATATAATTAATGTATTATACAGTTAGCCCATTTAAAGGGTAGATAGAATTCAGTGTTTTTATAGTCTTCAAGTTGGTCAACCAATACCACAACTGAATCTTTTCTAATATTGGTCTAGTGATATCAAATTTTGCTACAGTTCTGAAGGCACATGGTTCAAATCCACCAGCTGTTCTGTGGGAGAAAAATGGGCTGCCTCCTCGCATGCTACCAAAAGAAAAGCCACCAGAGGGTCAGCTGTGGGTTGGTTCTGACTCAGTGGTACACAACAACAATAAAAAAAAGAAACTGTATCCGTTAGCTTGTCACTACATAAGCCCACCATTTCCATAGTCTGGAGATACTACTAATTAAAGTCTTCATTTTAAAATTCATATAAATGGAATCATAATATTTGTCTGTTTGTGGCTGGCTTCTTTTACTTAACACTCCTTTCAAGTTTTATCATTGTTATACCATCTATCAGTATTTCTTTCCTTTTTTGAGTGTTTAATATTGCTTTGAGTAGCTATACCGTAATTTATTTATCCATTCATCAGTTTATGGACATTTGAGTTTCCACCTTTTAGCTATTTGTGAATACTACAACTATGAACATTTGTATACAAGTTTTTGTGTGGATAAATGTTTCACTTCTATTAAATATATATTGAAGAATTAAATTGCAAGCTGCGCTGCAATCCCTAAGATGCACGGTTCAAATTCACCAGTTGCTCCACTGGAGAAGGAGGGGCAGTCTCCTGTGCCAGTTGGATCCAGTTCGATGGTACACAACAAGAAAAAAAAATTACTTGCTAGATCATCACAACTCTGTGTTTAATATTTAAAGGAACTGACAGTATTTTTTTTCAGTCTTTTTGCCCATATCTGTGTACATGTATAAGCCATATTTACTTACATGTTTATAAAATGCTTTTATTTCTGCCTGGTCATTTTCCAGTTCTGGTGCCTCCCAGACTTCTTCCAGCATTCCTACATCAGGGTATATAGCTTCATGCATTTACAGTAATTCTTCTTTCCTCTCTTTCATTCATAGTTCCCTGTTTTCTGAATCTTTTGAGCCATTGGCTACTTCAGCTTCAATGTTTCTGTGTAATATATCTATCAAATGAAGGCCTATTTGAAGCATTCTCTTAGTTTTACTGCCCAACCCAGAGGTTTTCCTTATCCCAAATGATATTTATTTTGTGATAAATACCCAATATCATGAAGCTAAATGGAGAAGGACCAATATAAACAGTAGATTCTCCCTGAAGCTTAAATCTGGTCAGCTTCACTATTATAAGAAGTAAAATATATTTTATTTGCTTCCTAAGCACATGTTAATCAGTATTTATTTTAATTATTAATTCAGTCAGAGAGGACAAAGACAGATGTTCCTCTTATAAATTAGTTTCACCTGTCAAATAAAGATAAAATTTTGAGGGAGCTCTGCTGGCCTAGTGGCAAGAAGCTGCACTGTAATCCCAGAGGTACGCAGTTCGAATCCACCAGACACTCTGCTAGAGAAGGAGGGGCGATCTCCTCCTGTACCAGTCAGATCCAATTTGACAGTACACAAACACACACAAAAGAATTATAAAAAAAAGTTTTTTTAATTAACCTAAACCTTTTGGAAAGGGAACCCTGGTAGCTTACTTGCTAGGTGCCTGGCTGCTAACCAATACGTCAGAGGTTTGAACTCACCAACTGCTCAATGGGAGTAAGACAGCAAGATGCTTCCTTACAGATTTTAGCCTTGGAAATTGTGTGGGTAGTTCCACACTGCCCTAGAGGGGCCCTGTGTGGTGGAATCGACTCACTGGGAATGGGCTTAACCCTTTTAGACCCAAGGTTTTCTCATTTATACAAAGAAAGTAAAATTTACAAAATAATCTCTCTGAACTTTTGCACATCTAAAAAAGTATATGTATTTCTATTTATCCTTCATATTTTTGTTGGGAGTGAATCCTTAGATACTTAGCAGATTCTTTGTTCTGATATTCCTTATGGAGATCATTAGTATATTATTTATTTTTACATGTCCATAAAATTGCTATCATTAATATATGGCCTTAAACTAGATTGTATAAAAGAGCAAAACCAGTGAAGCTTATGTGTATAGATATATGGACACACATATATACATATGATGTATATTTAAATTTTTACATATGTATATTTATAAATTTACATTGTGTGTGCACACACACACAATGCATTTTAAAGAATTGGTTCATGCAATTGAAGACTTTGGCGAGTCCTAGACCCATAATCTGAAGGTCAGACAGCAGTGTATTAGCTCATGTCCAAGAAACTAGAGGTCAGAGAATGACAAGTCAGAGATAGCTTTGCCAGAACATCCATATATATATTGGATAGAGGCCCTGTTTTTAAGGAAATTCCCCTTTCAGTTGTTTGACTGTTCATATCAGATCACAAAATGAAAGATGATTACATAATATCTGCCAACACACTGAGAATCTTATCCTAGCTCTATCGACACATAACCATCACAGTCTTAACAGTACAAAAATATAAGTATGCAATCTAGATGCAATAGCTATAGTATTAGAGGTTATTATTAAAGATACAAGCTGTCATTTCACAACTGTTGTGTGTCCAGCCCTGGAATACTTTATTCTTTTCCTAACAACACAGAATGGTAGGCATAATTAGCTTAATTTTTAAAGCATATTTAATTACATAATAGGCCTCACAAATGTGTCATTATTCATTGTAATGAACTTTTTAGGTTGATGCCAGAAATGGCTCCAGTACAACTATAAATAAATTTCTTGCCTTACTGCTTTCTATCAGATGGATTAGTTTTAAAATGTGATTTAAAAGTATAAACTCATATATAGCTTTCGTATCTAAAAGCTTATAAAAGAACTATTTGTAGACATCACAGAATTTTACTCTATACATCAAAATCTTCTTAATTAGGATTTATAAAGAGCTAACTTTTTGTACTATCAAGAAAAAAGATAAAATCTTGCATGTATAAGTGAATACACACACACACACACACACACACACACATATCCTGAGGAGGGTGAAAGCTGGCTGCTCCTTGGTAGCAACGATTCTTAAGGTCTGTCTAACATACTTTGGGCATGTTGCAAGGAGGGACCAGTCCTCAGAGAGGGACATCATGCTTGGGAAGGTGGAGGGACAGCACAGGAGAGGAAAACCCTCAATGAAATGGATTGATTCAGTGACCAGGGTAATGGAGGTAGGTGTGTAAGAGAAAATAAGGTTGGCCCAGAATTGAGCAGGGTTTAGGGCTGTTGTACATAGGATCACTATGAGTCACAAGCGATTCAACCGCATATAACAACAGCAAACACATATTAGAAAAATTTATTCTTTATTCCCTATCCCATATCCTTAATTCTCTGCCTCTTTGCCATTTAGATCTCATAGGAATATCCATTTTGGACATTGTTTTTTTCATTCACTTTATGCTTTTTTTTCATGTTATAACAAAGAAATCATTTGACTCAGCTTCTTCCCAACTCTTTTGCAATTACATAGGGAAAATGCCTCTCATTTAATTTATGAGACAAAAAGTGTTTTTATCTAATGGTGGCCTTTTGGAAGCTGGAATGGCATCCACGTCCTAAACAACATGCCTCTGGAAACTCTGAGCTTTGATAAACAATGTTTTTAGAAAAGCTTTAGGCCTTTTATTCATAGGAGTTGCTATGAGTCATGCTTGACTTGACAACAATCAACAACAACAACAATGATGGCCTATTGGCAAGAAGTTGTGCTGCAATCCCTAAAGCACACAGTTCAAATTTAGCATCTGCTCCTTGGAAGAAGGGGCAGTCTCCTCCTATGTGGTAAACTCCCCCTGAAAACCCAGCAGAGGATTAACTATGGGTTGGTTCTGACTTGATGGTATACAACAACAATGTGTGTAAAAGTAGAATGAGAGGAAATGGGAAATCAATTTTCCATTACATTTGTTACAAATTACTAAATTTTTCTTCTAAAGTATACAGTAAACTTTTGTAGAAGTCATAATCACCTACCACTCAGACTAAATTACTATTAATATGTTAGTATTTCTCCAGTTCTAATAGTCTGGTAGGATTGTGTATCCTGCTATTCTCCAGCTTAATTGAAAACATTTCCATATATAACAAGGGGTTCACATGTTGTTTTATCCTCGAGTTGGAACTGACCCATAGCTGATCCTCCGGTGGGTTTTCAGAGGCAGTCAGTTGCCCAGGAGGAGATTGCCCGTCCTCCTCGTGAAGCATCTGATGGGTTCGAACCACTTGCCTTTGGGATTGCATTGCAGCTTCTTAACCAGTAGACCACCACAGCTCCCTTGGGGTTCACATAGTAACTATTTCTAATGATTACCATATATTTGGATAATTTTATTACTGCCAATTTATAAATGTTTATAAATGCTGCATTTTATTTTTTTAAATGTAACAGATTATTTCCTTAATATAGATTCTCTATAGGATTTTTTTTAAAGAACAGGTTTCAGTTGTTCTACAAATTGATCAGTTTTGATCAGTAATTATTTTGTAAGTAAATAGACATTGAAGTGAAACAAGGATTTTATTTTCCATATTCTAAAAAAGTACCTGTCAGTGGACTTAAACACAAATATTTTATGTAACTAAACATTTTTAATGGTTAAATCATTATGAATCTATTAGAAAGTCTAATGCTGTTTGGGCTATTTTTTATAAAAATACACTTTTCAAGCAAAGAATGTGATATTCCTACTCTATGTAGTGTGGGACTCTAGCGTGTTTATGTGGAAAATCAGGTTTGGTCAGAGGGTCAGCTTCGGATGACACATACCTATGTCTCTGGCATAGAAGTGCACATACACAGATGATATTGAAGAACTGTGGGTAACCAGGAGCTTCCTGTCCTCAAATTTACAGGACTGGAAAGGGCCCCAGATAGTCAAAAGCAGTCTTGGAAAAGATAAAAGTAGACTTGCCTCCTGGTTTCATAATATAACCTAAAACTATCAAAACAGAAATGGCATCCTGTTGCATACTACATAGGCAGATCTTTAAAATTCAGTGGTAAATAAAATCCAAAAGTACATTAGATATTGTATGATTCTATTTACATGAAATATTTTTATCTAGAAATGCAGAGACAAAAGCTTGTCAGTGGTTTCCAGCAGAGAGAGGAGGGCAGGTACTATTTAGTGGAGTAAGTGGAATGTGAGCCGATGAAAACCTTAGATGATAGTGATGGGGGCAAATGTGACTAATACCACTGAATTGTACACTTGAGAGTGGTCAACTCAATGTTTTGAATACATACTTCATCATAATATAAAGTAAAGGGCCCAATAAGATGAGAAGGGGGAGGAAAGGATTGTAGTCATTATCTTCAGATAGAAGCAGATAGCTGACCTGTACTAACAGGCTGAGGTTTCAGATAAAATAGCTTGCAATTAAAGAAGAGTTTTTAAGAGAGCTGTTAAAAAATAAAATGCCTCTTAAGAATTCATTGCCTAACAGCATATACAATGAAAACTTGGACTCCAGGCTTGTCAAATGTTTGTGATGTGATTATATAATTTTTCCTCTTATTCATTGGACAAATATTTATGAAGCTGGCATGAAGGTACAGGTAATCCCTGGTTGCATAAAGAACAATGAAACGCTTCCAGATAGATCCACTAAGAGATCTTGAACATAAAAAAGAGTGGTAGTAATAATGTCTCTATGCATATCATAAAAGTGGTGCCCATTTGTCATGAACCATTATGTTGTTGATTGCTTTCAAATCGAGCATGACTCATAGCGATCCTATGAAAAAAAGGCCGAAGCCCCTCTACAACGATCGACATTTTCCAAAGTTCATAGAGTTTCTGGAGGCATGCTATTTAGGAAGTGGATGCTACTCCTGCTTCCATCATATGTACCTTGAATTCTGAATAGGCTTTATGCTTTGGTTCGTAATTCTGTATTACATGTAAATCACATACATGTCTTTAACCCCAGACTGATTGTATATTAGATAGAAATCAAGCAAAGAAATCTGCCATAGAAGATAGTCTAGGAAGAGATGATAACACAAATTAGGCAGAGTTTGTGATATACAAAAGGATGAGACAGTGTGAAGTATGATGCTATAGAGAAAAGTAGGCAAGAGCCTATTATTAAGGCTGTCTGGAGCCCTACCCCCTCTCTTCTGTGCCTCAGACCTACCCATTTATGTCTCAGAGACTCTCACGCTCAATTCGAAATTGAGAGTTATCATCTCTGTCTCATTGGTTGTGGTTAATATGTTTGAGTGGCTTTAGAATAGTGCCTGGCCCTCAGAAAACAATTTTTAAATGACTGCTCAATATTTTACACAAAGAAACCAAAATAATTTTAATCAATTTAAATCTGATGCACTACTGAAAACGTTAGCTGACTGTATCCTTAGCACAAAGCCCAGTTCAGTAATACAAAATGCAATACTTTTGTTGAGCAAAAGCTCAACATATGTTAACTATAAAAACAATAATTGCTATTAATTTTCTTTTGCTCTTTGTATGTCAGCTATATTGGACTCCTTTCAGTATCATACGATCCATGCTCTGTTCTTTCTCAGGGTGTTTAAACTTTAAAAAGCTGCATTTCACACTCTTCAACTAATTTGTACTCTCCCTATTTTAATCTGGTGACATTCTCATTAAAATGTTGCAGCATTTAATTGGTCATTGATGAGAGGAGGAGTGAAAGGGTGGGAGGGAATGTTATTAATAAAAATTTAAGAAATTAGTCTTGCTGTACTCTAATAAGTATTTTAAGTATCTTGTACTCATACTTATTTGTATAAGCTCCTTAACTTTTAATGCAAACAGCTGATAAGTCATAATATTAGATACGAGTTCATGTGAAAGAGTAAACTAGTTCAAGCCACTCCTACTTTTGTTACTCCATGTCTTACAGCTGAGGGGGAAATCTGGGAAAAGAGATAAAGTAGATACTGGTAGAATTCTCCATGACAGAGAACTGTAAGTGCTATAATTAACACTGATTGGTTACCAGTAGCCTTCTGAAAGCCTGCAGACTGGGAGAGATGAAATATATAAAAAGTAGTCTTGAGCATTTCTTCATGTGTCTGTTGGCCATATGAATGTCTTCCTCTGTGAAAAATCTTTCCATGTCTTTTGCCCATTTTGTAATTGAGTCATCAGTTTTTTTCTTGTTGAGGCCCTGCAGTATTCTTTAAATTTTTGTTATGAGACCCTTACCTGAGGTAGTTTTACCATATGTTTTTTTCCAGTCAGATTTTCTTTTTCCATCTCATCTGAGTAACAGTGGCAAAGGTTAACAGGATAGAAAGCAATAAATGTTGGAGAGTATATGGAGAGATAGAAACTCTCATATGCTGTTGGGATTGTAAAATTGTGTAACCACTCTGGAAGGCAGTTTGGCGTTTCCTCAAAAAGCTGACTATATAAATTCCATATGATACAGCTATTCCACTGCTAGGAATATACCCCCAAAAAATGAGAACTGAGACTCAAATGAATGGAGATAATGTACACCAATCTTCATAGCAGCATTATTCATAATCACATAAATGACTGCTAGATATTTTACACAAACAAAATAATTTTAATAAATTTAAATCTAGTGTCCTACTGAAAACTTTAGCTGACTCTTTTTAGCTGAAAACAGTCCAAATGTCCAACCACAGTTGAATGGATTAAGAAAATATGGACATTTGCATGATGGACATAGCACTCCGAAGCAACAATTTTGAAAAATACTACATAATTTGGGAGGGTTTGGAGAGCATTATGTTGTGTGAATAACTCAGTCTCAAGGACAAATACTACATAAGACCATTATAGTAAATATAGAAGGATAACTAGTAAAATATGTATTTGGGGGCCCTAGGTGGGAAGAGGTGGGAGCAGAGGAGTGGGACGGGGATGGGGGGAATCACAGGGCCACACAGTTTTGTAGATGGAGGGAATGAGTAAAGGAAATGGGAAAGATTCGGTGGGTAGCTGAAAAGACAAGGTAGTGGTAGGTATAGTTCAGTGATGATTCATTTTATAAAATACAATGAATGAGAATAATTGTATGAAACAATATGAATGAAGGATAAGTGTGAAACAATGTATACAAATTTTGTATGCATATCAATAGAAGATAATTAGAAAAAAGTAGGCTAAGGTTTATGTCAAAACAGGCAAAAAGTATGTTGTTGTTAGGAGCTGTCGAGTATGACTCATTGCAACCCTCTGAATAACAGACCTGAATCCTCTTCAATCCTGTACCACGGTCATCATCTCTGAAACACTTTAGCCCATAGCTGCATTCACTATGTCAGTCCTCATTGGAAGCCTTCCTCTCTTTTGCTGACCTCCTATCTTTCCAAGAATGGTATCCTTTTCCAAGGAATAGCTTCTCCTATCAACATGTCCGAAGTATGAGAGACGAAGCTTCCCCATCCTTACTTGCAAGGACCACCCTTGTTGCACTTTCCCCAGGACATATCTATTTGTTCTTTTGTCAGTCCACGAGATACTCAATACTGTTTTCCAACACCACAATTCAAAGGGATCAGTTCTTCTGTCATCCTTACTCATTGTTTAGCTCTCAGAAGCATAGCAACTGACAGTAGCCTGAATCAAGCACACCTTAGTCTTCAAACTGACATCCTTGCTCCTCAGTCTTTTGGAGCAGTCTCTGAGAGCAGACTTGCCCAAAGCAATACATCTCTTAATCTCCTGAGTGCTATTACCAAGAGTGTTGACTGGATCCAAGTAAGATGAAATCACTTATCGTTTCAATCATTTTTCTGTGTTCCCTACTGCATGTTTATATAAAGATCATTGTTTTGTTGACGTTGAGATGTAATCCATATTGAAGGTTGTAGTCTTTCATCCTCTGCAGCAAGCATTTCAGGTCCTCTTCACTTTTAGCAAGAAGATTGTTACATCCGCGTAACATGGGTTGTTGATGAGGCTTTCTCCAATCCTTGTGCCACAATCTTCTTCATAGAGTCTGACTTCACGAATTATATGTTGAACATATAGATTTAATAGGTATAGATAAAGAGTACATTTCTGAGACACACTCTTAAACCATGATTTTAAACCATGTTGTTATTGTGTACCATCCCATAGCTAACCTGCCAGCAGGTTTTTGAGAGACGGTCATTGCATGGGAGAAGATTGTGCTTCCCTCTCCTGCAGAGCAGCTGGTGGAATACAACTTTGGGATTGCAGTGACGATTCTTACCACAGAGCCACCAGAGCTCACTATAGGTCTTCCAAAATGAACTCAAATATACTGGACCCATTTAGCCATATTCTTTTTTTCTTTCTCTTTCTGGCAGAAGGCCCAAACATCTCCCTGCCCCTTCCTTGTGTTTATAAAGTGTACTGTATCACATCTTAGTTCATTGGGGAATCTCCTTAATTTATGTCTAAGGAATCTTGAATCAGAGTTTAGGGAAGGTTCCTTTCTAAACAATTCGGTGAGACAAGGTGGCCCCTGTTAGAAGTGGCTGCACCTGAAACAGGTGTGTATGGCGGCTTGATTCTCAGGAATCACCAGCTTCCATGTGTGACATGTGCTTGTCCCCCAAAGACACAGTGACTTTGATATCCTAATGATTGCATTCCTTGTTTGAAATTCAGTTCCTAGATTAGAAACAGGGCAAAGGTAGTTAAAAACGAAACCACAACGTTCTGCTGAAGAGCTTTCATTCATTGACAATTTTAAAAGAGAAAGAGGTACAGAAATGAAAGAATGCACATTTATGAAAGGAAGAGGACATATTGACAACAACGACATCTATTTAGTTTATAGTGAGAACTAGAATTGTGAGTTGATCACCAGCTATATTCCAAGAGGTCTTGGAAAAGCTTCACATCTATATTATCATTTCAGTCTTCTCTTGGGTCGGATCTCTTTATCATTCTATCAGCCACTACAAAATTTTTAGGGAGCTCTAGTGGCCTAATGGTAAGGATTTTCAGTGGCTGCCAATGGAAAGGCATGCTGTTCAAATCTACCAGCTGCTCCTTAGGAGAAAGATGGGTCATTTCCTCCCGTGAAATTTCCAGTTTCTGAAAACCTGCTGAAGGGTCAACTCTAAGTCAGTTCCGTAACAATAACAAATACATATGTTCCAGCACGTAACAAACACAAATTTAATAAAACTATCAGGATTGGATACCTTTTGAAGGAAGTTATCACTCATGTTTCCCCCTCCCTCCCCATCTGAAAACATGCTCACAAATCAGTAACACCAACAGAAAAAATAAAGCATTGTGTGTGACAATCATTTTAGTTTGCTTGCTGAACCAAACAGGTTTATATCAATGACCGTGTACTTAATTACTATCAGATAGCAGCTTTAATGCCAGTCAAGTCAAAGAGTGGAAAGAAAAACAAACAAATTAAGTTGGATATTAATCTTTGGGAGTTTTGAAACCTTTCTGCATAAAACTGCGTGATTTTTGTACTTTGAAAAAAAAATCCAAGCCTTTTTCTCGGTCAGAAAAAAAAAAACAAAAACCACAAAACAAAAGCACTGATTAATGTAGAAAATGGATCAACCCACTGATAAATAACCCAAAAATAAAAAAAAGTACCAAAAATGAACTTGCTGAGTCTCAGTTATTCTGTTAACATATACTGTATGTTTAAAGTACCAGTTAAACAGGTTTCTGTGTGTGTACTATTGGTTAGAGAATGCTGTTACACTGAATTCACCACATGCTTGCCCCTAGCACATTTCACAGCTTCACCTGCTACAGACTGTCGCTGGGAAAAACACATTGGTCAGTCTGAGCCATGGTAAGTAAACTATGGAAGTGGCATGTCCTGATTTTAAAGCTGGTTGGTGTAGTGCTCTTCACATTTGGCTCAGTTCATTTTCTTTTCTAAAACTGATCTGCACATCACGTCAGCTTGTCATTGTTACTTCAGAGAGGAGGAGTAGGAGAGCCTTAGAATTTTTTGAGGAAAAAAACCACACCCTATAACATACACTGTACTGTATCAAACTATTTTACATAAATGACACAAGTATTCTGAATTTTTTTAAAATCCTGAACATTGTTAAAACAAGGTGTTATGTAATAAATTTCTTTTTCATAAATTAAAAAATTTAATAAAACTTAGTTTTGTTAAATAATGGTTGTTACTGTGCCATTGAGTTGGAGCTGACTTACAGACTACATAAATTGCATGAAAGGAGATTGCCCATCTTTCTCCAGAAGAGCAGCTGATGGATTCAAACTGCCTGTCTTTGAGTTGGTAGTGCAACTCCTTATCACTAGACCACCAGAGCTCCTGCATTAGATAATTAAATCTGTTCAAGAAGTTAAATTTGACATGAAAATTTAACTAGGCAATCAATTCCTTAACATCACCTATATTCTTCCAAATGAAAACATTAGTAATAATAGTAAATAATAGAGGCAATTTTTTCATCCTTTCAGAAGATTGTGAACTTATAATTCCTAGTCTCCACAAAGTGGAATTTCTTCATTTTTTTTTACTTGTTATTGACTCTTTCTACCATTAGGCCATGGCTTCAAATCTAGATTAGGTTTGGCAACCAGCAGAGGAAAGGTAGAAGGCTGGACTGGTCACCTGAAGCGGGACCGGCAGAAAAAGTAGTTGGGAGAAAGAAGTGGACAGAGGGTAGAAGAGGTGGATAAACAACAGAGTGTTTTATATTCCTGTTCCCCAGAGCTCTCATCATCTAAAAGGAAGCCTCTCTGTAGTCAAGTGACCTACTTTTTTTTTTTTTTTTTTTTACAGTATTCTGGAAAAAGTTTTATTTAGAGACTTTTCTTTGAGCAGTTGTAGAGTCAGAGACTCAAACAAATTTTTTGGACAATTTTGGTAAAATAATCATTCATTTAAGTGGGGAAGGGAAAGTAGACTAAGTTTTGTAATTTTTCAGAATTATAAACCCATCCCCACCAAAAGGCACATGTATAAACCAAAAAGTAGTAAGCAGTCCATGATTCAAATAACCTATTAACATTTCATAATATTTTTCTTTTTTTACTTTAATTGGTTCTACTGATAGATTTTGAATAGTGCTCTTAGAAAGAAAACCTAATTTTGTGTCATTTGAAAAAAGCCCCACCAAACCACTGCCGTACACCTTCTTTCCACACATGGAAAGCCTGCATCAAGTTTCTGAGGCTATAAATCTTTAGAGGGGAGGCTACCTATCCTTTGCCTTTGGAGTAGTGGGTAGATTCAAACCTGTGAACTTTGGATAACAGTGCCACTTAGATTTTATTAATTATAAAAGGAAAGATCAGGAAATAATCAACACTACTAAGGTCGGTCCCCCAATGTTTAGTCACAAGCAGCAAGTAGCTTAAGATTATTTTAACTCTACTGAATTAGAAGTTCTGGGCAGGAAAGGAAATAGGAACAATGATCAAGTCTCTTTACCAAAACTGTCATGGACTTTTTTTCATCTTGTGAACGCTATTTTTTTTTTTTTCTTTTTTTAACCTATACTTGCTGGAGAAGAGTATTGAATGTACCATGGACTGCCAGGAAAACAATCAGATTCATCCTGGAGAGGATTAAACCAAGCAACTCCTTGGAGGCAAGGATTCTGGGGCTTCGTCTGACATAGTTTGGACATGTTGCCAGGAGGGATGGGTCCTTGGAGAGGGACATCATGCTTGGGAGGGTGGAGGGACGACGCAGGAGGGGAAGACCCTCTATGAGATGGATTGATTCGGTGACTGGGGTAATTGGGATGGGTGTGTCAGAGGCAGTGCGGTTGGCGCAGGATAGAGCAGGGTTTAGGGCTGTTGTGCATAGGGTCGCTATGAGTCGCAAACGACGCGACGGCACATAACAACAACGACATACTTGGACAAGGAGGCAGTCGTCAGAACAGAGCAAGGAAACATTGCATAGTTTAAAATTGGGAAGGGGTCTGCCCCTATCTCCATACCTTTTTATCTATATGCAGAACAGATTATCTGGGAGGCTGGGCTGCAGGAGGAGAAGTGTTGCATCAGGATTGGAGGAACATTCATCAGCAGTTTGCATTAAGCAGATGACACAACCCTGCTTGCTTAAAAACTGAAGAGGACCTGAAGTGCTTGCTGCAGAAGGTCAGAGATTGCAGCCTTCAATATGGATTGAGGCTCAACATCAAGAAAACAAAGATTCTCACCATTGGGCCAACTTGGCAGCATCATAATAAACAATGAAGGGATTGAGATTGTTAACAGATTTAGTTTGCTTGGCTCCACAATCAACATTCTTGGTTCAAGCAGCCAAGAAATTGAAAGACTAATTGGATTGAGAAAGTCTGCTATCAGAGACCTCTCCGAAGTGCTGAAGAGCAATGATGTCAGTCTGGAGACTAAGGTGTGCCTGATTCAGGCCATAGTCTTTGCAACTACTTGCTATGTGATAGAGAGCTGGACAATGACTAGGGATGATAGAAGGAGAATTGATGCCTTTGAGTTGTGGTGCTGGAGAAGAGTATTGAATATACCATGGACTGTTAGGAGAACAGACTGGTTCTTCCTAGAGAGGGTTAAACCAGGCTACTACTGCTCCTTGGATGCAAGGAATCTGAAACTTCTACTTGCATACTTTGGACATGTTACAAGGCGGGACCAGTTCTTGGAGAGGGATGTCATGATTAGGAAAGTGTAGGGAGGGATGGTGCAGGAGAAGAAGACTCTCAATGAAATGGATTGGTTCAGTGACTGGGATAATAGGGGTAGGTGTGTCAGAGACAATAAGATTGGCACAGGACAGAGCAGGGCATAGGACTTTGTGAGTCGCAAGTGACTCCACAGCAAGTAACACCACCACCACCAATAATTATCAAACACAGTATTAAAGGATTTACCTGCCTTTTCTCATTTAATCTTCATAGTAACCATTTAAGGTAAATAGGTACAGCTCATATAGTAAAAATCTGAAGAAAAGTTAAACAATTTGTCCATGTTTGCAGATTTGGAAAAAATTGTAGTACCAGGAATGAAATTGAGATTTGACTGAGTACAAATGCCGTGTCCTTTTCAGTCATTAATTTTTCAAACTCTTTTCAAATTAGAATGTCATTCTTGCTGTTGTGACTGAGGGGACACACAGAGCAAAAGCTCCTGGGTGCTTTTCTGATTTGGATCCTAGTTACAGTTGGTGACAGTTCAAGGTTGGGTTCACTTAACATTTGGGAAGACTTCTATTGTCTTACCTCTTACCTTAGTTCCCTAGTGCAGGTAGGCTTTAACAAATGAATAACTATAACAAACAAATTCCTTTTCTCAAAATTTAAGAGTCTCAAATTCAGGGTCCTGATTCTGGGCAAAGTCTTTCTTTCTACTGGGTGCGGAGGAAAGTCTTGGTCTGTCTAAGCTCCTGCTCCTTAAGGAGTCCTTATGTAGCTTGGGGCATCTCTTGCCCCATTTCTGCTTGTCCATTTGTCTGTTTACTCTGGGGTGTAGTCTACAGGGAGTTTCAAGGGAGGGGCCCAAAGGCCATGCCTCTCTTGTGGTTCAGATTCAGCAATGGCTTCTTAGAGAAAGAAGGGCAATCAATCTCCTGTTGGATTTTATCACCGACAAACCCCAATAGAGGAGGGTAAGCTGAGTAGGATCAGATTAGATGCCAATGAACTTTTTTGTGTGCATGTGTTTGTTTTGGTTTTCTTTTTTTTTTTAAAATAAAATTTTTACTTTATACTGGTTTACTTAAAGTAAGTTTGTAAGTTTACTTACTGCGTTTGTATTTTTCAAACCAGATCGTTCCCATTTCCTTAACCTACCCCTCCATCCATTATATAGTGTGACCCTATGATTACCACCACCAATTCTCTCACCCCTCTGCTCCCCCTCCCTTGGATCCACATACTCATTCTCCAATAATGGCCTTATGCAGTATTTGTCCTTATGGGACTGGCTGGGTTCGTTCACTTAACATAATGCTCTCCAGTCCCTCCCAAGTTAGGTAGTAATTTTAAAATTCATGCTCCTACATGCTGCATGGTATTCCATCATGTAAAATTTTTTATGTTTTCTTTTTTTTTAAATTAAATTTTATTAATTTTCATGAACATTTACAGAGATTTTGGGTTTCCATTAATTCATTGTTGCATTATTTTCCTTCCCCTCCCCCCCAGTTCATTCCTCTTTTTTCCCCCCTTGAAAGTCTGTTTTAATTGTCCCATTGCCACAGTGCTTGTCAAAGCCAGTTCTGATTTATCTCCTTTGTCAGTGTGTCCTTTGCCATTCCCTATTACTCCTCCCTGAGAGAGACTTCACC
>NW_006399769.1:19346134-19347636 GCF_000299155.1 Elephantulus edwardii
TAGTAGGCTCTTGTGTCCAGGAGAAAACGAATATACTTACCAGTAATGTTAATGCTCACCCACAGCTCTTCTGGGAGGATTTAAATCGTTGAAGCATCCTCCTTTGTTTCTAGCTGGTAGCTGGGGCCTGTCAGTCCTCTCAGCCATGAGGACCTGATGTGGGCCACCCTTGACCAAGAGTCCTTCAGATCCACACTTAAAGCAAGTGAGTGGGAGCTTCCTCTCTACGCCCTTGCCTATCTGTGGCTCTCGTCTGTGACACTGTCTACTGAAGTGGCCCAGCTTTCCACAGTGGAAGCAAGTCTGACCTCCTTTATTACCTTCCATCATGTAAATTTAACATAATTTCTAAATCCACTAAATTGTGGTTGGAGATTTGGACTATTTCCATGTTCTTGCCATGGTGAGTAATGCTGCTATGAATATTAGTGTGCAAGTGTCCCTTTGTGCCTCAGTTGCCATTTTCTCAGGGTATATTCCAAGTAGTGGAATAGCTGGGTCATATGGAAGTTCTATGTTTAGCTTTTCAAGGAAGTGCCAAACTGTCTTCCAGAGTGGTTGTACCATTTTACAATCTCACCAACAATGTATAAGAGTTCCTTTCTCAAAACATCCTCTTCAACATTTATTACTTGCTGCCCTGTTAAATTTTGCCACTGCTACTGGAGTGAGATGGTATCTCATTGTGGTTTTGATTTGCATCTCTCTTATTGCGAGTTATTTTGACCATTTCTCCATAAGTCTGTTGTCCACCTGAATATCTTCCTCTTTGAAAATTCTTTCCATGTCTTTTGCCCATTTTATAATTGGGTTATCAGTCTTTTCCTCGTGGAGGCCCTGCAAACTTTTGTTATCAGGCCATTTTCTGAAATGGTACTGCCAAATGTTTTTTCCCCACTCAGTAGGTTTTCTTTTCACTCTGTTGGAAATGTTCTGTTGTTTTGGTTTGTTGTGTTTTGTGGTTTTTTTGTAAATCTCAAAAAAGAATGATTCAACATACACTCTACATTAATCCTGCTTTATTAACATAACAAATCATTCCCAAATTGGATTATGTCCACTAGTATGTGGTTATTATGTGCCCTCAACTAAGACTCATAGAAACCTTATGAATAATGGCTCTCAACCTTTCCCTATCTTCTGCCAGTCTCAGCATCTCTGACACATCTGATCCCATTGCCACAGTCAATGTTTCAATCCATCTTGTTGAGGGTCTTTTTCATGTGTTTATACAGATAAAACAATCTTGCTTGTGATGAGAGCTTATACCTTTTGCTACAGAAGGTCAAAGATTATAGCCTTCTATAGGAATCCCATCTTAACATCAAGGAAACAAATAGTGTCACCACTGGATCAGTAGGCAATATCATGCTGTTGTTGTTGTTGTTGTTATGTGCCGTCGAGTCGCTTGCGACTCATAGCAACCCTATGTACAACAGCCCTAAACTCCGCTCTGTCCTGTGCCAATCGCACTGTCTCTGACACTCCCATCCTGATTATCC
>NW_006399769.1:19349305-19365961 GCF_000299155.1 Elephantulus edwardii
GTGCAATTTTCAGAGTTTCTTCTGACATCCATTTTGGTCTTCGCTTCCTCTTCTGTCTTTGCAATGACCGTTTGCACTCTTCCTGGATGATACCCTTGATATTCTCCCACAACTCATCTGGCCTTCTCTTATTAGTGTTCAAAGCCTCAAACCTGTTCCTGAGATGGAGAAAAGATGGTAATTGTCAACAATTTCATCCTACTTGGATCCACAATCAACATTCTTGGTACAAGCAGTCAAAAGATGTATTCCAATAGGAAAGTCTGTAGTCAGGAACCTCTTCTGAGGAAAGCAATGATGTCAGGTTGAAGGCTAAGGTGTGCCTGATTCAGGCCAAGTTATTTTCAATCACTTGCTATGCATCTGAGAGCTGGACAATGCATATGGATAGAATAGAATTTTAATGCTGTTGTTGTTGTTATGTGCCGCCAAGTCGCTGCGACTCATAGCGACCCTATGTACAACAGCCCTAAACTCTCCTCTATCCTGTGCCAATCGCATTGCCTCTGACACACCCATCCTAATTAACCTAGTCACTGAATCAATCCACCTCACAGAGGGTCTTCGCCTCCTGCACTGTCCCTCCACCAAGCATGATGTCTCTCTCCAAGGACTTGTCTCTCCTTACATATCCAAAGTATGTCAGATGAAGCCCCAGAATCCTTGCCTCTAAGGGGTAGCCTGGTTTAACTCTCTCCAGCATGAATCTGTTTGTTTTCTTGGCAGTCCATGGTACATTCAATACTCTTCTCCAGCACCACAGCTCAAAGGCATCAATTCTCCTTCTATTCTGCCTAGTCGTTGTCCAACTCTATGATGCATAACAAGTGATTGCAGATACCATGGCCTGTACAGAAAAAAAAAAAGATGCCTCTGATTTGTGATATTGGAGAAGAATATGGAATATATCATGGATTGTCAAAAGAACAAACAAATATGTGTTGGAGAAGGTGTAGCCAGGTTACTTCTTGAAGGTAAGTATGATAAAGCTTCATTTCACATGCTTTGGGCATATTGCTAGAAGAGGCTATTCCTTAGAGATGGATATTATGTTTGGAAAGGTGAAAGAGAGAAAGACCTACAACCAGGATTGACATGGTACCTGCAGCAATAGATGAAAAATGTAGAAATTTTGAGGATAGCACAGGGTTCAGATCTGTTGTTTGTGGCTTGATATGAGTCGTAATTGGTTCCATAGCTGTTAACAACCACCACCACATAGCACAGGCTTTGTTGTTGTTGTTATGTGTTGTCGAGTTGTTTCCGACTCATAGCGACCCTATGCACAACAGCCCTAAACCCTGCTCTATCCTGCGCCAACCGCACAGCCTCTGACACACCCATCCCGATTACCCCAGTCACCGAATCAATCCATCTCATAGGCACAGCATTTATAACACATGTTTTTTGGAGGATACAAGTCAATTTATAACACCTCCACAAATAATTATTTTTGAAAAGGTAATTCATACTGAATACAGAAAATTTAAAACCCAAGGATAAGGGGGAAAAGAATCACTCAAAATGTCATTACTTCTGGAGGTTTCAGCAGCTGATTCAGCGTACTCTTTGTCCCTGAGCTAACTCCAACTCACTGAGCCCATAAAACACTAGAATCACCCCAGAGGGTTTACAAGACTGTTAACTTTATGAAAGTTGACTGCCATAGCTTTTTCCTTCCGAATGACCCTTGAGTTCAAACTGCTAGACTTTTGGTTTGGGCCAGCTTTTAATCATCATGCTCCTTTGAAGCCGTGTCAATCGCCATTGAGTCAATTCCAACTCACGGCTACCCTCCACTGGGTTTCCACAGTTAATAAATGTTACTGGAGGATAGTGCTCATCTTTCTTTCCCAGACGGTTGGAAGATTCAAACTGGCTACCTTTTGATTAGCAGCCCTAAACATTACACTAGTAAGATGTCTCTGAAACAGTATAGGAAGAAATTATCCTGCTAAAGAAATGAATTGGAACACAACTGTAAGGGATGAACATTTCTGAGTAAAGAGAAAAAGAAACTTTTTTTTAATCCCAATTTAAAATTCTCATTTTTAATACTTCAATACATTAAGTGAATGTCCCTTGCGAAAAAGAATTTCTCATGACATTTAAAAATATGATTTGTTGTGTACGTTCTTTAAGAGTAAAAAGGTATGATAGTCTCAAAAGCAATGTCACTGAACTAAATGGTCCAGATTATCTATAAATTTAATTATGTTGTGTAGTCTGTTTCTAAAGGAAATGTCAGAGAGACTATTGAGAAAAATATGGTTTTTAACAGAAAAAATACCTAAAATAACTTAAATTACCCAGATGGCAAAGTATGCTAGTATTGCATAATTGTCCCCTTTGTACTTTGGTAAGTCTAAGGAATACAAAGTACATTAGAGTAGCAATCAGGATATCTGGCTTCTAGTTTTTGCTGTACTATTTACTAAAGACCTGACTGTAGACAAGTCTGTGAACTTCCTAGGCTCCACTTTCTTGCGTTGTAAAATAAGAGGATTGACGTTT
Organism: Elephantulus edwardii; assembly: GCF_000299155.1. Taxonomy (NCBI): domain Eukaryota; kingdom Metazoa; phylum Chordata; class Mammalia; order Macroscelidea; family Macroscelididae; genus Elephantulus; species Elephantulus edwardii. Next base: position 19,351,820 of record NW_006399769.1, read on the forward strand.
GCCTCACAGAACACTAAAAGTCAAAATAATGTATGAGACAGGGAATTTGGTTAGGCTTGCCTTTATCTTTTATTATAATAAAGACTGACTTCATAAAGCAGAAACTTGCAGTAACCATGACAAGAGAGCTTGCAATCTTTATTTGCAAGTAGAATAAATACAATGTGTTTCCTGTCCTCTCCAGTATTCATGGGAAGGGGTGGAGGAGAGCATAGGGACAGGATATCCTTCCCTTACATGTCACTCACCAACTTTACATTTTCTCATTGCTTTAGACTCTCTTATCCCAGACTGCCATATTCTGTCACACAAAAGAATTATAAACCATCTGTTAGGGAGACAAAATTGCGCTCAGTTTAGTTTTTTTCATTTGTTAAAATGCTTCCCTCCTGATCTTTGCGTGAATTTGTAGCCTCTTAAATATCAATACGTCGAAGAAGAAAAATTAAAGACAAACTTTTAAGCAGAAACGAGATTGAGAGGTCTTTGGTAGACTAACACTGTTGCCAGTTTGAAAGGTGGAAATAACTAAGAACAAGCACAAGTGAAAAAGGAGAGGTGCCTAGGTACTTACGAAAGCTCTCGGCAAACAACAAAAAAGGACTTTTGTTCTTTCAGGTAGTGTAACTTCGATCTATTTAGAATTAGTTACATTTTGGTTAATCTCTATATCCCCAGTGTAGGATGCACACAATAATCTCTAGTATTGTATTGAGTTAAAAACTGCGTAGGAATAAAGCAGGAAAAGGGAGTATCAAAGAGGTTAGGATATTAGAAACTTTTACAGGGCTTCATAGAAGCAATTCTTCAGATGTTAACCAAAAAGGATTAGTATAGAGACGCAGATAGCTGTTTCTTTGAGTATAGAAGCTCTACTTATAAGTGGAAAAAGATCGGGAAGCTGGATTGGATCCCCGAGAGAGAAAAAGAAAGGCAAAGAGTAGGTATATGTAGACAGGCAAGGTTGAGGAGTCAGAGAAACATCCAAATCAGAGCCAAAAGAATTGGACTAGTTAGCTGGGTGGAGAACATTAGTCCAGGCACGGGACCGGTGTAGCTCGCTTTGAGGTTGTTTCTTAACAGAACTACCAGGAAGCTCTAGGAGATAGGCAGCTCGGGCTGGTATTTTTGGCAAGGTAACTTCCGTGTGTGTTTGTGTATGTGCAAGAGCGAGCGCCACCCTAGCACTTCCGCGTGCGAGCGAGGTTGGCAATCGGCCTGCCTGTAGCCGGACCGACCCAGAAGGAAACCGGCCCTCACTCAGGCAGACGGGAGGGCTGGCCGGGGGCGGGGCCGCCGCCACACCCCGGCTGAGCCGCAGCGCGACAGGCCGCTCCGGGCGCGCACCCCCCCAGCCACGCCCCTCGACTACATTTCCCAGCAGGCCACGCGCTGCCCGCGCGCCGCAGTTGACCCATTTCCCGGCCCGTCACGGGCTTGGCCGGCCCCCGCGCCCAGGCTGCTGCTCCCTGCTGACTGGGGTGTGGGCGGGGAGCGGCGGAGGGAGGAGGAGGCACTGCTAGCCGCCGTTGCCTCCACTGCTGGGCTCCTGGATCGCTCGGCCGGGCTTCTGCGGCCACCATGGACGAGCAGGCTGGTCCCGGCGTCTTCTTCAGTAACAACCACCCGGGCGCCGGCGCTGCCAAGGGGCTCGGGCCTCTGGCGGAGGCTGCCGCGGCCGGCGACGGAGCTGCTGCGGCGGGGGCGGCCCGAGCCCAGTACAGCCTCCCGGGGATCCTGCACTTCCTGCAGCACGAGTGGGCCCGCTTCGAGGTGGAGAGAGCCCAGTGGGAGGTGGAGCGGGCGGAGCTGCAGGTAAGGACCCTCCCGGCCTGGCCCTCTTCATCCCGCCTCTTCACTCCTTGCCGCCCCGCCCCGGTCCCTCCGCTCGCGCCCATCCCGCCGAGATCGTGTCCCCCGCCTGTTCGCACCTTTGCCTTCCCCTGACCCCACTTCCTTGACCCGAGTTCCCACGCCCGCCGCCGGCGCGTTGTTTTCCCTCCCTACTCCTTTTCGCCTCTGAACTCAGTCTCATTTGAACTCTTACCAACCTACTCTTAGGCCATCCCTTTCAGTTTATCAAATCGAGCTGACAGTAGTTTTGAGAGACGTTGAGCAAATCATCTAGTGGGTCCCATGTCGGGTTTAGGAACATTCTCAGCCAAAGGTTATTGGCAGTTGGCTCCTCTGTCTGAAAGGAAGGTGATGGGGGGGGAAAAAAGTTAGGTCAAAAGAGGCCTTTAAGGAGAGAAGCTAACGCTAGGCTGAAGTGTTATTAGAAATATCAGCTCTTTTATTTTAATGTATGTAAATGCTTCTGTAACACCCCCACCGCCTTCCTCCGCGTTCCTTTTAGATATTTCAAATTCATGGATTTTGAAAGGAGTTAGACGATCACTGTCAGATAGATGATGGCTCCTGTTCTCTGAATATAAAACTTTTCAAGGGCTATTTTTGTGATCTGTAGACCTGTACTTTAAAAGGAACTAAAGGGGCATTGAAGTTACTCTGTTAGATGTCTTCCTATGCAGTCTGCAAGATAAAGTCTATCCAGGGAGGAGCTTTTGAGGCTTCTTAGAGGAATGAAAGTGAGGCTGATACTTTACAGGCCATTGTGAATCAGTAAGTAGGTTTTCAGGGACTGATCTTGAAATTTCCAAGACATGCACACATTTCACAAGTTGCATAAAGAACTCTGGATGGCAGTACCTTTCTACTTGAGGGCTATTCTTGAGTATTTATGGGCTATGAACCTAATTTTGATTGGGGAAACACTTGAAGTTAAAATGCACTCAGTGTGTCACATTTTTTTGGAACATACATTTTCTTTGGCACATAGAAAAGAAAAGAAAAGGAGAAATGTGTTAAATAGACTCAACGCTGCAATGGGCTCGGTTAGTGTAGTGGAAGTGACTCAGGAAAGAGCAGGCAGGATTATATAGTGCAGACTACTTGCTGTCTGACCTTGAGGAAATCCTTTAACCTTTTTAGCCTTCTTTTTCATAATTTATTCAGCATATATGTTTTGATTGAGCACCGCCCCTGCTTTGAACACAAACTACAAAGCCTGTGCCTTCATGGAGCTTACCTTTCAATCAGGAAGAAAAATGGTCTGGTGGCAGCTGTTGCTGTTGTTGTGTATTATCGAGTCACAACTGACCCATACTGACCCTCCAGTGGATTTTCAGAGGTGATCTCCTGGGAAGAGATTGTCCTTCTATGGAGCAGCTGGTGGATTCAAACCTCGTGCTTTCAGGATTGCAGTGCAGCTTCTTACCACTAGGCCAACAGAGCTCACTAGTGGCAACTGTTGTTGAGTACCATGGAGTCGGAACTGACCTATAGCTAATTCTCCAGAGAACGTGAATTGCACAGGAGAAGGAGATTGTCCATCTTTGTCCTACAGAGCAGCTGGTAGATTCGAACTTTGGGATTGCAGCAGTTTCTTACCACTAGGCCACCAACTAGTATGAGGAAAAATAATCTAGGTACAGAAATAGATTGTGATGACAGTAGCTGTTTTAAACTGGGAAATCAGGAAAGGCTTCTTGGAGGAGATGGCATCTGGACAGTTAGGTGAAATAAGAGTGACTCCATTTTACAGTTCCTCCTGATTTGATAGATTAGCCATCCAGTAGCTCTGGGGGAGAAAGCCCTAGTCATCTACTTCTGTATTCTGTAAAGATTTTGGGAGGGAGCTCTGGTGGCCTAGTGGCAAGAAGTTGCACTGCAATCAATTCCAGAGGTATGTGGTTCGAATCCACCAGGTGGTCTGCTGGAGAAGGAGGGACAATCTCCTCCTGTACCAGTCAGATCCAATTTGGCGGTACACACACATGCAAAATAATAATAGTAAAAAGAAAAATTTAAAAAAAGATTACGACCTAGAAGCCTTTGAGGCAGGCTTCCCTTGCCCCATGTCTACGCTGTGCTTGATAATCTATAACATAGTTATATATTTGTATTCTCAGGCAACTTTTTTCATCCGCGTATTTAGCCTTTTGGTATTTGACATTTTTCTCAGTAATGGATTAGACAATGTGAGTAATCAACAGATTTGAGTGCTTACACCATAACCTTTCTGGGTATTCCTATTAGCAAATAAACTTGTGGGTGTCAGACTTCAAGGAATTCTTATAGGCAGGATTTTACATTGATGTTGAAGAAAATAATTGTTGTAGGTAATTGCTTGCATTTTATTTTCCAGTTTAGAAAACATACTGTAAATTGGATTTATTTGGTTCAGAACTGAGAAAACTATATATCCTTTCCTACATGTAAAAGCTGTGGAACTTCCACTGCATCCTGCCATCTCTTCACACCTTTTTAACCTAATGTTAAATATTTCAGTTACCTGTTTTATAGTTAATCTTAAAACTGTATATAAGTTTAAATCCTCCTGGGTTAGTTATGTCAAATGTTAAACTTCAATCAAGTTTCCCTGTGATGCCCAATATACTAAGGGTAAAAATTTTACAGTATTTTTAGATTTATGCTCAGAGAACAGAAAACCCCTTAAATATCAAATTAAGCGTTTACTGAAGAAATTTTTTTTACCATATTTTTTTAAACAGAGTAAGTATATATTATGCATTTTTACGTTAGGAGGGTTGGCCGGAATCTGTGGTCTGAGTCCTCATTAATGTAATTGAAAATATTTCTTTTAAAATTATCAACATTCACTAAATTTGAACATTCCTCTTCATTTTTCTTTCACAAGTGAGATTTTCCTAGAAAAACAATAGGATGTAAAAAAGCTGAATGATTTACAGGCCACTTAGACACTTACAATCTTCCTTTTCATTTTTAAATCTCTCTGAGTCAACCAAAGTAACTTTGAGATTAAGTCTAATTTGTCCCTTTGGGAACCTGTCAGTCCTGCTCTTTTAGATCTCCAAGGCAGAGTTGTGACAGGCAATTCAAGTGCTCATTTATCTGGTCCAGCCAGCTATCACTACTTCCTTCCTCCTCCATCATATTTTGCCAAACACTTCTTTGTTATTCCTTTCTTGCCATCTTAGTTACTATTTTCTACTTTTGATTATTGTTTCTCCACCCATCTCTACCTTTATACGCACAGATGTAGATCATTCATAGGAAAAGAGTGAACGAGAGTATTGTTGTTTTTGTTATTGGCAGAACTGACCCAAAACCATGCCCAGTGGGTTTTCAGAAGCAGTAAACTGTATGGGAGGAGATTGTCTATTTTTCTCCTACGGAGAAACTGGTGGATTTGAACCATATGCCTTTAGGTTAACAGCACAGCTCCTTCTAGTAGGCCACCAGACCTCTTTGATCATGATCAAGAGTATTAGGTTAGAGAAATAAATTGACGATGATGTTGTTGTCAAATGCCATCGAGTATTGTACAACTCTTAGCTCTCCTGTGAATAACAGACTGAATCCTGTTCTTTTCTGTGTCATCCTCATCTCTGATACACTTGAGCCCATTGCTGCAGTCACCATGTCCTTCCATCTCATTGGAGGTCTTCCTCTCTTTCACTGACCCTCCGTCCTTTCAAGCATAAAACCCTTTCCAAGGAATAGTGTTTTCTAGCAACATGTCTGTCCAGAGTATAAGAGATGAAGTTTCACCATCCTTGCCTCCAAGGAACATTCTGGCTGCATTTCCCAAAACATATCTGTTCATTCTTTTGTGAATTCATCCTATATTAAATACTCTTGTCCAACACTACAACTCAAAGGCATCAGTTTTTCTTCTGTCATTCTCACTTACTGTCCAGTTTTCATATGTCTAATCAGATGTACATTAGTCTTCAAACTGACATAATTGCTTTTCAGTATTTCTGAGAATTCCCTGACAGTGGATTTGCCTAGTACAGTATGTCCATCCTGATCTAACAGCTGGTACCAAGGGTGTTGATTGTGGATCCAAGTAAGAAGAAATCATTGACAGTTTCAATCCATTCTCCATATTTAATCATGTTGCCTGTTGACCCAGTGAAAAGGTCCTTTGTTTTCTTGATGTTGAGATATAAACCATATTGAGATGACCTCAAATAAACAGTCTAGTTGAAGAAATAGAATGTAAGCAAGACATAGAAAAGTCAAAGTACTTAACATTTTGGTGCTTTCATTTTCTTAGATTAGGATTAGAGAGAAGAACACTGAATAACAGTGGTGAGAATTTAGCAGAAGTAAAGAACTTTATGAGGTAAATGGGAGACTAGTTCATATTTGAAAATTACTGACCTACCAGAAAACAAGCATTTGGGGATATGTTGTGTGTATGTCAGAGAGATGTATTTCTCTGGAATTTCTAGAGGTATATGGAAAAAGTGATATGATTGAATAGCATATGTGTGCGATGCAGAGGTTATATGCTGAATGATTCTGGATTTGGACATTATCAGTTCCTGTTTTCTTTGATTAAAAAGTGTTTTTTGAAATTATTTTTTCTGTGCCAGGTTATGATTTAGGCATTAGAGACACAACAATAAATAAAGTAAGTCCTACCCCCTGGTAGCTTAAATCATAGCGGAAGACAGTGATAAATGTCAAGGGTTAGATGGTCATAAATGCCATGATAAAGTCATGGTAAAGGAGATAGTACGTTCCTGAGATGGTGCCAAAGAAAGGCTTGCTAATAGTTGTATTTGATCAAAGAATTGATACCTGAAGGAATAGCATCCAGGGAAGCATGCTTGGAATGTTTGAGGAATAACAGCCAGGGCAAATGTAGTTAGAGGAAAGTCGGCAGTAGATGAATGATACCAAAGAGATAAGTAGGTCCTGGACTTTTAAGTAAAAGGAGCCCTGGTGGCGTAGTTAATTGTGTGCTGAACGGCTTAATAACAGGTTCATTTTTCATTTTATTCATGTTGTGTGTGGCCAGTTCTAAATGCGTAGCAACCTCAGGCATCAGAGTAGTACTGCGCTGTAGTTTTCTAGGCAGCAGTCTTCATGGGAGCAGATTGCTGAGCCTTCCTTTATCCTATAAAGCTGCTGGTTTAGTTCAAACCTTTTGCTTTGCAACTGAGTGCTTAACCAATGTATCATCAGGCCTTCTTTTTATCATCTATCTGTCTAAAAACATAGTTTTAATTATGCTTTGAAAAGATTATGGTGGTTTTGCCTTGTATCCTACTGTGGGTTCCTGTTAAGTGTTTCTTAACCTTACATGTATCTGGGGGAACTTTTAAAAATACCTGTTTCTTGGTCTCTGTCCTAGATCAGTAAATGAGAATTTGAAGAATTAAGGCCACTGGCATTAATATTTTCAGAACTTTCCAGTGGTTCTAATATGTAGCAAGGGCTGAGAACCTACCCCTGTTTTAGCAATTCTTTCTGCTATACAAATATGTGTATGTGTTTCTTAATCATCCACTGCTGCTGTAACAGATATCAAACTGGACAGCCTTAACAAATTTATTAGGCCAAGAGTCTAGATTCTGGATGTCAGCTTTAGGGGAAAGACCCCCTTTCTGTTTTGGTTTCAGAGGAAAGGCCTTGTTTTGTTCAGCATATGAAACCTGATGTTCCTGGAGAGCCTCATGTGTTCTGACCTTCAGAAAGACATACCACTCATGTTTTGGTGATACCAATGCCCCCTTTTGCTTGGTTTTTCCACGTCTGTCTTCACTGAGATAAAGGATGTTATTGTCCATACCCTAGAGGAATTCCCTCTTTATCTAATTATGGTTGATATAGGATTAAGGAATGCTGCATTCCTTTATTAGTCCTCCTACAACTATTTGTTTTGTTCAGAGCTAGGTCATTTCATTCTTAATACCATTAAGTAAGAACTGACTCACATCTGACTTGCCAACAGGTGTTCAGAGGTTATAAACACAAGAGGAGAGATTACCCATCTTTCTCTGGAGGAGCAGTTGATAGATTTGAATTGCTTGCCTTTGGGTTGCAACACAACTCCTTACTCACTAGGCCACTAGAGCTCACATAGCTTCCATAGTATTATTATATACATGCATTTTTGGGAGACCTAATTCAATCCATAATGTAAATAATATAGTTTATTATTTGTTGTTATATGCTGTTGAGTCGTAAAACTCATAAATAACAGATCTGAACCCTTTTCTATCCTGTGCCATCCTCATTATTTCTGAAATACTTTTACTTCTTTCTTTGAGCTATATTACTTTCAGTCAGTTGAATATCAAAATTTTACTTATTTCTGTCTCAGAGAATGCTAGAGTAATCATTTGAACAAGAATGAGCCTGGGAAGTCATCTGTTCTATCTTTTACAGGTAAAATTAAGCCCAAAGAGAGGTTAAATTACCAAAAATGAAATAAATGACAGAGTTTGTACAAAACCAGATCCCTTTTAAGTTTAAAAGCTCATTCAGGTGGCACCTCTCTGATCGTTTGAATCCAACAGCTCTCCTTGGGAGAAAGATGGGCAGTCTCCTCCCCTGCTGGAGGGTCATGACACACTTAGATGGCAGTGAGTCAGTCAGGCTTTCAGTTCCATCATCCTCTTCGATCCGTAGAACCCTCCTAAGTAATCAGAGCCACTGTGAGACATACTTATTATCTTTATTTAACTTACATGTGAATAAAAATTAGTAAATACATTTTTTTAAAAAACAAAACCAGAAGATTTGATCTTGCTGTACTCTCTTTTTAAATTTCTTGGCTACATTTAAGGCTTTTCTTTTTGTTTTTGATGTCTTGTGATGTGTCAGACTAGAAATTTCTTTTTTTGTTGCTGTTACTGTCATAAATATATAGATAACAGAATATTTACCATTTCAGCAATCTTGACATGTGCAGTTCAGTGTCTTTAAAGATATTCATCATGTTGTGCAGTCATCACAATTAGCTATTAAGACTATGATGACATTGTTATGTACTGTCGAGTCAGAACTGACCCATAGCTGATCCTCCAGCGAGTTTCCAGAGCTGGTATATTGCACAGGAGGAGATTTTCAGCTTTCTTCCTTGGAGTAGTTAGTAGATTTGAACTGCCTGTTTTATTGAGAATGTAGAAGTTAAATTTTTGCCTGGGACCTTGTTACATGGACCTTGAATCTGAAAACTGGTATTACCCATGTCCATTTGATTCTGACTCAAAGAGTTTCATCAGTTTTCTAAAGCTGTTTATAAGAGAAGACTGCCCCTCTTTCTCTTTGAGCCCTTGGTTGGTTCGAACCACCACTGACCTTTTGGTTACATAACAACATGCTGTGTTCCACACCACCAGAGCTTCATTAATATTTCCTTTTTTTAGAAAAACAAAACAATATCTCTGCCATTAACTTGCTCAATAAACCTCCGTTGGGTTTTTGGGCCTTTTGACAGGAGGCCCATCTTTATTATAGCCACTGGCGTATTCGAACCTCTGGACATAGATTTTAGGTCGGCAGTCTGACTCGCTTAAGACTATGATTTCCTCCTCTATCCCATCCACTTTTCCCTTCCTTTCAGTACTAATTACATTTATTTTAGGCTTCTTGCTTTATTCTCTATTTTTCCACCTTTTTTATGTTTCATTCTGGGAAATTTATCCTAATTTATATTCTCTTCAGTGCTATCCAATTAATGGCATTCATTGAGTTTTCAGTTTTGACTATAACTGATCTTGAGTTTGGTTCTTAATAACATCTGCTCGGTTGCTGCAAATATTTCCATGAGTCTCAGATAGTATTTAAACCTAATTCGGTATATATTGCAGTTAATATTTGGTATCTATTGCAGTTAATATTTTGATACTTGTAATATTTGAGGTCTTGAAAGCCAGTGTCTGTAGTGTATTAATTTCTGCTGATTCTTGCTAAAGATGACTTGTTTCTTTGTATGATGTGGGGCTCACAGTCCTTGAAAAAGTTTTATAAGAATAATTTGAGATCTCAAATGCAAATGTTTTCTGAAGAATGTTTTGCATTTGATTCTTATAGTTTTGTGGGGGGCATTATCAATACAGAAACTTTCTTTTTATATTCAGAGAATACTTTATTAGTTTCTCTAATCAAAATCATGTAGATAGGACCTTACATATTTAATACAGCGTGTTACCCCTGTACAATTGGGGGGGAAAAATTAAGTTTAACATTTCTAGACCAGTACGGCTGTTTAATTTTGTAAAAAGCCAACTCAACACGGTACAACTGGGACACTTTTTCCAAAGTTGACAGTACAGCTAAAGTTTAAAAAAACTCAAATTTATGTATATGTATAATCTCAGTGTGTTTACATCAATAGCAGCAACCACTTTTCCAGGTTCCGCAGTCATTGGAACAAACATAATAGAAACATCCAGCACATTTCATTTAAGAAGTACAAAACAAACCCTCAGAAAACAGCAAAGTTCTACTATTGTTGTGGTAGCTGGCACCATTTTTTTTTGTAAGTCTCTCAATCATCATCCGGAAAGAAAACATTCTAGAATAACATTAAAAAACCAGCTCTGATATAATGTGATCACTATTACATGTCATAAAGCAGGTATAAGATATTTTACATTCACAGAGGTATGATATAGTATGGTCCTGAACAGAAACATTTAAAGCAGATTCTGTATTTGATGCTTTCTGGATCACCCAGTAGATTGAATGTCCCTTGTAAGTACATTTGAGGGCATGGATAGTTCTATTTCATCTTTGCCTTGAGTATATATGCCCTTTTGTATTTTTGTGAATTTGGAAGTTTATCATCTCTTAGACCTTGATTCCCTATTAGATGAAATTAACAACAGTAACAGCCACACCTTGAATGGGGCCTAGTCTTTTGATTTTTATTTCTTGGTTCCTTCACGGAAGCCACAGTGATAGTTCTGATAGGGTTGTTCAGATTGACCAAAACCCTAAGGGCTAAACTGGTTTTCTTGTCCCTTATCTCACTGGTTTCCATCTTTTACCCCCCTGATTTTGGCCAGATAATTTCTAAGTGTCTTAGCAGTATTTTGTGCTTTTTTTGAGAATTGTAAAAATATTTAAGAATTTTTTTGCAACTTACAATAGGAATTACTAAAGCCCAGTTCTCTATTTTACTTTTAAGAACTGACACATACCAAGGGCTTCACTAGACACTGGCTTGCAAGATCTAATATTAGAGTTGTTATGTGCAGTTGAGTTGACTATGACTCATAGCAACCCTGTGCACAGTAGCTCTGAACCCTGGTCTATCCTGAGCCAGTCTCACTGTCTGTGAAACACCTGCCTTCATCACCCCAGTTATTGTGTCATACCTTATCTGGGGTCTTTCTCTCCTGTACTGTCCCTCAACCCTTCCAAGCATGATATCTTTCTCCAAAGACTGGTCCCTCCTGGCTACATGCTCAAAGCATGTGAGATGGAGTCTTAAAAATCTTTGCCTTCACAAAGCAGTTTGGATCCCCTTTTGCAGAACAGATTTGTCAGTTCTCTTGGCAGTACATAGTATGTTCAGTACTCTTTTCCAGCACTATAGCTCAAAGGCATCAATTCTTCTGTCATCCTTGGTCATTGTCCAGCTCTCTAATGCATAGCAAATAATTGCGAAGACCGTGGTCTAGATCAGGCGCACCTTAGTCTCTAGACTGACATCTTTGCTCTTCGGCACTCTGGAGAGGCCCCTGACTTCAGATTTTCTTAATGCAAGCCTCTTTTAATTTCCTGACTGCTGATGCCAAGAGAGTTGATTGTGGAGCCAAGGAAGCTGAAATTGTTAACAGTCCCAATCTATTCTTCATCTGTCATGCTGCTGCAGTTGGCCCAGTGGTGAGAATTTTTGCTTTCTTTATGTTGATCTTCAGTCCATATTGCAAACTACATTCCTTGACCCTCTGCAGCAGATATTTCATGCTCTCCTCAGTTTCAGCAAGTAAGATTATCTGCATAATACTAACTGAAAAATAACTATACCTAAATAGGTTTAAAGACTGTTTGACAACCATGAAAGTAACACATGGTGACATGATGTGTTAGATTCACCAGCTGCTCTGAGGGAGAAAAATAAGTGGTCTTTTCCTATAAAGATTTATAGTTCTGGAAACCATTAATTGACTTGACAGCATTGAATTTGGTTTTTTGTTTTCTTATAATTATCTGAGGAGAAATCACATCAGCAACAGTTCTTTCCCAACTGTTATTCTTACTTGTGTTCTATTCCACAACTGAAGTTTTAAAGACAGAAGATACAAGTGGAAATAGCAGTAACAGCATGTTACTTCAGTTTGTTTTATGTTACTTAATAGCATTTTACTTGCCTTCAGACTAGTTGAAAAGAGACTGTAATCCTTTAAACTTGGAAGCAGAAGTGGCATCCACTTCCTAAACAACATGCCTCCCGGAAACTCTATGAACTTTGATAAATGTCTATGGTTGTAGAGGGTCTTCAGGCCTTTTGTTCATAGGGTCACTATGAATCATGCTCAACTCAAAGACAGTCAACAAAACCAACAACCTTAAACGTTATTGACTATGGTATTTATCTTTCATTTTGTTTCAGTTTAGAGGAGAAGACGACTATAACTTTTTTCTAAAATTTTATTAAACAGGATTTCAAAGAAACAAAAATCCTTTGCTCTGCAGTTTTGGAAGATAAAGGACCTGGATTTCCTTTGTCAGCCTTTGATCCACTTGATGTCACCTATAATTTTTGAGTTATGATTGTTTATAATGGCATCTAGTTTTTAAGTTCTGAACCATTAGAAATAAAACTACCCTTGGGATTTTAGGAATTTCTTGCCTTTGTGACCAGTATGACAAATCATTGTATTAACCATTATAATTTGACAGTGGCAAGTGTGAGCCTTGGCGTCAGACTGCTCCACTTTTCTTGTTTGTAATCTTTTTGAGTCTCCCCTCTATCTTTTAAAATGTAGGTGATAATACATATCAGATAATTATAAAAGTTTAAAAAAGACAAATTATACCTAATTAAGTAGTTTACTCTCGTTGATTGGAATTTCCAAGGGTAAAACACATTTGACTATTATTTATTTAACAAAAATCTGTAAGTCAAGAACCAATGTTAAGTGAGAATTTGACATGGTAGTTACTTCCGTTCTTTTTGGCCTTGTTAGTAGTAATTTAAAGATTTAAAGCTTAATGTGGCCTAATGTGGGGTCTGTGGATTGGAAATAGAAGAAAAGATATTGTTGGCAGTAGTAGATTGTCACAGTTGTAAATTCTGAGGGCTAGAGAGTCTTCATTTCCTCAATCATAATAGTAACCAATAGGGGCTGTGTGTGTGTGTGCATACACATATGCACCCACATGTTCTATTTATTCTGATAGAACAACACAATTTTGTTAGAAAATTCTGTGGCATAGTCCATAGAAAGTTGTGCTGCTAACCCAAAGGCTAGAATTTGAAATTCTCTGGAATTTCAATTCTGTCGGAAGAGGAGAAAGATGGCCGGCTCTTCCCTTATGATTTATATCCTTCAAAGACCTGCTGCAGGTCATCTGTGAGTCTAGCAAAGAGTTTGAGTTTTCGTCCCTGTTTCACTTAGCATAATGCCCTTAGATCTGTGTTACACATTATTTCATTAGTTGGAAGGTTTTTTTTTAAGTGTTACATAGATGATGGACGGCAGTGAGTTAACAGGTTTTTTGAGTGCTCCGTTGTTGTTCTCCATCTCTTTGTAATTACAAGTAAAGCTGCAGTGAACATGGTGTGTAAATATTTGTTAGTGTCTCCGCTCTACTTCTTTAGGATATAGACCTAGTTAGTGGGATTGTTGAATAAAGTGGCATTTCTATTCTCAACCTTCTAAGGAAGTACCAAACTGCTTTATAAATACAGTGATTGTACTGTTTTACATTGCTGGTGGGAATGTAGAAGACAATTATGCTAAGTGAAGTCAGTCAGTCCGAAAAGTACAGACTTTGTATCAAACCACTATTATAAAAACTATGGAGAACACACAGGTAGAAGCATTCTTGGATGGTTCCCAGGGAAAGGAAGGAAAGAAGAGGAGGAAAAATTAGAGAACAGAACTTTGTGTCAGTCTCTTTGGGTTTCTTGCAGTGTTTTGTAGGTTTTTGGTATTACGGATTAGATTCATTCCTTGTTGTTGTTGTTGTTGTTATGTGCCGTTGAGTCGTTTGCGACTCATAACGACCCTGTGTACAACAGTCCTAAACCGTGATCTATCCTGTGCCAATCTCATTGCCTCTGACACACCCATCCCGATTACCCTAGTCACTGAATCAATCCACCTCATAGAGGGTCTT
>NW_006399769.1:19368124-19378152 GCF_000299155.1 Elephantulus edwardii
TGAATCACTGTCCACTTTCTGTGCTTTGCCACCTATTTGTTTGCTCTGTTGTTGTTCAGAGAAGAACCGCTGCGTGGACTGAAGAACCTCTGCTCTCTGCTTTGCCAACACCTAGGACCAAATGTCTTGTGGCTGAGTCCTCTTCCCACAGCTCTCTTCTGGGGTGCAAACTGTGTAGGAAATGGTTGTGTCAGCAATACGTTTTTTGATTTCCTGGCTACTGGTGCCAAGAGTATTGACCGTGGAGCCGAGCAAACTGAAGCTGTGAACAATCTCAGTCTCTTCACCATCCATCCTGATGCTACTGATTGGTCCAGTGGTGAGAATTTTTGTCTTCTTAACATTGAGCCTCAGTCCATATTGAAGGCTGCAGTCCTTGACCCTCTGCAGTAAGTGCATTATGTCCTGTCCTCCTCAGCTTCAGCGAGCAGGGTTGTGTCATCTTGCACAACGCAGATTGTTGATAGAGCGTCCACCAATCCTAACGCCACGCTTCTCCTCATAGAGCCCAGCCTCTCGGATAATCTGCTCTGCATACACCCTTCCCAATTTTGAACCATGCAGTGTTGCCCTACTCTGTTCTGACGACTGCCTCTTGGTTCAAGTATAGGTTTCGCATTTACGCGATTAAATGTTCTGGGATTCCCCATTCTTCTCAAAGTCAGGCACAGTTTGTTATGATCCATGCAGTCAAATGCCTTTGCATAATCAATGAAACACATATTTTGGGTGCCTGTTGTAAATGACAGTATTTTCCTTATTTCCTTTTCAGAGTTCTATTTGTTATTATAGAGGTATCTGACTGATTTTTTTATGCTCTGTACCTTACCACTTTGCTGAATCATTCAGTTAGATTCAGAAATTTTCTTGCTGAATCTTTCAGATTTTCTACATATAGGATCATAAATGCAAAGTCATTGTCATTGAGTTAGAACCCCACTCATAGTGGTTTATCAAAGGGGTTATATTGATGGGAAGGGTATTGCTCATCATTTTTTTAAGGAGCCAGCCCCTGGTGGATTTGAACTGCTGGTGCGGCACTGCCTTTGGCTTCCACTGGAGCTCATGTCTTACCGCTGTGGCTAGAACTTTAAGTACTGAATAGGAGTGATGATACAGGGCAGCCTTGTCTGGATCCTATTTGCAAGTGGAATGTCTTCATTCTCTGTGTATTGAGAATAATTTTGTCCATTGTTTTAAAATACATTATTTTAATTACATTGAGATTATTTTCTGTTCCTTTTTTGAGTGGCTTTTTTTTTTTCCTAAAGGTGTTGAATTTTGTCAAATGTCTGTTTTGCAGTGGTTAATTTAATCATGTGGGTTTTTTTCCTTTGTTTTATTTATATGGTAGATTACACTGATTGTTTTTCTTATGTTAAATCATCCTTGTAGAACGGGTATGATCTCTGCTTGATCATGATGATATAGTGTTGGAATTTATTGGCAAGATTATGTTGAGAATTAAGTTTTGCATCTGTGTTCATGAGGAATATTGGTCTGTAGTTTTCTTTTTAGTAGTATTTTTGCCTGGCTATATTATTATTTTAAAGCTGTTTTAGTGTTTTGAGATATATTTAACGCTTTTTATTCCTAGAAGGGTACACTTTGTACTAAACACAAAGTTGACAAGCTGTGGCTAGATATCTGAGAAGTGCCTGAGTATAATATGTTGTTCATAAAACATCCAAATCACATGACCAGTTTCATAGAATATGGATGTTAATTGACAGGTGGCAGGGTTTAAATGATTAAGTATACGTTGCATAGTTGCCATATTTAAATTAAGTTTTATCAGCTAACTTCCATTTATGTATTGTGTTTTTTTCAAGATGAAACAAATTTAAGTATTTCTATACACATTAAAGCATCTTTAATAATATAGTAGTAATAGTTTTTCTTCAAATAGAACAACTGAGTGAAACAGTCATGTAGAGAGAGAGCTAAAAGTTCTAAGAATTTGTGTTCCTGGTGGGTAGTTAGCATTTTATTAATGAAGAAAGAACAACTTGGAAAAGAATATGAGAAAGATTGCACACCTGAAAGAGGTGTATAATTCTTTAGAAAATTTTGAATTAGTCTACGTTCTGCTGTGTATGTGTGTATTATCTCAGTAACAACTAAAATAAAACAAAGTATTAAGAATGGTTCACAGTATCACTATATTTTTAAAATTTTTTTGTGTAAAGAAAACGAAATACACTTTTCCTTTTTTAAAAATATAGCAAAATTGGAACTTTTAAGAGCTTGCCTTGAGGGTATACCAATTACATTTTTATATATACATATTAAATGTGTTTTAATATAGTTCATACTTTTTTCTGTTTATAATTCCTATTCTTAGGTTTCCTTTATTGTGCACTATGTAATTTTTACTTTATTATAACTCTGCATCATTTGTATGATTCTTGTTTTTGTACAGTTCCCCATAATATTCCAGAATGTACTTTTTTATTTTTTTCCAGAATGTACTCTTTTGTGAGCAGATTTTTTTTCTGCTTATTCACACCCAGTGCAGAGTTGTAATTGGAGACAGATCCACCCACAAATAGTTCATACTTATTAATAATATATCAAATATTGTATAGTACTTTGCTTATTAAGTTACTTTTAGTTTTCTATTTTACATAAGCTTTGTGAAAACAGAATAATCAACCATATATTTGTTCTTAAGCAGAAAATGTCTTTGGCAAATTTAGTACTGTTTAAATAAAGGTACCCAGTCTGGAAGGGGGATTTCTGATGTGGTAGGGAGCTCTGGTGGCCTAGTGGATCAAGAATCCCACTGTCCACCCAAAGGTCGGCGGTCAGAATACACTAACTGTTCACAGGAGATAGGCAGTCTCCTTCGCGCAATTTACAGCTTCAGGAAACGCACTGGAGAGGGTTGGTCATTCAGCTCCATAGTAGCAACAGTGTATAGGGTGTTGCAGTGCTAACCCAAAGGATGTGCGCCTCTGGTGGTTTGTACTTACCAGTGGCTCTGCTGGAGAAAGTCGGGCAGTCTCCACCAGTGTGATTTACAGCTGTGGAAATCCAGTGCAGGGTCAGCTGTGAGTTGGCTCCAGTGTGGCAACAATGAGTTGTTTTTGTCATGAATTTGAAGGAAATACACTAGAGGAGTCAGTCAGCACTGAGTCACTTCTGACTCAATCACATTGATGCTGCTGTTGCTGAGTCCAGACTGACTCACAGTTGACCCTTCAGTGGGATTTCAGAGGCTTCCCATCTTTCTTCCACAGATCAACTGGTGAATTTGAACCGTGTGCCTTTGGGTTGGCAGTGCAACCCCTTACCACTAAGCCACCAGAGATCCCTCATCAGCAATGAGATGATAAATATCAACAGAGTAGTTTGTAGGAAGTAGCACTGCTAATCCAAAGTCGAGCCTCTTTGCAAGTCCACCAGAATCTAACTCCATGGAAGATGTACATTCTCTTCCCATGTGATTTACAGTTGAAAGCAATGACTGGGTGAACATAAACAAGGTGATAGGCTATTAGAAAATAATGATATGTAGGGAGGGAATTTTTTGTAGCTATAGCTGCAGACAATATGGCAGAAGAAAAATAGAATAGGTTTTTTTTTTGTTGGGTTTTTTTTGTTGTTGTTGTTGTTTGGAGTTAAGGAATGGAGAAAGAGAATTATTAGAACTCCTGGAATTAAAGTGAACCTTGGAAAGTTTCAAATAATATTTGTTGAAATAGGTATGTTGGGTGTGGCAGATAGTTTCTGGGCATAGTAATTGCAGTGTAAAGATCCAGGGAAAGGGCCAAGATAAAGCTTTCATTACTGTAAACAAAGGTTCCATTAGCACTCATTTGCATGTGGCAGAAATTGGATCCAATACCAGTATATCTAGTTAGGAGAATGAAACATGATGTCAAATTCCACAAGGGTGATAACAATTTCACCTCATGGAAAATTACAGTTCAGTCTGGGACTGCTTGTTCTCAAACTTTTTTGTTTGTTTGTTTATAGTTCTAAAATAAGAATGTTAAGAAGTGAACAAAGGAACCTAAATTATAGGCATAGCCAAAACCTGCTTCTAATGAATGTGGATTCCCATAAAGTTAAAAGAGGGAGCAAGGAGGAGCTTGAGGATCTGGGTCAGCACACTTAATGATCTTGAAAGAGGAGAGTTCTGTGTAATTGGGGAAGAAGATACCTGTGGTCCCTGTAATTTAACCCAACACTTTATTTGTTGTATCCTTGTTTTTTCTCTTTCTCTGTTGTGTAGAAATAAAAATAGTTCGACTTATTAAACATTTTCTTGTGCCAACTAAGTGCTTTTTCATGTATTATATGCTTTTCATATGTTATATATTCTTATCTAAAACGTGTATATGGTGATGCCATTTGTTTTTATGTGCCATCAGTTCGAGTACAACTCATAGCAACCCTGTGAACAACAGATATGAACCCTGTCCTATTCTGTGCCATCCTTGTCATTTCTGACATACTCGAACCTTTTGTTGCAGTAACTGTGCCAGTCTCTCTCATTGAAGGTTTTCCTCTCTTTTTGCTCACCCTCCACCTTTCCAAGCATGATGTTCCTAGCAACATGTCTAGAGTATGAGAGACAAAGCTTTGCTATCTTTCCTTCCAAGGAGCTCTCTAGCTATACTTTCTCTAAGACATAGCTATTTGTTCTTTTGGCAGTTCATGGGATATTCAGTACTCTTCTCCAACATCATAGCTCAAAGGCATAGATTCCTCCTTCTGTGATCCTTATTGTCTCTCAGATGCATGACAAAGAGATTGAAAAGATCATGGCCTGAATCAGAGATACCTTAGTCTTCAAACTGACAGCATTGCTCCAAGTACCTTGGAGAGGTCCTTGACAGCAGACTCCCAATGCAGTATGGCTTGATTTTCTGAATGTTGGTACCAAAGGTGTTGACTGTGCATCCAAATAAGGTGAAACTGTTGACATTTTCACTTTTTTCTCTATCTATCATGATGTTGCCTATTGGTGAAGATTTTTGTCATCTTAATATTGAGATATAATCTGCAGTGAAGGCTGTGGTTTTTGATTTTCTGCAGCAAACTTTTTTAAGTCCTCACTTTCAGAAAAAAAAAGTCTGCGTAACTTGGGTTGTTGATTATCCTTTGTCTGTTCTTGATACCACATTTTTCTTCATAAAGTGCAGTTTCTCAAATGATTTGCTTGACCTATAGATAGAATAGGTATGGAGAAAGGATATGTCTCTGCCATAGCCCTTTCTTGATTTTAAACTTTGCAGAGTTTCTTTGCTCAGTTTGGACAGTAGCTTCTTGATCTAAATATAGGTTCCACATAAGCATGATTAAGTGTTGTACAATATCCATTAATCTCACTGTTACCCATAGTTTGTTATGATCCACATAGTCAAACGTTTTTTGTATAGTCAATAAAGCACAAATAGACTTTCTTCTGGTATTCTCTGCTTTCATCAAACATCTGTCTGATACCAGCAGTGCTATCCCTAATACTGTGACCTCTTCAAAAGCCAGCTTAAACTTTTGGCAGTTCTCTATTGAGGAGAAATAGCTGCAGACTTCCATTAATAATTGGAATGTAGGAAGTATGAAGTACGAATCTAGAAAAGGTGGACGTTGTAAAGAATAAAATGGAATATATAAGATCGACATTCTAGGCTTTAGTGAGTTGAGATGTACTGGTATTGACCACTTTGAATAAGATAATCATATGATTTGCTATACTGGGAATGAAAATATGTAAGAATGGAATAATGATGGTGCATTCTTAGTTGAAAAGACAATGTGAGGATTTATCTTGAAATACAGTGCTGACTTATATAGATAGGATACTGTCCATATGTGTAGAAGGAAAATGTGTTAATGACAACTGTTAATAAAATAGATGCACCAACAGCTAAAACCAAAAAATGAGGACATTGAGAAATTTTACTAACTTTTAGGTCCAAAATTGACTAAGCATGCAATCAAGATGTAATAATTTTTAATACATTAATAATTGTTGACTGGATTGTGAAAGGTGGAAACAAAGAAGGAATGGTAGTCAGAAACTACAGACTTGCTGACAGAAATGAAGTTGGAGACAGAATGGTAGAATTTTGCACATTTAATGAGTTATTCATCGCAAATACCTTTTTTAAAGAAAAACAAATGACTAATATGCACATGGACCCCACCTGATGGACTACAAAGGAATCAGATTGACTACATCAGTGAAATGAATCAAAACCAGGACAATTGCTGACCGTAAAATAGACCATCAATTACTCATGCACAAATTCAAACTGAAGCTGAAGAAAATGAAAACAAGTCCATAAGAACCAAAATAGGACCTGAGTCTCTCCCACCTGAATTTAGAAGTCATCTGATGAATAAGTTTGAGACAGTGCATATTAAAGTTCAAAGACCAGATGATAGGTGGGATGACAACAAGGATATCCATAAAGAGAGCGAAAGGTTATTACAAAGACAGAAGAGAAGACAAAAATGGATGTCAAGAGAGACTCTGAAAATTGTACTAGAGCATTGAAAAGCCAAAACAAAGAGAAGAGATGTTAAAGTAAAAGAGCTGGGTAGATTTCAAAGGCAGCTGGAGAAGACAAAGCGAAGTATTATAAGGAATATGGAAAGAACTGGAGTTGGCAAATAAAAAGGGAAGAACTAATTTTTGAAGCTGAGAGAGCTGAAAAACAAAGTCAAGCTTAAATTGCAATATTGAGAAATGCCATGGGCAAAATCTTGCATGATCCAGGAAGCATCAAAAGAAGATAGAAGGGAAAAAAAAGAGAGAAGGAATATACAGAATCACTGTACTAAAAGGAATTGGTTGACACTAAAATAGTTCAGGAAGTAGCATATGATCAAGAGCCAGTGATAATGAAAGTATTTGTCCAAGTGTGATCGAAGGCATTAGCAAAAAAACTAAGAGCCCCAGCAGTTAGTGGGCTAGCAGTTGACATGTTTCAGTGAACAGTTGCAGCCCTGGATATATGCTGCTGCCTGGCCAAGAAAAGATCCATATCTGACATTCCCAAGAAAGATGATACAACAGAAAGTGGAAATTACCAAACAATACCATTAATAATCATATGTGATAGATAGTACTAACTATTCTCTAATTTGTAAATGAGCAATTTGAGGAAAGAGGTTATGCAGTTTACCTCTTGAGTGATCCATAATGAAGGAAATATTTTTACATGCTTCATGTTCTTTTTGTGCTGCTGGGTCAGTGTACTGTGTTAGGATGAATTACTTTTCTTTGTCAGCTGCAAATTTCAAATAATTTTCTAAATTTCAGTTTATTTTCTCTGGGAAACTCCTCTGACCTCTAATGTGTAAGGCAAAAACATTGTTATCCAACACCTTCCAGTTGGTTAAACTGAAAAGATGGTTAAAATAACACTTTAAATAATTTAAGTCCAAATACATGTAAAAGTATAGTCATTAGTTAGGATAAAACTAAGCTTACCACTCTTAAGTTCTTCTACCTCCCTCTGCCCCCTAATGTTTGTTGTAGTTAGTTCTGTGGTGGTGTTCTTGCATTGTTTATGATTTCTGGGTTGGATTTTCTTTAAGCAGATTGTCTTTCCTTAAGTGAAGACAACTGAATACAGAATAACATATTTTTATGTTATTTTGCAGCTTTTAAAATAGTTTGACCTGCATTATTTGACGGCATATTTTTATGGAGGTGGTTTTTTTTTTTTTTTTTTTTACATTATGAATTCCTGGTGGCATAGTGTATAATGGGCTTCTAATTGAACGTTTGGCTCTTTAGAATCCATGGAGAACACTCTTTTGAGAGGAAGATGGAAATTCTCCTTTCATGAATGTTGTGTTTGGTGGTTTGTTTTTTTTTTTTTTTTTTTTTTTTTTTTTTTTTTTTTTTTTAAACTTGTACTCTGGGTAAAAGTTACAAAGCAAATTAATTTTTCATTCAGCCACTCGTACTTGTTTTATTCTATGGCATTGCTTTCTCTCTCTTTTTTTTAAAAAAATTATCTTTTTCTTGTTGTTTACTGTTGAATCGGATCTGACTGGCACAGGAGATTTCCCCTCCTTCTCCAGCAGAGCACCTGGTGGATTTGAACTGTGTTATTGCAGCACAGCTTTCTTGCCACTAGGCCACCAGAGCTACCAGCATTACTTTCAATATGCAAATGATATCATACTTTTCTATAATTGTGGTTTTCATTAATTCTTCTTTACCTCTCTGTGTCTTCCCTTTCTTTAGTGATACTGTTCTTACTATCTACTTAACTGAGTATTGCCTTTTCCTTCACTGGTTTGCTTATCTTTTACTTACTTTGTCTTTTCGAAACATTCAACATAGTTTTTCTTCTCATACTCATCATATTATTGTTTATATACCTGTTAATTGATACAGCTGGTATTGATACAACTGGTATAAGCAGGTTTGGGAGGAAACCTAGATTATTCTTAGTGAGCCTATGTATCTCCAGTGTGGAGATACAAGTGTGTGATTGAACTATAAAGAATAGTTTACTAGCTGAGAAGATTGAATATGTCATAAGCTTACAGAAAGAACTAGAGAATACTGGCTGATACATAAAGTTGATTAAGACGGGATTAGGGCAGAGAACTAATATATCTCTGTTCTATTTGTTTCCTTACTAGATTGAGTCACTTAAGGGTGGTTCTTTTTTCCCCCTTAATATACCAAGGCAATGGCCAGTATTACTCTCAATGGAGATTGAGAGCATTCTCCTTGCGAGTGGATAGCAAACATGGTTCCTTTTTATCATAAGTCCTATTCTTTATCACCACTCCTTTTCAGTATTGGTTGAGCTCTGGTGGCTTTGTTGTTGTTATGTGCCACTGAGTCACCCACAACTCATAGTACAGTAGCTCTGAACGCTGCCCTGTCTTGAGCCAGTCTCACTGATTCCTACACACCTAATCCCATTGCCTCAGTTCCACATCATTCCATCTTATTCTGGTCTTCCTCTCTTACCCTGTCCCTCCACCTTTTCAAACATAATGTCCTTCTCCAAGGACTTGTCCCTCCTGTCTGTGTGCCCAAAGTATGTGAGATGGAACTTCAAAATCCTTTCCTCCAAGGAGAAACTTGGTTTTACCCTAAGATAGAACTGTTTATTTTCTTGGCAGCCCAAGGTATGTATGTTCAACACTCTTCTACAGCATCACAACTCAAAGGCATCAATTCTTTTATCATCCTTAGTGATTGTGCAGCTGATGCATAGCAAGTAATTGTAATGACCCTGGCCTGGATCAGACACACTTTAGTCTCTAGACTGGAATCATTGCTCTTTAGCACTTTGGAGAGGTACCTGACAGCAGAGTTCCTCAGTACATTTTGTGTTTTGATTTCCTAACTGCTGGTGCCAAGAGTGTTGATTGTGAAGCTGAGCAAGTTGTAATCATTAAAAATCTCAGTCTCTCTTTAATCTATTGTGGTGCTGCCACTTGGCCCAGTGGTAAGAATCTTTGTCTTCCTGATGTTAAGCTTCACTTCATATTGAAGACTACAGTCCTTGACTTTTCTGTAACAAACACTTGAGGTCCTCCTCAGTTTTGGCAAGCAGGGTTGCGTCATCTGCATAATGCAGGTTGTTGATGAGTCTTAGTGGTAAGGAATTGCACTGCCAATCTAAAGGCAGGCAGTTTGAATCCACTAGTTGATCTGTAGTAGAAAGATGAGCAATATCTTGTGTGATTTACTGGCTTTGAAAACTTGCTGAAGGATCAGTTATGAGTAGGTTCTAACTCAGTGGTACATCTCTAACTCACTTGCTTTCGCTTGTTCGCTATCTCTCACCACCCCCCCCCCCCCCCCCCCCACCCCCGTGAGGGAAGCAGAATATCAAATTTAGTAATAGTAGACCAAATGCTGTATCTGGAAATGAGGGAAGCTTAATACAAGCTGAAGGTCACCTTGTGACACTGGGGCATTCCCTAGCAGTCAACATTGTTCTTAGTTTGTATCAAATGAATCCCTCCCTCTTGAGATTAACATAAAGAGGAACTTGGCCTTATCTGTAAAAGACTTCACCATTATCCTTTGT
>NW_006399769.1:19378332-19379466 GCF_000299155.1 Elephantulus edwardii
CCCCCCCCGTGTGTGTGTGTCTCACCCTCAGTACTGTATTAGAAGTCCTAGCTGATCATTAAGGCAAAAAAAGGGAAGACAAGACATTCAAAATGGTAAAAAGAGAGCACTGGTGGTTTGTAGAAAGTTGTGCTATTAGCATCTAGGCCATATATCTGATGGTTCAAATCCACCAGTGGCTGGGCAGTCTCCTCTCATATGATTTATAGCCTCAGAAACCCATCAGAGGGTCAACTATGAGTTCAACTAGATGGGATTGAGCATGAAATTGGCAAAGAGGAAGGAAAAGTGTCTCTGTTTATAGATAATATGATTCCACATGGAGAAACCCAAATACTTAGCAAGGAAATGACTGAATCTACTTGATAGATTCAGCTAGATGGTACAGGGTATAAGAGCAGCATATAAAATTAGGTTATAGTAACAAAGAGAACACAGAAAAGAAAGTAAAAAAAACAATGCCTCTTGTTTTTAACAACTCTGTTGGTCTAGTGGCATAGTGAGTAAAAGGCTGTGCTTCTGACTCAAAGGCCTCTGGTTCAAATCCACCAGGTACTTCACAGGAGAAAGGTAGGCAGTCTTCTGTACAGTTTACAACTTCCGAAAACCCTCTGTAGGGTCAGCTTTAAGACCATTCTGACTCCATAGCAATGACTTTGACTTTTAATTACATCAAAGTTGATTTATAGCAAATGACATATTTAAAGTATAAATATGATGTTTTTATATGTATATAAATACTTTTGAAACCATCACCATAATAAAGGAAATAAACATGCCTATAATGGCATAAATATGTCAGAGATGGTGAGGATGGGGCAGGGTAGGGCAGGGTTTAGATCTGTTGTTCTTAAGATCACTGTGTGTACTTGACAGCACACAACATCATTGTCCAGAATTATGCATAACCTTTTAATTCCTTCCTACCTTAACCCTTCCCTCTCACTTCTACTTTCAGGCAGTGATTATCTATTGGCTGTAACTGTTGTTACACTTCCGTTTTATAAATTTGGAAACTATAAAATGGCATGTGAAATCAATGACACTGTTCTGTAGTTTCCACACTCAGTTGGGTCACCTTTCTTTGGAACGGGAACAAATATAGATCTCTTCCAGTCAGTTGGCCAAGTGGTT
>NW_006399769.1:19381591-19422805 GCF_000299155.1 Elephantulus edwardii
ACTGGGGCTTCGTCTGACATACTTTGGACATGTTGCCAGGAGGGACGGGTCCTTGGAGAGGGACATCATGCTTGGGAGGGTTGAGGGACAGAGCAGGAGGGGAAGACCCTCTATGAGATGGATTGATATGGTGACTGGGGTAATTGGGATGGGTGTGTCAGAGGCGGTGCCTTTGGTGCAGGACAGAGCAGGGTTTAGTTAGGGCTGTTGTGCATAGGGTCGCTATGAGTCGGAAACGACTGGATGGCACATAACAACAACAACAACAACATAAAATGGCATATATATATATAAAGAAATGTTGCTGTTACGTGCTGCTCAGTTGATTACAGCTTACAGCAACTCTATGAGCAAGAGATCAGAACTGTACCCAATCCTGCAGCATGCTCACGATCATGCTTAAACTTGTTGCCGTCACTGTGCCAGTGCATCTCATGGATGGTCTTCCTGAGAAGTCTTTTTCTATTTAATTTAATTTAATTTAATTTTTGTGTGAGTGTACCGTCAAATCAGAGCTGACTGGTACAGGATGGGATTGTCCCTCCTTCCCCGGCAGAGCATCTGGTGGATTCGAACCGTGCACCTCTGGGATTTTAGTTGCAGCTCCTTGCCACTAGGCCACCAGAGCTCCACTCTGAGAAGGCTTTTTCAAGGGACCAGACCCTCCAGAAAACATGACCAAAATTTATTTTCTTGTTACAGATAGATAGTAATGCCAAAAGCCACTGCTATCAAATTGATTCTGATTTATAGGTACCTTGTAGGAAGAGTAGACCTGACCTATCAGGTTTCCAAATCTAATCTTTCTAGAAGTGGACTACCACATCTTTTTGCTGGGTGAGTAACTGTTTAGTTCATCCTGCTAACCTTTTGATTTGCAGCTGGGTGCTAATTGTTATCAGGGCTAACAATTTCTGTATGTATCATTAGAGATAATGATTACATGGTTATGTAACCATTTTCACCTTTTTATGAATTGTACCTCCCTATAACATAAATCTACTTTTCCTCAAAGTTTCTAATCTTTTAAAACTTTATTGTCGAGTGGATCCCATGTTGTTTTTTGCGACTCATAGTGACCCAAAGAAGAAAAGGCCAGAAGCCTTTCTATAATTATTATTGTTTCTCCAAGTTCATAGAGTTTTCCAAAGGCATGTAGTTTAGGAAATTGATGCCACTCTTGTTTCCATGCCTGTCTTAAACTGGGATTTCCACCAAACACTGTCCACCATGGGCAGCTGTTATGGCATTTGACACCCCAGTAGCACAAGGTTCAGCATCACAGAAAACCCAGGTTACCTCAGTGTAGCAAATTGCAGAGGAGTGCTGTACAATTTAGAAGAATGTACCTCCAAAATAAGATAACACTAGACTTTTGGGCCCAACTGACTTTGAAATACAAGGGCTATAAATATATGTATATGAACAAAAGACCTGAAACCTTTCTATGAATATCATCGTTTCTCCAAGTTTATAGTTTCCAGAGACACGTGGTTTAGGAAGTGGATACCTCTCCTGCTTCCAAACTTGAATCAGTCTGGGAGCTCCACCAAACCACTGCCCATGGCGGGTAGCCATTATGGTGTTTGGCATACCTTTATGGCGTTTGAGACCCAAATGGCACAAGATTCAGTGTCACAGCAAACCCAGATTATCTCATCACAGCAGTGCTGTTATAATTTAGAAGAATATTCCTCCAAAATTTAGTAACAAGGGATTAAAATATAATCCCTCAGGCCCAACTTTAAATTCCTCCAGGAGATTTTCTTGACTCTGTACAAGAGGCTTAAATAGAAACAACTAAATAATCCACACTGATCCTCAACCTAAACAAAAGCACCATATTACAGACTCCAGCTGCTTCATCCAGCTCCACAATGGAGACAAAGGCTTTGGCGTTATATGTTGTTGTTTAAGTGCCATTTAGTACCAACTCTGTAAACAAAAGAACTATTGTCCTTCCTCAAAGTTCAGAGAGTTTCCATAGGCATGTTTAGGAAGTGGATGCCGCTCCTGCTTCCAAGCCTGTCTTAATCAGTAAGGTCTATCAAACATTGTCAACCATGTGTAACCATTAAGGCTTTAAGGCACATCATTTGGTATCATAGCAATCCAAAGTTACCTCAATACAGAGAAAGGACAGGACAGTGCTGTACCATTTAGGAGAATGTTCATTTTAAAGACAATTAAAACCAGGCCTGAGAGCCACAAATGAATTTTCAAAGACGCCAGGCCTGCACCCTGGGCTCTTATTGGTTCCAACAGGAGGCTTCCAGCCAACCAAGCACTTCAGAGCTAGTCCTCAGCCAACATTGAAAAAACAAAAACTTACCCCTCCAAGACCACAGAGTTTTCAAAGACCCCAAATGAATTCTCAGAGATGCTAGGCCTGCACTCTGGGCTCTCTTTGGTTCCAACAAGAGGCTTCCATGTAGATCTTAAAAGAACATAATGCTAAAAAAAAAAAAAAAAAAAAGAAACATAATGCTCAAAACAAACTTTTTTAATTAATTTTGTTATGTGTCATTAAGTCAGTAAGGACCTATGAACAACAGATCTGAACTTTGCCCTATCCTGGGCCATCCTCATGTTCTTGGATAGGCTTGAGCTCTTTTTTATAGTCATTGTGTCTATCTTTGTGTGTTTGTGTGAATCTGTCTTGTTGAAGATTTCCTCCCTTTCGTAGACTTTCCATCTTTCCTGTCATGTCTTTTCCCAAAGATTGGCCTCTCCTGATAACATGCCCACTGTGTTTGAGATGAAATTTCACCATTCTTGCCCTTAAGGAGCACCCTCATTGCACTTTCTCCAAGATGACCTGTTTATTTTTTTGGTAGTCCATGGGATGTTCTTTGCCCTTCACCAGCACTAACGTCATTGATTCTTCTTTGATATAACTTCCAAATGCCTGTGAAGCAAGTGAAAACCATGGCTTGCATTAGGGTGCACCTTACTGTTTACACTGATATCATTGCTTTTGAATACTTTAAAGAGCTCTTTGCTAGCTGGTTTTCCCCAATATAACAAAGTCTTTTGATTTCTTGACTGCTTTTCCCATGGGTGTTGATTGAGGATCAAAGTAAAATTAAGTCATTGACAATGTCAATCTTTTCTACCCATTACATTTTTGCTTGTTGATTCAGTGGTGAGGAGGTTTGATTTCTTGTTGTTGAGAGGTAATCCATATCATAACTTTCTACAAGGTTGTGTTATCTGCATAAGCCAGCTTGTTGATGAGTCTTCCTCCAATCCTGATGCCAATTTTCCTTCATATAGATCAGCTACTTGAATTCAGTCTTGTTCAGCATATAGGTTGAATAGGTATGGAGAAAGCATATAACCTTGATGCGGACCTTTCTTAATTTTAAACCATGCAGTGTTTCTTTGCTCTATTTAAACTACTTCTTGATCACTGTGTATATTTTGCATGAGCATAGCTAAATATTCTGGGATTCTCATTTCTTTCATTGCCATCTATAATTATGACCATACTGTCAAATGCCTTTGCATAGTCAATAAAATAAATGTAAATGTCTTTCTGGTATTCTCCGCCTTCAGCAAAAATACATGTGACAGTGATAATCCTTATTCCACTGGCCAGTCACACCTCTCCAGATTAGGAGTGTAACTTTCTCCCATCCCCCTGCAAACCAGGTGGGGCAGTGTCCCATTCTTCCCTTTCATCTCCCCCACCTTGGCCTCAGGCCTTGGCCAAGCCATCCTTTGTCTAGAGCCAGAAGCTGTCACTGAAGTGTTTTTCAGGGAGCTTGGGGACTGTGCCATTCTTGGCCTGTAGTCAGCCCCTGGATTAGTGGAGGAACTTCTGATGGGGCCCTTCCCTCTTAATGGACACCCTCACCTGACACATTCCATGGCCACATTTTGCTATCCATGAATGTCTCAGATCAGCAGTGACTATCTCTTTATCTTCACTACCTCTGACTGTCTACTCTGCTTGCATCCATACCCTGGACTGGCAAAATCACTACCTCTAGCCTGGCCAACTAGTTTATAGGCTCTTCTAAGCTCAGCAGAAACTTTTTCCTAAGGTGAGCTCTATATTTAACATACCCTCCACACACCCTAGGTTAGGAGGGGTGCTGCCTATAATCTGACGCACATCTTGGGGCTTTGGTCACCACTCTGATGATCTGACTGGGCACCCAGTGCCAGATCTCTGCTAGACTGACTTATAGATACACTGTCACAGGCCAGATAATTTCTCTTTCCCATTTTTTCTAGTTAACACTAAGTTACTGTTCAGTTTTAAGAAGACTTGAGGGGAATATTTTAAAAATTAATGTTCATTCATTCAGTCACTCATACATTTTGTTTTAGAACATTACTTAACACTTCTTTAATGCAGTACTTACAAGGTGAGGGCTAATTTTTTATTTAAAGTTTAATAATTATCTCAGGAACAGTTTCAGGAGATTATCCAGTCAGTACCTGTGGCTCCAAAAAGTCCGGAGTCTACAAGAATTTTAAATTATATTCTACATTTTTTTAACATTTTAGTCAGGATTGCTGTACAGAATCTTTGATCAAAATACTCAGTAGTTGGGCACCACTCATTTCCTGGTCTCATGACAAAGAAGTGGTAGTTATGCTTATCTGTGTAGGCAGTTAGCCTCCCATTCAATATCCTCATCTTCTTGATTCTCCTTTTCCTCTGTTGTGAATAGAGTTTGAATAAAGACCAAGTATTGTGCCTGGGGTAGCCACTTGCAACTGGATTTTTGTTTTTAAAAACGTTGATATACTTCTTTTTATGTGCTGTCAGGTTGCCTGCGTCTCATAGTGACCCTGTGCACAATAGCTCTGAATTCTGTTCTGTCTCTGAGGTAATCCCCCAGTCTCTGACATACGTGTACCTATTACTTCAGTCACTGTGTCAATCCATCTCATCCAGAGTCTTCCTCTCCTGTGTTGTCCCTCCACGCTCCCAAGCATGATCACCTTCTTCAAGGACTGGTCCCTAAACATGCCTAAAGTATTTGAGGTGAAGCTACAAGAGAGCAAGTTGGTTTCATCTCTCCAGAACAGACAGACCTCTTTGTTCTCTTGGCAGTCCATGTTCAATATTCTTCTCCAGCACTGCAACTCAAAGGCATTGATTCTTCTTCTGTCATCTTCATTCATTATCTAGCTCTCTGATGCATAGTGAGTAATTACGAAGACCATGGCGTGGATCAGGCACATCTTAGTCTCTAGGCTGCTATTTTTTCTCTTCAGCACTCTGGAGAAGTCCCTGGCAGCAGACTTTCCTAATGAAGTTCATCTTTGATTTCCTGACTGCTGGTGCCAAGAGGAGTTGATTGTAGACCAAGGCCAGCTGAAATTGTTTACAGTCTCAATCTCTTCTTCATTTTGTCATGGTGCTGCCAGTTGGCCCCGTGGTGAGAATCTCTGTTTTCTTGATGTTGAGCTTCAATCCATATTGAAGACTGCAGTCCTTGACTTTCTGCAGCAGATGTTTCAGGCCCTCCTCAGATTCAGTGAGCAAGGGTGTGTCATTTGTTTGCCATATTCCTCCTCATAAAGTCCAGCCTTTTGAATGGTCTGTTCCTCATATAGATGGAAAAGGTGTGAGACAGGATGTATCCTTTTCGATTTTGACCCATGCAGTGTTTCCTTCCTTTATTCTGACGACTGCTTCCTGGTCCAAGTATAGGTTTCTCATGAGCACAGTTAGGTATCATGGAATCCCATTCTTCTCAAGGTTAGCCACAATTTGTTATGATCCACACAGTCAAATACCTTTGTATAGTCAATGAAACACAGATAGATGTTCTTCCAGTACCCTCTGCTTTCAGCCAAGATCCATCAGACATTGGCATTGATATCCCTAGTGCTACGGCCTCTTAAATCCAGTTGTTTTTGGATAATCTTCAGTAAAGTTTTGCTGTGTGTAATATTAGTGATAATTGTTCAGTAATTTCCACATTCAATCAGACCACTCTTTTTTGGAATGAGAATAAATATGGATCTTTTCCAGTCATCTAGCCAGGTTACTGGGCTCCAGATTTCTTGGCATAACTTGGTAAGCTTGTCCAGGACAGCATCAGTTTCAATTCCTAGGGCCTTGTTCTTTGCCAGTTTCTTCAGAGCAGCTTGAACTTCCTCCTTCATCACCATTGCTGTTGATAACCATTACAGTTATATGACCATATGCTATCTCATGAAATTTTTCTGTGTCAACCAGTTCTTTTTGGTACAGTGACTTGACTCTTTGTACTCCTTCTATCTTCTTTTGATGAATCCTGTATTATTCAATATTCTGCCAGTAGCATCTTTAAGTATTGCAACTTGAGGCTTGAATTTGTTCTTCAGTTTCTTCAGTTTAAGAAAGGCCAAGCAAGTTCATCTCTTTTGATTCTCTGACTCCAGCTCTTTGTACTTTTTGTTATAATAATTATCTTTCTCTTTGATGAGCTGACCTTTGAAATCTTCGTTCAGATCCTTAACTTCCTGGTTTCTTGCCTTTACTTGGATTTCTCTGCACTCTAGTACAATATTCAGAATCTGTTCAGACATCCATCTCAGTCTTCCTCTTCTGTCTTTGCAATGACCTTTTGCATTCATCATGGATAATATTCTCAAAATCTTTCCACAGCTTGTCTGATCTTTTTTCATTAGTGTCCAAGGCCTCAGACCAGCTCATTAGATAGTTTTTAAGTTAAAGTGCTATAGACCCCAGGTAAAACAATTAGTACCTGGCCTAGTTTGCACAGCTGATATTACGGAAGCACAATTTGAACATAAATCATTAAAGAAAAAAAACATTATTTTGGCAAAAGGAAAGGTAATGGTTTTAGTGTTTAATACTAACTCATCATAAGTCAGAATCTGCTGATAGCTGACCGTCTAGTGGGTTTTTAGAGGCTATAAATTGCATGGAGGAGTTTGCCAATCTTCCCTGGAGGAGCTGATGAGTTGGCAACACAGCTTTCTACCACTAGGCCACCAGAGCTCCCTAGTCCTAATTAGAATTCAGAATTAAGTTCAGATTTTATCTTTTTAGTTAGAAATTCTATTTTTAGAAGAAATGACTTATTTACATTAAAAATATTAATAGGTATATATGCAAAGCATAAGTTGGTGGTGGTGGTGTTGTTATGTGCCGTCGCACTGTCTCTGACACTCCCATCCTGATTATCCCAGTCACTGAATCAATCCTCCTCATAGAGGGCCTTCCCCGCTGTCCCTCCACCCTCCCAAGCATGATGTCTTTCTCCAAGGACCACTATGAAGTCAGGAAATGGTCATAGTGAGGAGCTTATCTGTTGCAGAGACATGCTGCCCTCTGCCTCATGAATGGCCCACCAGTCTGAACTTCCTTATTCAACACTTTTAGGAAAGGTGCCACAAAGCTATGATAGATGATACCATGTTGTGAGGAGGCTCAAGCCTTTGGATAATCTCTGTTGTTTGTCTCAGGTGTTGGTCCAGCTCAGAAGAATCAAGAAAGACCTGTGGTTTTCTGAAAGATGGTTTCATGCATTGCATACTCCTTTTTCTATCTAGTCCTTCTTTAAAACCTCATATATATTAGCAGATTTGAGGTCAATCCTTTTACATATATAATTTATACACATACATATTTTATTTTACGCCATCAAGTCAGGCATTAAATTGCATGACTTTCTCCTGTGGAACAGCTTGTAGATTTGAACTGTGTGTCTTTGGGATTACAGTTTTAGCATCTCTTACATATAAATACACACATATGGGTCTTTATTGATTTTTGCATTTCTCTTGGTCATAATTGGTCTATTGGAAGAGTTCACAAACATTATATATTTAAATACCTGGGGGATAAACTCAAGTCTTTATAGGCTTTATTTCTGATGTCAGTGGGATTCATTTCCCTTTGAATTTTAACTGTCAGTTTTTTACATGTGTGTGCACCTGTGCAAAGTCATTGGACTACCCTGCAGAGATACTTTATTTTTTCTCATGTCTGGATCTTTTAGGTGGAAAATTCATCAGTTGCAATTGTTTGCAAAATTTTCCCTGTTTTTTTTCTAGTGTGGGCCATTAGCTCTGTAAATATGTGTGTTAGAACAATTTTTGGGGCTCTTCAATAATTTTTATTTTCTTTAAATGGAAACTATGTTTAACTCTTAAGTAGGATGATTTATTGTTGGTTTCTAAGAACTACTACTGGGCTTGTTAAATCTACATAGTGATTTCTTCCTAGTTTTCGGAGAAGTGTTAGCAGTAACAGATGTTAAATTTTGTTAATGGATTTTAGAAATCTTTTGAAACTACCTGTTTTTTCTCATTTTAATCTAATAACTAAATGTCTCATTTTAATCTAATAATTAAATGTGATCCTAGAGTATTTTAAAAATATACATTGCTTTATTTGATATTTTATTTTGGATATTTGCCATCAGCAGTTTGAAATAAAATAATTATATTTAGTAATATCATTCTGAACATTGTTGTGGAAAGATGAATTCTCATGCTTCTCAGTTTATAACATACTATCATCACTGCCATCCCCAGAGTCCCTTTTTTTGTGGTGTTGTAAAATATTATTTTTCTTCTGCGTACATATTTTTAAATGAGACTCATTTTTACCATTCCTGTTTTCCATGATCCATTAGTAATACTCAGTTCATTACCGATTGCTGATGCATGGTGCTCCGTGGTCTCTTCATTCTCCCAGTGATTGACTTACAAGTTTCCTCCTCCTACTCATTTCTACAACTAATTTTTCATAAGTATCTGCACGTTTCCTTTCAGACCTGTGTCTGATGCTTATTGGCATTAGGGGGCTCTCGTGGCTTAGGCGTAAGGAATTGTGCTGCCAGCGCAAAGGTGTGTGTGGTTCCAAGCCACTAGTTGCTCTGCGGGAGAGAGAAGGGCAGTCCCTTCCTGGGCGATATGCTGTCACTGAAAACCTGTTGGAGGGTCAGTTTCCAACTTGAGGGTATACAACAACAACAACAGCAACATTGGAATTGCTGGTTTATTGCTATGTGTAAGCTTCATTACTACAGATTTCTTTCCAGAATGACTGCTCTGCTCTGCATTTCCAGTAGCAATGCATGATCTCATACTGGTGCCAACACTTGGCATTATCTAGCATTCCACTTGTTGCTAGTCTGGCAAATGAAAGCTAATATCTCTTAGTTAAATTTTATTTACATTTCTCTCATCCTGTCTCTCCAGAAACTTGTAGCCTTTGGAGTTCTATATAAATAACTTGCTCACATCTTTTATATCTCATGTTGTTGTGTACTGCTGAGTTGGAACCAACCCATAGCTGACCCTTGTGTGGGTTTTTAAAGGCAGTTAATTGCACAGGAGGAGATTGCCCAGCCTCCTCCTGCAGAGCAGCTGGTGGATTTGAACTGCGTGCCTTCAGGATTGCAGTGTAGTTACTTGCCACTAGGCTACCAGACATCTCTCTATATCCCATAGAATGTCCATTTCTCCACTTTTTTGACATTATTTTTATTCAAAAGTTGGGTAGTTTTTTCTTTTGAAAGACAACTAGCTTCCTGGCTAATAAGAAGGATCTATATTGTGCCCATTCCAAAGACAGGTGATTCAATGGAATGCAGGATTATTGAGAATTAATTAATTGTTGAGTATTAATGTTAAATGCTAGCAAAATGTTACCAAAAGATAATTCAGAAAACAGCTATAGCTGTATATTGATAGAGAACTGCCATAAGTTCAAACCAATTCAGAAGACGTGCATAAAGGATAAAGGACATTGCTGATGTCAGTTAGATCTTGACCTAAAACAGAAAATAATAAAAAAGATGTTTACCTTTTAAAATTGAGTCTGCAACAGCATTCACATGTGTGTATCATAACAAAATATGGGTAATGTTGTGAAGAATTCAAATTCCAGAATATTTACTTGTGTTCATGTGGAACTTCTACCTAGACGAAGAGTTGGGTGTTTTAACAGAACAAGAGGGATCTTACTGTGTGGTTCAAATTGGAAAAAGTTTAACAACAAGATTGTATTCTTTCTCCTTTCTTATTCAATGTGTATGCTTAGCAAATAATATGGGAAGCTGGGCTTTATAAAGAAAAACATCAGGATTATTACTTAATAGCTGTCTGACTTATGTCACTCAGCATAATTTCCTCTAGTTGCATCCATGTAATTCAGTGTTTCATGAATTCTTTATTACTGCACAAAACTCTGTTGTTTGAATGTCCCATAGTTTTGGTATCCATTTATCCATTAATGAACCCTTGAGTTGTTTACATCTCTTTGTTGCTGTAAATAATACTGCAATAAATACAAGAAAGCATATATCATCTGTTGTTTGTATAAATCGTAAAGATATGTACTTAGTAGTGTGATTTCTGGATCCCATTATTTACATTTTCAACCTTTTAAGGAAGTGCAAAACTTCCTCTAGTAGTGACTACCAGTTTACCTCCCCACCATCAGTGTATGAGTATTCCAAGTTCTTCACAATCTTACCAGCAATTGCTATTGTTGCTGAGGGGAGTTGGTAGAACAGTGCTGTTTTGATTTGCATCGTTCCAATTGGTAATGATCTTGAGCATTTCTTCCTGTATTTGCCTTCTGAATGTCTTTGATGAAAAAACATTTTTTTTACAGTTTATTTATGATGTGCCTAGGTGATAGTCGAAAAAACATTTTTTCATGTTCTCTTCCCATTTTATCTTTGGAGGTTTGTCTTGTTTGAAGAAGAGTTAAATGCATTTGAATTGTACTGTTGGCAAATGATTTGAGTATATTGTGGATTGCTAAAAGAGGAAACAAATGTGTCCTGGAGGAAGATAGTGAGAAACCTTGTTGGATGAAGGAGTAGTGAGGGTGTCTTGCTTACTTTGAAGATGTTACAAGGAGAGAACAATAGCTGGAGGAAGATAGCATACTTGGTTAAGTAGAGAGTTAGTGAAAAAGAGGGAGACTCACAGTGAGTTAATGATATGGATCAATAGTGGATTCAGCCTAGATGAGATTGGGATGATGCAGAACCAGGTGGTGGTTTATTCTGCTGTCCTTGAGTTTGCTGTGAGTTGGCATCAACTGTATGGAACTTAACAACATGATTAACAATTTTTGGTACTTTCTTAGTTTATAGATTTAGCAGAAACAGATAATTTTGTTTATTAAACCTGGCTCTGAGAAGAATGGGAATCCCAGAACACTTGATCATGCTAATGTGAAACCTATACTTGAACCAAGAGGCAGTCGTCAGAACAGAACAAGGGAACACTGCATGGTTCAAAATTGGGAAGGGCATACGCCAGGGATGCGTCCTATCTCCATACCTTTTCAACCTGTATGCAGAACAGATTATCTGGGAGGCTGGGCTCTATGAGGAGAAATATGGGGTCAAGATTGGTGGAAGATCTATCAACAGTTTGCGTTATGTAGATGACACAACCCTGCTTGCTGAAACTGAGGAGGACCTACAGTCCTTGCTCTAGAGGGTCAAGGTCTGCAGCCTTCAGTATGGACTGAGGCTCAATGTCAAGAAAACAAAGATTCTCACCACTGGGCCAATTGGCAGCATCAGGATGGATGGTGAAGAGATTGAGATTGTTCACAGCTTCAGTTTGCTTGGCTCCATAGTCAACACTCTTGGCACCAGTAGCCAAGAAATTAAAAGGTGCATTGCCATGGGAAAGTCAGCTGTTAGGGACCTCTCCAAAGTACTGTAGAGCAATGGTGTCTCTCTGGAGACTAAGGTGTGTCTGATACAGGCCATGGTCTTTGCAATCACTTGTTATGCATCAGAGAGTTGGACAATGACTAGGGAGGATAGAAGGAGAATTGATGCCTTTGAGCTGTGGTGCTGGAGAAGAGTATTGAGAGTACCATGGACTGCTAGGAAAACAAACAGATTCATCCTGGGAAGTGTTAAACCAGGCTATTCCTTGGAGGCAAGGATTCTGGGGCTTCGTCTAACATACTTTCGACATGCTGTAAGGAGGGACGGTCCTTGGAGAAGGACATCATGCTTGGTAGGTTGGAGGGACAGTGCAGGAGTCCCTCTATGAGGTGGATTGATTCAGAGACTGGAGTTATAGGGATGGGAGTGTCAGAGACAGTGTGATTGGCACAGGACAGAGCAGAGTTTAGGGCCCTTGTACATAGGGTTGTTGTGAGTTGCAAGCGACTCGATGGCACATAACAGCAACAACAAGCCTAAAGAAGTCTGGTAGTATAAAATGGGCTAAGAGGAAGCCATTGGGATTGGTATTTATGTCAAGAACATTTATTTCAAATAACCTGCAGATATTATGTAATGAATTGTAAAAAGGTGATTTTCCCCAAAAGAGCTGTGGGTGAGCATTAACATTACTGATAAGTATATTAGTTTTCTCCTGGACACAAGAGCCTACTATTTGGTCCTACAAGCCTTCTGAGGTCCCAATTCTTCTCACTATTTCTTAGTTGTTGGAATTGACGGAAAACCTCATAAGCAGTTCCTTACTTCACCTCTGCCTTGCATGTGGACTTCCGAGCTGTAAAACAACCCAGTGGTAGACGGAATTTGCTCCAGGACTTAAGAACAATTAATGACATAGTTGAGCCTCTAAAAAAAAAAAAGGTGGTTTTCTGGATCTTATTCTCTAAAAATTGATAAAAGAAACATACATATGCATAATTGAAGGATATGTATTTTGGGGAGCTTATGTATGTGAAAACAAAGATTACAGAGTGTGTTTCTTGCTTGACAACTCTTTTGGAATTCTAGCCTTTTGTTTCCTGTAACCTGTGGGTATTCACCTCCTAAATAGCAAAATCATCAGTGTATACAATTATGTTTCATTCCTACTCTCCTTCCCAACAAGTTCTTGTCATTGTATCACTTTTACCTTTGTATTTTATTTATTTTGAAGACAAAAGCATCATAATAAAAAAAAAGATTTTTAGCATTTTATTATGCTTTAGTTGAAAGTTTACACCACAAATTAGTTTCCCATTTAACAGTTTATACACAAAGTATTCTGTGACGTTGGTTGCTGTTTCTCCCAGTTTCCATCCTACCCTGACTTCTTCATCTATTTTTCCTGCCACTTGTTGTTTTTGCATCTTTACTTTTGGGTAAGTGTTTCCCATTCAGTTTTGTATAGTTAGTTGATTGTTCTAAGGAGCACATTCCTCACAGATGATACTGTTATAAGCCAGTCTATTACTTCACTGAAGGGAGACCTTGGGTAGTGGCTTCAGTTCCAAGATAAAGGTTTGAGGTGATCTTGTCATTTCTGGCCGCCATTGTTTAATTTATGAATAATATATGTTGATTCTTCTGATGATGAGTCATCCTTGCATCCCTGGTGTCAATCTTACTTGAATATGATACGTTATTTCTTTTATGTGCTGTTACATTCTATTGGCTCAAAGTTGGCTGAGAATTTTTGCATCTGTGTTTATGAAGGATATCCTTCCTTCCCTCCTTCCCTCCTTTTCTTTCTTATTTCCTCCCTCCCTCCCCTCATCCTTCCCCCTTCCTCCCTCTCTCCCTCCTTCCCTTCCTTCCTTCCCCTTCCTTTTCTTTCTTTTTCTTTTTTTTCTCCTGTGGTATCTTTGCTTAGCTTTGGTATCTAGATTCAAAGAATAAATTAGAGAGGGATACTTCTTGTACTAGAGTAATTTGTGGATTGCTGTGATGCTGGAAGCTATGCCACTTCAAATGCCAGAAGGGCCGTCCATCG
The DNA here is from genome assembly GCF_000299155.1 of Elephantulus edwardii. Lineage (NCBI taxonomy): Eukaryota > Metazoa > Chordata > Mammalia > Macroscelidea > Macroscelididae > Elephantulus > Elephantulus edwardii. The sequence goes on from NW_006399769.1 coordinate 19,395,269, forward strand.
TGAACAGGTTTTGGCAGAGTTCCCAGATTAAGACAGACTAGGAAGCAGGATTGAGCGTCTAGTTCTGAAATACCAGGTCTCCAAAAACCTTATCAGCATTAGAGGAATATAGTATTAAAGGTAAAACCCAGATTGGAAGTCACTCAAAATAAGGAGAAACAGCTGCAGGCACCCTTTAATATTGGGAGTGTGAAATGTACAGGCACCCTTTAATATTGGGAATGTGAAATGTACAAAGTATGAACATAGGAAAATTGGAAGCTGTCAAAAAGGAAATGGAATGCATGAAAATTGACATTCTAGGCATTAGTGAACTGAGATGGACTGGCAATGGGTTATTTTGAATCAGACAATTATGTTATGCCAGGAATGAAAAACTGAGGAAGAATGGTGTTGCGTTCATAGTGAAAAAGTCAATACCAAGATCTATCCTAAAGTACAGTGTTGTGATAAGATACCATCCACAGACAACTAAAGCCAAAGAGGAGGAGACTGAGGATATCTACCAACGTTTACAGTTCCAGATTAACCAAATATGCAATCAAAATGTACTAATGATAATGGGTAACTGAAATGCAAAAGTTACAGAGAAGAAGGAATGATAGTAGGAAATATGGTCTTGGTGATAGAAATGAGGCTGGTTGCAGAATGAATATTATAGGTTCAGTGATTTATTCATCACAAATAGCGTTTTTAAAAAAACAAAAGGTGGCTTTACACACTCAATAGACTCTACAGGAATCAGATTGATTATATCTGTGGAAAGAATCCTTAGAGAAGCTCACTATCAGCAGTCAAAACCAGATCAGGTGCTGACTGTAACAGACCATTAGTTACTTATGTGCAAGTTCAGATTGAAACTGAAGAAAATGAAAAGAAATCCACAAGAACCAAAATATGACCTTGAGTCGATCTCACCTAATTTAAAAATAATCTCTAGACTTGAGGCACTGAACATTAATGATTGAAGAAACAAGATGAGTTATGGGATGACATTAAGATATAATCCGTGAAGGGAGCCGGTTTGTTACAAAGCTAGAGGAAGATGAGAAGACCAAAATGGATGACAGAAGAGACTCTGAAAACTGCATGAAAGTGTTGAGAAGCCAAAACAAAGGGGAGAAATGCAAAGAGATGAACAAAAGAGTTCAAAAGGTAGCTCTAGAAGACAAAGCAAAGTATTATAACAGAATGTGCAAAAACTGGAGTTGGAAAAGAAAAAGAGAACTTGTTTGGAATTTTTTAAGTTGAAAGAACTGAAAACAAATTCAAGCCCCAAGGTGCAGTACTGAGAAATGCTATGGGCAGAATCTTGAATGATTGAGGAAGCATATAAAGAAGATAAAAAGAAACAAGTCATGATATATTAAAAAAAGATTTAATTGACAGAAAAATTTCAGGAAGTAACATACGAACAAGTGCCAGTGGTAAAGAAGGAAGAAGCTCAAGCCACACCGAAGGCATTGACAAAACCAAGTGATATCAATTTACATGTTTTCAACTAACAGAGGCAGCCCTGGATGTGTTTACCAGTTTATGCAAGGAAATTTAAAGGAGAGCTCCTTGACTGACAGACTGGAGGAGATCCATATTTGAACCCATTCCCAAGAAAGGTGATTCAACAGAATGTGGAAATTACTGAACAATACCAATAATACAACATGTAAGCAAGATAGTGCTGAAGATCATTTAAAAACAGCTAGAACAGTATGTCGAGAGAGAACTGCCAGTATTTCAAGCTGTTTTTCAGAGAAGCAGTGGCACCAGGGATATTATTGCTAATGCCATATAGATCCTGACTAAAAGCAGAAAATACCAAAAAAATGTAGATTTGTGTTAACTTTGCAAAGATATTTGATTGTGTATATCATAACAAATTATGACTATCATTGAGAGAAAGGGGATTCCAGAACACTTAACTGTGCTCATATGAAACCTACAGCAAGAAGCTGTTGGGGAAACAGAGCAAGGGAACACTGCATTGTTTGAAATCAGGAAAGGTGTGTGCCAGAGTTGTATGTGGGATCAAGATTGGAAAAAGACTCCTCAGCAGTCTGCATTGTGCAACCTTCCTTTCTGAAAGAAGGATTTGAAATAATAGTTACAGAAAATCAAAGACTTCAAGATGAATTGCATCTCAACATCAAGAAGATCGAAGTCCTTACCATTGGACTGATAAGCAACATCATGATAGATGGAGAAAACATTGAAGTTGTCAAAAGTTTCATCTTACTTGGATCTACAGTCAGCTCACTTGGTACAGCAATGAAGATATCAGGAGACATATTGCATAGGGCAGATCTGTTGTCAGGAACCTCTCCAAATTACTGAAGGGCAGTGATGTCAGTTTGAAGACTGAGGTGTCTCTGATTCAGGCCATGGTGTTTTTCAGTCACTTGCTATGCATCTAAAAGTTGTACAGTGAATAATGATAATAGAAGAAAAATTGATACCTTTAAGTTGTGGTGTGGGAGAAAAATACTGAATAATGGACTGCCAATAAAGACTGCTGCTTGGAAGCAAGGATAGCAAAGCTTTGTCTCACATACTTTGGGCATGTTGCTAGGAGAAGCTATTCCTTGGAGAGAGACATCATACTTGAAAAGGTGGAGGATCAGCGAAGGAGAGGAAGACCCTTAATGAGATGAATTAACTGCAGAAATAGGCTCAAGGCTGAAAAGGATGGCTTTAGGAAGGGAGAGGGTTCGGATCTATTGTGCATTGGGTTGCTTTGAGTTGTATTTGATTGACCGGACCCATCAGCAACAACTTCCTTTTCTATGCTTTAGAATAGTTTGCATAGAGTTTGTATTCACTTTTTCAGGCTTGGTAAACATTCATATAGCATAGTGAAGCCATCTGTTCTATGACTTTTTTTTTCTAATGATATTTCAAATTTCATTTATTACAAGTCTGTTTTAAACTTTCTCGCTCTCTTTGTGTTTAGGTAGTACTGTGTTTCTAGAGATTTGTTCACTTCATTTTCATTTTTCACATTTGTTAAGATCATAATTTTTTTATAATATACTGTTATCTTTATCTTTTTTCCTCAGTTCATTCTGAAATAGTCTTATCTCCTTTTTTAATATTAATTTTCTTTACCCCTTTTAATATACATATTGTTTTAAATATTAGGAGTTTGTACATGAATCTATAATTTTTAATTTTTGGAGCCAAGAATATAACTTTAGAATAGAAATATGTATTTTTTGTTAGGATCAACATGTTTTTCCATTTCTTATTTTGTTAAGAGCTTCTAATGAAAGTTTATAGGGAACTTGGATTTCCATTCATTCATTGTTGCATATTTTCCTCCCTGTCTTCTATCAACATTCTTAGCCATTAAATGCGATTTTTTATGTGATCAACCCTGTCATGTAATTTTTTCCCCCACTTCTCCTTTTCTTAAAAAAACCCAGCTCCCTGCCTCGCTATAATGTAGAGTATTTGCTATCTAGACCTCTTGCCTTGCTGTTATTTTGGAACTTCCTTTTGCCTTTCTCCATTGTTAGAAGTTCTGTTTCCTAGATTACAGGTTTTCTTTTTAGTTTTCCCTTTCAAGAAATGAAAATCTCTTGAGAAACCGTATGTAGTAAGGAAAGTTCTTTTGCCTTAAAAGAATTGATTGATGGCTTTTTGGGTATATTTGTCCAATATTTTTCTTTCTTGCAAGTTTTTTATCCTTGGTGGTCTAAAATTGTATGATAATATCTTCTTGTTGTTAGATGCCATCAAGTCAAGTACGACTCATGGCAACCTTATATACATTGGATCTGAACCAACCCCATTCTACCCTGTGCTATCTTTACACTTCCTGACACGCTAGAGCCTATTGCAGTAGTCACCTTGTTAACCTCCATGATGGTCTTTTTCTCCTTTGCCAACCCTCCACCCTTCCAAGCATCATGTCCCTCTCTAAGGTGTAGCCCCTGTTAGCATCATGCCCGTAGTATGTGCAGCAAAGCCTCATTATTTCTGGCTCCAAAAAGCACTCTGGCTGCACCCTCTCCAAGACTTCTTTATTTGTTCTTTTGGCAGTCCATGGGATATTCGTTGTTTTTCTCCAACATCACAACTCAAAGGCATCAATTCTTTTGTCATCTCTATTCATTTCACAGTTTTCAGATGCATAGCAAGTAATCGGAAAGACCATGGCATGAATAAGGTGCATCTTAGTCCTCAAACGGACATCATTCCTCCTTAATAATTTGAAAAAGTTCTAAACTGCAGACTTGAGCAATGCAGTACTGATTTCCTGACTGGTACCAAGGGTGTTAATTGTAGATCCAAGTAAAAGGAAGTTGTTGACAATTTCAGTCTTTTCTCCATTCACCAGGATGTTGCCTCTTGGTCCATTGGTAAGAGTTTTTGTTTTTTTGACATTGAGATAAATTTGTATGAAGACTATATTCTTTTGATATCCGCAACAAGTACTTCAAGCCCTCCTCACTTTCATCATTCAAGATTGTGTCATCTGTGTACTGCTGGTTATTGATGAGCCAATCTTGATGCCATACTCCTCCTCTTCACAGAGTCCAGCTTCTTGAATAATTTGCTCAGCATACAAATGGAATATTTACACAGAGAGAATACAATCCTGATGCATTCCCTTCTTAATCTTTATGTAGCTGATTGATACTGAAAAATATCTAGAATAGATAGGTCTGTCCTGGGGATAGTGAAACCAGTTTGCTTCTAGAGGTGAAGATTTTGAAGGTCTATCTTGCATGAGCGTGATGCCAAAATGGAATAGTCCTTGTGAAAAAGAATGTCATGCTTGTAATGCGGGAGGCACAGTGCAGAAGAGGAAGACCCTGGACGAGATGAATTGACACAGTGACTGTGGCAACGGCATCAGGTGTGTCAGAGACAGTGAGGTTGGCTCAGAATAGGGCAAGGTTCAGAGCCATTGTCCATAGGGTTGCTATTGGTTGTAGTCAACTTGGCAACATATAACAAGAAGAAAAGGGAGAAAACAAAAACAAGAAAATGGCAGGGTTCCAAAATGGGCTGCTTTTGTGTAGCTTAGAGTCAGAACCAACCCATAGCTGACCTTCCAGCGGATTTTCAGAGTCAGTTAATCGCATGAGAGATTGCCCATCCTTCTCCCACGGAGCAACTGGTGGATTCAAACCATGTGCCTCCAAAATGGTCTAGACCTATTTACTATTATTTAATTTTATTTTTACAATAGCACTGTGAATTTGGAAGTATTATTAACATTATATATCAGTAATACCTGGTGTTATTACACTAATAAGGATATTAAAACTAAGCAAAGTGAATAGTTTACAGAAGTGGCAAAATGATATTGTAAAAGATTGGGTATTGAATTTTCTTGACTACCTTTGTGGAAACTGTTTTAACTTCTGTCCCACCCTCAGTCTTGTTTGTGTTTGATGCTGGCGAGCTGATGCTGACTCGTGCTGTCCCCCTGTGTGCAGAGTAGAATCACTTCTCTTAAGGTTTTCAAGACTGTAACCTTTAAAAGCAGATAACCAAACCTGTTTTCTGAGAATAAACATGGAGAGGGTTTGGATGGTTTGAAACTTGCAGTGTTTGGGCTATTAGTTGAGTGATTAATTATTTGAGTGTTCCATTTCACAATATTATTTTAAAGAATTAGTAACATAGGTATTACTTAATGAACTTTGTTAGCCAATCACAATGCTTTAGCATTATTAATTGCCTATAATTAACCTACTAAAGAAGGAAGGGCCAGTCCTTGGAAGGAGGTGACATGCTTGGAAAGGTAGGAGGAAGATGAGTGAAAGAGAAAAATCGTAAGCAAGATGGATTGACACAATCACTGAAACAGTGGGCTTGAGTATATGAGAGAAGTTGATGATGGCACAGGGTAGAGCAAGGTTCACATCCATTGCTTGTAGGGTTGCTTTGTGTTGTAGTTGACATGATGGCACCAAATAACAACAGCAGCCACAGTAAGGTAAGCTGGTAAGGAGCATTGGTAGCATAGTCTTAGGGAGTTGCATTGCTGACTCAAAGGCACTACCTCTCTGGTAACTCAAGTCCACTAGCTGCTCCATGGGAGAAAAATGAGAAATTTCCTCCTGTGTGATTTATAGCCTTAGAAACCAGATAGGGGGTCAGATATGAGTCAGTTCCAGCTCAACAGCAAGTTATTTTTTAAATTCAGAGATAAGATATTAGGTATAATATTGCAGATATTTGATCTACAGAAGCAATGTCCTGGAATGATTCAGGTAGGAGAGGCTAACAGCGTAGCTTACCCTGTGCGCAAGACATGCATTTCTTAAAAAAAAAATTATTTTAATGAACGTTTACAGAGATTTTGGGTTTACATTCATTCATTGTTGCATTTTTTCTCCCTGCCCATCCCTCCCCCCAAGTTTGTTCTTCTCTTTGAAAAGTAAAAGAAAAATTCTTTCCTTGATATACAATCCCCCCCCCACCCCTCCCACCGCCCCAAGTACACTCCACTATGCAACTTTCACTCTGGACTCCTGTCATAGCCATAATAACCAATCATATATCGCTTTTAAACTGTTCTCTCCTTCATCTGTTTCAATGCAGTCTACATAATTTATCCAGTTTTTCTCAGTCTCACCCCAACCCTGATTGTCAGTCCTGTTCTACAACAGTGGCACTATAACATATTTGTCCTTTTGTGACTGAGATATTTCACTCAGCATAATGTCCTTCAGGGTCACCCATTTTGAATAATATTGCATGAGTTCCTTGGTTTTTAATGCAGTGTAGTATTCCATTGTGTGAATATACCAGAGTTTCTCTATCCATTCATTTGTTGATGGGCACTTAGGTTGTTTCCAACTCTTGCTACTGTGAACAAAGCCGCAGTAAACATGGGTGTGTACATATCTGCCTGGGTAACAGTTATGGTTTCTTTAGGGTATATTCCCAGTAGAGGAATTGCTGGGTCAAATGGTATTTGTATTTGCAACTTTTTGAGAAAGTTCCATACTACTTTCCACAGTGGTTGCACCGTTTTACACTCCAACCAACAGTGAGTAAGGGTTCCAGTTTCTCCACAACCTCTCCAGCATTTGTTGCTTGCTGTTTTGTTAAATTTTGCTAGTCTTACTGTGGTGAGATAATATCTCATAGTGATCTTGATTTGCATGTCTCTTAGAGCTAGGGATTTTGAACATTTCTTCATGTGCTTGTTGGCCATCTGAATGTCTTCTTTGGTGAAGTGTCTGTTCATATCCTGTGCCCATTTTTCAATTAGATTGTTTACCTTTACCTTGTTATGGTACTCAAGTATTTTATAAATTCTAGATAGAAGTCCCTTATCTGCCATGTCATTACCAAATACTTTTTCACAGTGTATGGCTTCCCTTTTTACTCTTTTGGGGAAGTTTTTGGATGTGCATAGGGATTTGATTCTTAGAAGGTCCCATTCATCTATTTTATCTTCTCCTGGTTGTAGATTTTTCAGGATGCTTGGAAGACTGTTTATGTTGTGGATTAGGACTTCTAGAGTTCTTCCAAGCTTTTTTCTAATGAAGGTTATAGTCCTTGGTTTTAGTAATACATGTATTCTTGAGAGAAGGAACCATGATACACTTAAGGGACAGATTCATGCTGTGGAGTTTGTTTTTATTAATATTTTTAGAAAAGTATAGCACTGTTTTGGTTTAATTTTTTACTCTAAGACAAAATTAGTTTACATTGAATAGATATTTAGGAGTTTATAGCCTCTGAAATGAAATTTTAATCAACAGACATTTTTTTTAAACAGTCCCTCCGAAAGGACTATCCACTTAGCATTGTATCCAAAGACGAAATTTGTAGTTGAAAGGAGTTAGAAGTTAGCCTTCATTACAGACTGGTTAATTTCAGGGTCGAAAATATGGAACGCTTCATGAATTTGCATGTCATCCTTGCGTAGGGACCATGCTAATCTTCTCTGTATCGTTCCAATTTTAGTATATGTGCTGCCGAAGCGAGCACTAATCAACAGACATTTATTGAATCTAATTAATTTGAGGGAGCTCTGGTCATTTTGTGGTAAGGAGTTGCTATGCCATTCCAAAGGCATGAAGCTTGAATCTACCAGCTGCTTTCTTGGAGAGGTATGGGCAGTCTCCTCCTGTGGAATTTTTCTGCATTAGAAAACCTGTTAGAAGGTCAGCTATTAGTTGATTCCAACTCAGTGGTACATTGTTGTTGTTTTCTGTTGTTGAGTTGCCTGAGACTCATAGTGACCCTATGTACAACAGCCCTACACCCTGTTCTATCCCGTGCCAATCTTATTGTCTCTGACACACCTACCCCCATAACCCCAGTGACTGAATCATTCCATCTCATTGAGGGTCTTCCTCTCTTGTGCTGTCCCTCCACCCTCCCAAGCATGATGTCCGTCTCTAAGGACTGGTCCCTCCGTGCAACATGACCAAAGTGTGTCAGATGAAGCTTCAGAATCCTTGCCTCCAAGGAGCAGCCTGATTTCATCCTCTCCAGGATGAATCTGTTTGTTGTCTACTCAGTACTCTTCTCCAGCACCATAGCTCAATTTTCCTTCTATCATTCCTAGTCTGTGTCCAGATCTCTGATGCATAGCAAGTAATTGCAAACACCATGGCCTGGATCAGGCACACTTTAGTCTCCAGACTGACATCATTGCTCTTCGGTACTTTGGAGAGGTCTCTGACAGCAGACTTTGCCAGTGCAATTAGTCTTTTAATTTTCTGGCTGCTGGTGCCAAGACCAGTTGTGGAACCAAGCATACTAAAGCTGTTGACAATCTCAGTCTCTTCACTATCATGATGCTGCCAGTTGTTCCAGTGGTGAGAATCTTTGTCTGCTTGATGTTGAGCATCAATCCGTATTGAAGGCTGCAATCCTTGGTCTTCTGCAGCAAGCGATTTCAGGTCCTCCTCAGTTTCAGCAAGCTTGGTTGTGTCATTTGCATAACACAGATTGTTAATAAGTCTTCCTCCAATCTTTATGCCATATTTTTCCTCATGGAGCCAAGTGTCCCAGATAATCTGCATATGGATTGAAAAGGTATGGAGATAGGATACATCCCTGGTGTACACCTTTTGCAATTTTGACAAGCAAGTGATACAGGATAGTTACAGAAAAGTCTAAGGTGGGAATGCCAGGGTTCCTGATAAGGACCAGCAGTAAAGGGCAATCAATAGTTACCTGATTCCAAAGAATTAGTATTCCGAAATAGTGACCACAATACAGCATTAATAGAGAGTGGCATGAGCTTTAGGTTATCAGTGTAACTCCCTATGGACTTTGCTATCTGAATTTAATAATCTGAATTTTGAAATCTGGTAAAGTTAGAAAAAATACTATGTTGCTGTTATTGTTAGGTGCTTTTGGGTCGACTATCACTGATAGTGACTCTGTGAACAACAGATTTGAACCTTGCCCTATGCTCACCATTCTTACAGTCTCTTGTCATATTCAAGCTCATTGTGGTAATCAGTGTGTTAAAACATCTTGTTCACAGTGTTCTCCCTTTCCCAGGATAATGTTTCTCTCTCCAAAGAGTGGTTCCTCTTGAGAATATATCCAGAGTAAATAAGACCAAGTTTTACCAATCGTACCCCAAAGGAGCACTCTGGCTGCATTTTTCTTTAAGATGCGTTTGTTTATTCTCTTAACACCACAATTCAAAGGCATCGATTTGGTCGTCTTTATTCATTGTCCAATTTATGGATGTATAGACAGCAGTTGAAAAGCTCATGGCATGGGTCATGTGCACCTTAGTCTTTCAGTTGAAATTCTTGCTCTTTAAAACTGGGGAGACATCTTTGATAGCAGGTTTCCCAGTGCACCCTTTTATTTCTTGACTGCTTCTACCATGGGTATTGATTGTAGATCCAAGTAAAATAAAATTGTTGACATTTCAATCTTTTCTCTCAAAATTATTATAAGTCAGTTTTATTTATGAAAATAAATGCAAGTAGTGTCTTTAATGGGTTCTTCAGCCTACTTTCCTTGAGTTTTTATACAATTTTTTATTTTATTTAATATACACCTTTGAATAATAATATAATTAGCTGCTTCTTTGTTTTGGAACATTACTCTTTAAAAATATTTTCAGAGTATTCTTTCTAAATATGTTAAAATTCTCATTGCCAGGCAGGTATTTGAGGACAGCTTTTTTGGTTGATTTAGTTCCATGTGTGTTTCTCTTTTCTCTCTCCTTGTAGAGCTACCTGCTGGTAAAAACATGTTTTTACTTCCTCTTGCTATCAAGCATACATGTTTTGCAACTTCGCTGGTCACAGTCTAGGTTTCCCTTCTGAACTTTCCTTTCAGAATATTTATTTATTAATGAGAGTAGTCACTTGTGTGCAGCAGAATTTTGTTTTCCTTCTTTTACTTTTAAATTGAAATTTTTCACTTCCCCAATTTGTTCTCATTTTACCGATGTCTAGATGTCAATATTTATGCGTTTCATTTCTCTGTTAACAATATCTAGTTTTCCTACATTCATGGTTCTTAAATTCCATGTTCCAGTCACTAGTGTCTGCTTACAGCTGTTCCTCCTATGTGTTTCCACACTAGGGGGCTCAACCTCAGTTGCCCTGCTAGTCTAAGTGTGCTCTGTACACAGGGTTTTCAAAGGTCTGGTATTTAGAAAGTGGATGGCCAATCCTTCCTAGTCTTTCTTAATTTGACTACGCAGATTTAGAACATTATCTGACCGACAAGCATTTTATAGAGAAGAGCAGATTAAAGATATTTCCCAGTACTAGAAAAAACCCAATACCATTGTTGTCTCCACCCTTGCCAGGTGTGTTTTGAGCCACCCCTGTCCCTGCTCCACCAGCATTTACATCTACGCCCACCTACTCCATTCAACAGCAGCCTCCCCTATCCAGCCCTTGCTGTGTTGGCCTATATGTCAGTCTTTCTGGGCTTCTATGATTCCTAACGCCTCAATCTGCTGCCAGTTTTTACCTCTGTGGGCAGTATCTCTTGACTTCAGGAGTTTTTAACTTCTCCAGGATTGTTCGGGACTCTTTTATCTTAAAGTATGTTATTCTGACCTGGGAGGCCCTGGCATCTTAAGTCATGAGCTAAACCTAAATATGTTAGAACATAGATTATTTAACAGGGGTAGTACTTTTTTCATTTATATAAAATTTTGGTAATAAGATGAAAAGAAGGTTGTGATAGCTGCTGTATAAACTGAAAGAACAGAGAGCCTATAATCTGGGGCTGGTACAATATCATCAAACAAAAATAATACATTTAAATGTGACGTATTGGCTGATTAGTCAAGTTTTCCTTGGAAGTAAGGACTGGAGAACATACGCTCTCTTTGTACTGTTATCTTCCATTTTTATTAATTTATCTTTATATAGTTCCTGCTTTCTACTGCCTTTGTCACTGCTGAAAAATGAATAGAATTCTTTTAAGTCTTATTGGATTTATTGCCAATATTTGAAATTAACTGATACTTGTATAATATCAGTTCCTTTATAGAATGGGAGGAGATTGTCCTTCCTTCTTCCGTGGAGCAGTTGGTGGCCTGGAATTGTGTGCCTTTGGGATCACAGCACAGCTTCTTGCCAATAGACCACCAGAGCTCTCTATAAATGGCAGTTGTTGTTATCTTTTATAGGATAGTTTTACTGAAAACCAAATTGATAGTTCAGTGGCTTAGTAGTAACATTTCACAGAACATAATTTGTGATCTGTATGAATTTCTTCCCTTATCTGACATAATTTTCTTAACTGTGGTACTTTTCATTAAACGATGATATATAATTTTATTTTCTCTGTCAAGGGACGATAAAAACGATCAAAAAATTTTAAGTTCTTTTGTTTAGTGGATTAATTCCGTGTTCATACACTAAGGAGCTGGACAGTGACTAAGAATCACAGAAGAAGAATAGATGCCTTCGAGTTGTGGTGCTGGAGAAGAGTATTGAACATATCATGGACTGCCAACAAAACAAATAGGTCTGTCTTGGAGAGGGTGAAACCAGATTTCTTCTTGGAGGCTAGGATTTTGAAGCTCTGTCTCACATGTTTTGGGCACATGGCCAGGAGGGACTGGTCTTTGGAGATGGACATCATGCTCAGAAGGGTGGAGGGACAGTGCAGGAAAGGAAGACTCTTGATGGGATGGATTGATACAGTAATTGGGGCAATGGAGGATGGTGTGTCAGAGTTAGTAAGAATGGGTCAGGACAGGGCAGGCTTCAGAGCTGCTGTACAGAGAATCGCCAGGAGTCGCAGGCAACTCAGCGACACATAACAACAACAACGGCAACATACTAAGGAGAGAATTATTTTACTGTTAAAATACAGTGTTTGAAACATTGGCTGCTTAGTCCAAAGACTGAAGTCAGCAGAGAGTTACTGTCTAAATTAAAAAAAAAGCAAAGCAAAAGCTTAACTGTCTTTCCTTCCAGGAATTAAGCGTGTTTTCTTTTTGAAATGAAATAGCTTCCATTGTATTTCTTGTCAGCCTTTTATTAGCCCTGTCATTTACTTTGTCTAAATGTTTATATTTTCATATATTAGGACTAAAACCCATTTCAGTTGTTTTCGTTTTTGTACGCTGTGATGTATATTTCATTTGTGTGGCAGATGAAAGAACTCAGAACTTAAAAATTTTCAAACCTGTAAGGGGAAGAATTTTCTAGTTTATGGTAATTTTTTTACAGCATTTTGTATCTGTGTGTGTGTTGAATGTGCTTGCCATTCTTACTTGTTTTTTAGTTGCTGTGGTTTGACCAAAACTTTATCGGACATTTGGTTTTCTCTTCAACTATTCATACATATTTTGGTTTGTGATATTAATAATAATCTCCACATTATCTACATTTGTATCTTCTTATTTTTCCATTTACTATCAGAAAAAATTTTATCTTTTTAATAAAATAATATTAAATAACTACAGTATTGTATTTTCCTTTGGGACAGAACAATTTCATCTACTTATTTAGTTATGTGGCTGTTGTTCTTACTAACCTAATATAGTTTGAATTCACAAGCTGCCCTGCAAGAGAGAGATGGACAATTTAGTGTCTCTCAAATCCTACTGGAGGGTCAACTATGAGTTAGTTCTGACTCACCGATACTTAATGGTTGTCCTTAAGAGATTTATAACATGGTATACAAATACATGAATCCTGTTTCTGTATCACCAGTACAAGTTGAATGAGAGATTATTGTTAAGTGCTATCGAATTAACTTGTGTTCACAGTTACCCTAGGGAGCTCTGGTAGCCTAGTGGTAAGAAGCTAAGCTGCAATCCAAAGGCACATGTTTCAAATCCACCAGCTACTCTGAGGGAGAATGATGGGTAGTCTCCTCCTGTGCACTTTTACTGTTTCTGAAAATCTGCTAGAGGGTCAGCTGTCGGTCAGTTTCGACTCAGTAGTACACAACAACAACACAGTGAACCTGTGCACACTGAATGAAACTCTGCTCAGTCCGGTGCCATCCTCATAGTCTGCTGTGTTTAAGAATATTGTTCAGCTTCTACAGTGATCCATCTCGTTGAAAGTTTTCTGTTTCATTGACTGTCCACTTTTCCAAACATGATGTCCTTCTCCAGGAACTGGCTCCTCCTGGTAATGTGTTCAAAGTGTGTCAAGCAAAGCCTTTCGATTCTTGGCTCAAAGGAGCACTTTCTCTAAGAAAGTTGTTCTTTTGTCAGTCCAGGGCATACATATTCAGTACTCTTTGATAGCACCACAGTTCAGAGGCTTCATTTCCTTTTGAGGCACTTAACGAATGCACATTGAATACATACATAAAGAGTTTTGCCCTTAGAAGATTTATTATCTGCATGGAGAAGAGATAAACCCTTGGGAAATTAAAGGAGAACTAGAAAAACAGTAATAGTTGTAATTAAGTAAGATTTGTTAAAATGTTTAGCAAAGGTCCTGATATTAACTACCCTAGAGTATTAGTTTTTTCTCTTTGATTGAATAATAATGCTGTTTGCTGCTGTTGAGTTGACACCTGGCTTATGGCAGCACAGTGCCCAGTAGAATGAAATAGTACGCAGACTCATTGCAGAGTGGGTCTTTGTGAGTCATAATTTTCATTGGCTCGATTTTTTGGAAGTAGATCACCAGAACTTTCTTTGTAGTTTGTTTTAATGTGGAAGCTATTACTGAAGCCTGTTCAGCATCATAGCAACCAGTCTCCAGTGACAGATGGGTTAGGGCCTGTGCATGAGTTACCTTGGCTGGCAGTGAACTCCCATCTTCTGCACAGAAAGTGAGCACTCTACCACTGACCTACTGCTGCTTCTGTAAACAGTCACAGTAAGTGCCATCAAATGGTAAAACAGCATTTTGATAGGGAATTTTTTTAAATTAGAGAATAATAACTGTTGATGGACTTCAGAGAGGGAAGAATTCAGGATTCTGTGAGCTGAGCAGAGTCAGAATTGGACATTAGTAGAATCTGAAAGAGAATGGATATTTTGGTGGAGGTAAACTAGAGATGAGCCTGAAACAAAGCAGAGCCCTGGAAATTTCAAGCGATTTGTGAAGACTAGCAGGCAGCTTTGCTTAGAGTGTAGCTGGTGGCCTACTTCATAGGTGGTTGTACTGCACACTCAAAAATATTGCCTCTCTGGTGGTTCAAATCCAACAGCTGCTCCACAGGATAATAGTGAGCATTCTCCTCCCACAGGATTTATACTCTTGAAAACCTACCTGAGGCTTGACTATGAGTTAGTTCTGTCTCTACGGCAGTGAGCGAATGAGTGATAGGATATGTGAGGAGGGATTATGGAAGACACAACTAGGAGGGAAAATTGGAAACAGATAGCCTTAAATTCCATTTGGCAGAGTTTGGGATTGATGTGCATGGTATGGAGAACCACCGTAAGGGTCTGTTGATTCAAATCCATCAGTGGCTCCTTAAGAGAAAGATGGACAGTCTCCTCCTGTGTGCTTTACAGTCGCAAAAACACAGTGTGGTCAGCTATGAGGTTGTTCAAACTTGACAGCCTTGTGAGAGATAATGTGCCTCCAATATTTCACTATTAGGAATATACTCCAAGGAAATCAGAGCCAAGGAACAAATGGAGATGATGTACAGCTATGTTCACTGCAGCATTATTCACCCAAATGCCTGTCAACAAATGAATAGTTAGAAAATTGAGTACATTCACAAAGTACAACACTAAAGAACAAAGGAGGATTTATGAAATATTACACAGAATGGACAAGTCTGGAGCACATTATGCTGTGTAAAATAACTCAGTCACAAAAGGACAGATACGCATAAGACTACTATTGTAAAAATAGGAGGGTAAGGGATGTGTGTGGGCTGGGGAGAGCAGCAATGGAATGTACAGACAGTAAGCACTGTGAAGGATCGGGAAGGGAGGATCAACCTGGAAAGGTCTGAAGAAAGGACACTATGGTAATTTCAGTTAGCAGATAGGAACAGAATATGTATATCTTTCCAGAAGAGGAAGAGGGAAGAGAGAAGGGGACAGAAGGAGGGGAAAACCACTAGGGCAGCAGAGATGAGTGGAAGGATGAGTGGGTGAAGGAATGGGCAAGGTGTGATGGGGATTTGATGAGACTGGGGTGATGAAAGGCATTGATCAGTGTTGTTATCTGCCTTTGAGTCAACCATGGCTCATAGCGACTCTATGCACAGTGTCTCTTAAACCTGCTCTATCCTGGGTGAATCTCACTGTCTTTGACACACCTACCCTCATTACTCCAGTTACTATGTCAGTACACCTCATCCAGGGTATTTGTTCCTCCATGCTTCCAAGCATGATGTCCTTCTGTAAGGACTTGTTCCTCCTTGGCAACAAGAGTCTCAAAATCCTTGCCTCCAAGGAACAGCTTCACACTCCCCAGGACAGACCTGTTAGTTCTCTTGGCAGTCCATGGTATGTTTAATACTCTTCTCCAGCACCACAACTCAAAGGCATAAATTCTTCTTCTGTCATTCTTATTCATTTTGCATATAGCAAGTAATTGCAAAGACCACGGCCTTGATCCAGTGCACCTTAGTCTCTAGAATGACATAGTTGCTTCGTAGTACTCTGGAAAGGTCACTGACAACACATTTACTAATACAACTCGTCTTTTGATTTTCTGACTGCTGTCAAGAGTGTTGATTGTGGAGCCGAGCAAAAGCAAATTATAACTGCTAACAACCTCAATCTCTTTTCCATCCACCATTGCTGCCAATTGACCCAGTGGTGAGAATCTTCATTTTCTTGATACTGAGCCTCAATTTGTATTGCTGACTACCGTCTTTGACCCTCTGCAGCAAATGCTTCAAACTTTCCTCAGTTTCAGCAAGCAAGATTGTGACATCTGCATAACACAAGTTATTAATGAGTCTTCCTTCAATTCTGTGGCCACATTTCTCTTCATGAAGTCCAGCCTCCCAAATGATCTGTTCTGTATTTAGATTGAAAAGATAGGAGACAGGACGCGTCCATGACAAACTCTTTCCTGATTTTGAACCATGCAGTGTTTCCTTCCTCTGCTCTGATGACTGCTGTTTGGTCAAACCATAGATTTTGCATGAGCACATTCAGGTGTTCTGTGATTCCCTTTCTCCTCAAGATTAGCTACAGTTTGTTTTGATTCACACAGTCAAATGCCTTTGCATAGTCAATGAAACACAGATGGGCATTTAATAGTAATTAATTTCATAACACAGTGTACATGAATGAAACACAGTATAGATAAGTTATTGTGTAAAACACAATGTACGATTGAAAAAAAAGAAACTTATTTGCATTAAAAAAAATTCTCCAAAGAAGTAAAAAGAGAATCCACAACTAGGAAGGTTTTAGCTCTGGTGGCCTAGTGGCAAGATGCTGCACTGCAATTCTGAAGGCACGTAGTTTGAGGCCACCAGTTGCTCCTTCCATACAGTTAACTGCCTCTGACAACCTGCCAGAGAGTCAGCTGTGAGCCAGTTCTGACCCTGCAGTACACAACGACAACTAGGAAGAATATTTGACAGTGATATATCTGACAAGTAACTTATCTCTAAAATGTGTGGAAAACTCTTTAACACCTCAACAACAATTAAAAAAAAAAAAAGACAACCAGTGGAATTATAAATTGAGTAGAGGATGTGAAAAGACATTCAGATAGCTATAAAAAGCTTGAAACACTCAAGATCATGAGCTTTCAAATAGATGCAAATCAAAACAATGACATATCTCAGCAACAATAGCAAGTCAGTTAGACAGCAAATAAATTTGATTTGGATGGATTGGAGCTCGCATGTGGTAGAAATGTAAAATGATGCAACCATTGTAGAAAGCAGTATGACTTTGATGCCAATTTTCATAGAAAACTGAAAACAGAAATACCATTTGATCCATCATCTCACTAGTAGCTATATATTCTAAAGAAATAAAAGCCCTGACATCCAAGCAGATATATGCACACTCATGTTTATAGCGGCTTTGTTCACAATAGCAAGGAGTTGAAAACAATCTAAGTGCCTATCAACAAATGAATGGATAGAGAAGAAGCGGCAGTATATTCACACAGTGTAATACTACACTGCCTTGAAAGACAAGGAACTCATGCAGTATTATTCAGAATGGGTGACCCTGGAGGACATTATGCTGAGTAAAATATCTCAGTCACAGAAGGACAAATACTGCATGGTGCCCCTGTTGTAAAACAGGACTGACCTTGGGGTTGGGGGGAGACTGAGAAAGATGGGTTCAGTAATGTATACTTCATTGAAACAGATGAGGGAGAAAACTATTTAAAAGGGATATGTGATTAGGTCTTTTTGTCATGACAGGAGTCCAGAATGAAGGCTGCATAGTGGAGTGGACCTGGGGGGTGGGATTGTAAAACAATGAAAGAATTTTTATTTTACTTTTCCAAGAGGGTAGTGTACTATGGGCAGAGGGTTGGGAGGGGAGAAAAGTGCAGCAATGTATGAATGGAAATACAAAGTCTCTGTAAATTTTCATTGAAATTAATAATAAATAAAAAAAATAAAAGCCGCAACAAGAATATATGCACACATGTTTACTGTAGCATTATTTACCTTAGCAAATACATGGGAACAGCCCAACTGCCTATCTATCAGTGGATGTGTGGATATAGATAGTAACTAATACACATACACTCAGTGGAATATTACAGGGTTGAAAAAGAACAAAATTAGGATTTGGTGCATTGCATAATATGGATGTATCTAGATGACATTATGCTGAGCTGAATAAGAGAGTCACAAAAGACAAATTTTGTATATGACTACTTTTATTAAAATCTAAAAGAAATAAACCAGTATAAAAGAAAAACATTTTAAAAATAAACTAAAGCCTTGAAACAGATGAGAGAATTGTTTAAAAGGTATATATAATTAGGTATTATTGTTTTGACATGAGTCCAGAGCAAAGGCTGCATAGTGGAGTGGACTTGGGGAGAGCGATTGTATAACAATGAACGACTTTTACTTTTCAAAAAGAACGACGAACTGGAGGGGAGGGGTGGGCAGGGAGAAAAGTGCAACAATGAATGAATGGAAATCCAAAATCTCTGTAAATTTTCATTAAAATTTATAATAAAAGAATAAACTAAAGGAAGGCTTATACACAGAAAGAGTTACAATTGATTCATTACCAGGATTGGAAAGGGAAGGAAAAGGAGGAAAAATTAGTAAACACAAAGTAGACATATATTGAGATGGGTGAAGAGAAAGGCAGTATAAAAGTAAGGTGCAGTCAGCAGGATATGACAAAAGAAATACTGTGGCGTAGACGAATGACAATCAAAAGTATAAGGAGGAAATGGGAAAAATGCGGTTACATTGTGGTAATGAAATTCATATTACAGAACAAAATATTTGTGAAAGGTTGCAAAGTTAATTTGTTTTATATAATTTCACTCAGATCACAATAAAAATATTTAAACATTTTTTATGCAAACTAATATGAAATAAAAAAATAAAAATAAAAATCCTCTTCACAGGGATAATATATAATGCCAACCAACTAAAGAATAAAAAAGAAAATCATAGGACTGACAGTTCTCTTAAAAAAAATAAAGAAAAATAATCTCTTAAAAATATATTTTAAAAAAAATGCCTACTAAAATGTAATTTAATGGCAAAATGCATTTAAAAACTCATTTGGAATTTTCTAATGATGAAGAAATGAATACATTTTACAAAGCTTGTCATTGGTACAGTCTCTGAGACCTTACAGATCCTCAGAGATACTTGTGTAGAATGTTACCTTCCTCTGAAGTGTTTCCATCCTGTGTATAGCTATATTCTCCAGGTTAGTGTTTCTTCCCAACTGAATGAAATTTTTGTTTCTCTTTGTGAATAGTTACTGCTCAGATTGGAAAGCTTGTTGGATCATTTTAATGGATTTTTTTTTTTAAAGAACATTTGGTAGACTTATTCACATCCACAGTTACAAGCTGTTACTAAAATTGACATTTTGTTCTTTTTCTGGCTAAGAGCAGTCACTTTTTTATTTTTTATTCCCCCCTTCATTGCTAACACTAGGTTAGCAGTTTGAAGCTTTCTGGGGGAGAGGAGGCATCTTTTTCATACACACATTTATTCAGTTAAGTGCCTCTTTACTTTTAGATGCACATCCTTGGTGTTAATCTAGGCTAATGTAGTTAACTTTTTTTTAAAGCTGTAACCTCACCATTGCCTTAACGCAATATCTTTTTAGGTGGTTTTGAATAGTGGTAATTATGAATATGAAATCTTTGAATGTCAAGTCTGCTATACTCTGTATCCACAGAATTTTTTTCCTTCATTGAGATCATATTCTTCCTTATCTCTCCCTCTGCTGCTTAGACTTTCTTTCTCTCTCTTTGTTTGTGTGTATGGGAAGATGGTATAAAGAAAGTATATCCATGGGTGGCACAAAAGATTGATCACTGGATTAGTGATTAAAGAATGGCAATTTGAACCCACCCAAAGCATCTGTGAAAAAGTGCCTGGTGACTTTGGAAACTCAGTGCACTGCAGTCCTTCTTTGGAGCACAGAAGTTGTTTATTTTCTTGCCTTTAATTTTTGTTGTGTTTTAGGTGAAAGTTCACAGAACAGATCAGTTTTTCATTCAACAATATGTATATCTTTTTGGTTTATGACATCAGTTAACAATTCCCTCAATATAACAGGATTCTTCTGACTTCCTTCTTAGGTTCCCCATTTCCACTCCACATAATTTGTGCCCCTTCCTGTCTGTTGAACTTCGCAGCCAGCTTTTTTCCGCAGTCATGTGCTAATTAATGTTCATGATACTTTATGTGAAATTGGATATTGTGTGATTTCAGTTAATGTTGTGCAAGTATACAGAGTCCCCAGATTATGAATGAGTTCCATTCTATTTTTAAGTCAGATTTACAACACTTTGGTATGGTTCATATCCATTGTAACTCAGTCATAAATGTACATTTCTATGCATAAAAACATGAAAATAAATTCTTCTAGATACAGTAAAATATCTTTAACATAATACAGTCATAATAATAATATAACAATAATAATAATAATAATGTATTTTTTGATGCATTTTGAAAAGTAGTGTCCACTTTTATTTTTTTCTGCATATATAATTTAATATTGTTGAAAACAGTGCCCATGTTTATTATGAATCATCATATGTACCTCACATTTTTAATATAAGAGAATTTACATGAGTATCTGTTATCTAATGCTGCTAAATCGAAATGTGACAAGTGGATGGTTTTAGCAAATAGCAATCTATTTCCGAGGAGGCTGAAGTCTGAACTCAGGGATGGGGTCTAGCATTTCCTGGACTGGGTTTGTGAGGAGGTGCTGCTATCATTGTCAAAGGTTTTCTGGTTCTTAGGTCACCTCCTGAGGTTTAGGGGGTACTGGGCTTTCTGTTGTGGGACCTAATGTGACCTGTCTGTTGGCCTAGAACTACTTATGATACCTTCTCATTTTGGGCACTGGGCAAGAAGGTATTCTCTTTCACATCCCTGCTCCTCTGAAGGATGGAATCTGGCCTACTTTGGCTTAGGTGGCAAGCCCAGCTCCAGTGCACCTTGTTCATTTCAAGCTCCTCATTGGTATTATCCTCTGAGGAAATGTCCTCAGATGACTTTTCACTTTCACAGTGACTTTCCTTTCAGCCTGGTCTTGCTGGAGGATCCCCAGGGCCTATGAGAGAAGAAAGTGTAGTTTCCTGTTTCCTGATAATACACTTGATAGTAGCAGTTGTGAGATCAGGAGACATATTGCATGCGGAAGGTCTGTAGTCAGGGACTTCACTAAATTATTGAGGAGCAGAGATGTCAGTTCGAGGACTAAGGTGCACCTCATTCAGGCCATGGTCTTCAGTCATTTGCTGTGCATCTGACAGATGGACAGTGAATAAGGGGGAGAGGAGAATTGATGCTTTTGAATTGTGGCATTGGAGAAAAGTGCCAAATAATCCCATGGACTGCCAAAAGAACAAACACACATATCTTGGAGAAGGTATAGCCAGAGAGCTTGTTGGAGGCAAAAATGATGACGCTTTGTCTCACATATTTTGGACATGTTGCTAGGAGAGGCTATTTCTTGGGGAAAGACGACATACTTAGAAAGGTAGAGGTTTGGTGGAGAGGAAGACCTTTAATCAGGTGGATTGACATGGTGACTTGTGCAGTGGGCTTGAGTGTGTCAGAAATTGTGAGAATGGCACAGGATAGGACAAGGGTCAGGTATGTTGTTTGTATGGCTGCTCTGAGTCAGTAGCACCTAACAACAACAACAACAACAACAACAACAACAACATTTCTTGATAGCACTCTCTCCCCAGGGTTGGTACATCTCTGATTCCAGCTACCTGTAGGCTGGCAAGGAGGGTGGCAGTTCTTTATTTCATTGAGGGAAGGTCAAGCTTATGTTTGAGAGCAGTGGCTAGCCTTTTTTTTAAGCAGTGTGACCAATTAATTATAATTAGATACAGTTCCATTCATGACACCAGTTACTGAAGGGAACAAGGAAAGGATGATTGGTTGGGCTATCCTGGTCTCCAGGCATATCAATTATATGTAGTAAAGAAGATACATTTTCAGGCGTGGCTGAGTTGGGCTGGATCCCAAGTAAAGTGCCTTAGCATCTGTACTTAGATTCAAGGGGAGTATGAAGAAGCCCTAGGAGAAAGATTGCAGCAAGGAACAGAAGAAAGACCTGAACACCAGGGTGTAGAGGTTCTCACTTTCCAGGCTTCTGGAATTGCTTCTTGCCCTGAGTGGGGCACTAGGTCCTCCCCCCACCATGACCCCAAGGAAGGACCCAAAGGATTTCTTCTAATCTTCAGGTGCCCAGTTTGGATGCATCCATCTCAAGAGCCACTTGGCTTGGAATTGATGAAGGGGTCTAGCGTGACTTTTCTAGGTGGGGATTCTTTGCCAGAGCATAGAGGTAGCCTCCCACGGCTCCAGCTGATACAGTGGTGTGAGAGACAAAACAGCTGAAGATTTCTGAAACCTTCCTTTTTTTTATTTCTGCCAGTTGAAAATGTGTTCCAGACAGTGACGTTTGTAGAAGTCAGTGTATCCACCACGTCCACAGAGAACAATAATTAGTTAGGAAGAGGGCGCGGTTAGGATAGGAGAACTGGACTTATTTGGCCTTCTTGTTCATATCCATCATGTTGGCACAGTACAGGTCCATGTAGTGCTGGGTTTGGATGAACAACTTCTCTGTGCATCCGAGCATTCTGGAGACAAGGAAGTAGAACATCTAAGAGAGGTAATAGCCTGAGTAGTCATGTGCGGTGGCCAGTCTCCTACAGAAGTTTGAGTAGCTGCAACTCTGCCTGCCACTGGTCCCTTTCTCCAGAAGTTGCCCTATGCAGTTTTCCTTGATCTGCTTCAGTTTGGTGTCTCCATACTGGATGAACTTGTAGGTCAAGGAGGTTTTAGTATGGGTCCAGGCCTGAGGAAGCTTCCAGAACCCTGACTTGTTGGTGGGCAGGAACACTTTGAGGTCAGCAGCGTCATTCTTCTTCAGGAATAAGATGGAATTGTTGGTGAGGACCTCCAATTTCTTAGACAGTATTCTTGCATATTGGCTCAGTGGGTGCAACTGTTGGTTTTTGGCCCAAGTCCTGCTAGCCTCGTAGAAGTAGAAAGAGTGGCTGCCGATTCTTAGCTGACTGCACCTTAGTAAAGAATGATTATGCTTTGGCTTTCAGTCTTAGGTCATGAAAGTTACTTATGTAGGGGAGTTGAAAATGAAATTTCGTGAGGAGGGCCTGTCTGGTAGGAAGGTTTGAGAGATAGGAAAGAGAGTGTGTTGTGGGAATTGACTGTGGACCAAAGGGAACCTTCCTTATGAACGAAAAAGTTTATTAACGTACAGCTATTACTGATGTGAACAAATACTAAAAAAAAAATTCACTTCCATCAAGTCAGTTCTGACTCATAGGGACCCTCCATTGGGTTTCCAAAGTGGTAAATCTTAAAAGGGAGAGACTGTCTATCTCTGCCCTGCAAAGCTGCTAGTGGATTTAAACCACTGGAAATGTGCAGTCTTTTAGCCTGTAGCAGACTATGTACCATTTAGTGCTTTAACTGAGAATTTGGGTCAGTAGAACGTTTTGTGTGTAGGGGGGGAAAATCTTTGTAGTGCTGTGTTTAGAGATGGAGATATTGGCTTTGCAAACCAATATCCCACTATCTACTATACTCAAAAAAGCCCCACTACCAATGAGTCAATTCTGACTTGCAGTGATGTTACAGGATAATATAGGACTGCCTCATTGGGTTTCCAATGCCATGAATCTCTACAGAATCCAGCTGCCACATATTTGTCTTAAGTGGTGAAGTAGCTGCTGAGTTTGAACTACTCACTGTTTTGGGGTTGGCAGCTGAATGCTTTAACTATTGTACCACCAAGGCTCCTCTCTATCTCCTGCGGAGTCATCTCAAATTATCCTTATTTGTTAAAAAAACCACTGTAGCAAAAAAACCCCAAAAACAAAACAACAAAAAAAACCCAACAAACCCAAACAAACCAAAAAATCCAACACCAAAAAAACCCAACAGCAACAACAACAAAACCTCAAAAAACCATGCCACTGTAACTAGATAAAATACAGATTATCTATGAGGACTATTTCAGGATGCCTCACTAGTTTGTTAAAAGTTAAAATACAGACTTAGGTGCAGTTTTGTATTGAATACAGGTTCTGTACTTTAGATTTAAATAGTCATCCCATTGTCTTTTATTTCTGTTTATTTTTAGAATTACTGTTTTTACCTATTGCTTTGCCTCTGGCATAATTGTATAATGCATATGCTACTTGCCATGTATGTTATATTAGACCCATTGGCCATACCTGTGCCTCACACAGAGTAAGCACTCATTTATATTGTTCAATTAATATTGTTGAGTGAGTGGTATTTGTCATGTACTCCTTAAATTTCTCTTTATCAGAATACTGTACTGCAGTATCTTAGTATTTTTTTATGTACATACGTATGCTGATCTTGTACCCTAGTTGGAAATGTGAGTAGGAACTTGATTTTACTTGCTTTTCTTGTAGTACCCTTTAGAGCAGTTTCTACAGTAATGCCCACCCTTATAGTACTGTCTAGCTTAGTTGGTGTCTGGTTCCTGGACACACAATTAAATGGAATAATATTGATCAATTTTATTTCCTTTTTAGGAGACTGAAAAAGGTCAAGTCAGAAATGAGGAATTTGGAAGAGAATCAAAACAGCTAGTACATACTTGTCTGTCAGTTTGAGATTGTATGTAGAGTGCCATACTTTTGTAGTATAAAGAGCTGGGATTCTGGGACAGCCTCATTCCTTGCTCCTCAGCAGCCTATTATTAGCTTTGTTTTTGACCTCTTAACTGTGTCATAGATGGTTTAGCTGAATGGTTCTCAGTGTGGTCTCACCAGTAACATTAGCATCATCTGGGTACTTTTTATACAAATGAAACAAAAACAGGCCATGTAGGTGATACAGTTTGAGAACTACTGCTATGTTATTGCTAATGTGCCTATTGAGTTGCCTGTAACTCATGTACAATAGTGTTGAGCCCTGCCTTATCCTGAGCCAACCTCATCGTCTCCGACACACTTAATCCATATCCCAGTCACTGAGTCAATCCATGTCATCCAGGGTTACCTCTCCTGTGCTGTCCTTCCCTTCTTCCAAACATAATGTCCTTTTCCAAGAACTGGTGCCTCCTGGCCATGTATGTGCCCAAAGTATATGAGATGAAGCTTCAAAATCCTTGCCTCCAGGGAGTAACTTGGTTTCATCCTCTCCAGAACAGAGTTGTTTGTTGAGTACATGGAATGTAAAAAAACACTTTTCTCTAGCACTACAACTCAAAGACATCAGTTTTTCTATCATCCTTAGTCATTGTTCTGCTCTCTGATACATAGTAAGTAATAGCGAAGTCCATGGCCTGGATCAGGTAGGTGCACCTTAGTCTCCAGACCAACATCATTGATCTCAGTACTCCAGAGAGGTTCTTGACAGCAGTTTTCCCCTATGCAGTACGTCTTGATTTTCTGACTGCTGGTGTCAAGAGTGTTGATTGTGGAACCAAGCAAGCTGTAACTGTTAATAATCTCATTCTCTTCTCCATCTGTCATGGTACTGTCAGTTGGTGCAATAGTGAGAATCTTTGTTTTCTTGATGTTGAGCTTAATCCATACTGATTGCTGCAGTCCTTGACCTTCTGCAGCAAACAACTTGTCTCTTCTTCTGTTTCAGCAAGTAAGGTAATGTCGTCTTCACACTGCAGGTTCTTGATGAGTCTTTCTCCAATCCTGATGCCACATTGCACATCATTAAGTCCAGCCTCCCAAATGATCTGTTCCTGCAAATAGATTGAAAAAATAAAGAGATAAGATAGATCTCTGATGCACACCTTTTCTGATTCTGAACCATGCAGTGTTTCCTTGCTCTGTTTTGCCTACTTCTGCATAGTCCAAGTATAGGTTTTGCATGACCACAATTAAGTGTTCTGGGAGCAGAGAACAATCAGATTTGCAAGCTGGGTTTAGTAGAGGCCGTGGCAGTAGGAACATTATTGCCATTGTTAGATGGATGTTGGCAGAAAGCAAAGGGTTGTCATAGGAATGTCTATCTGTGTGTTAATTGTGGAGCTTTGAGTCGTCTTGTCATTGATTTAGTTAACTGATTTGTGAAAGACCCTTAACCATTTAGTACCTGTTTTTTTCCCTTTTATGACATCTAGCTGTATTTAAGAAATGTGGATTATTAGTTGGTTCTTTGCAGTTCAGAACCTACATACATACTAATAATATTTTAACCCACATCTGGCATTACCATGTCAAATGCTACACTGTTTTTAGGAGAGAGGACTAGAGATAATGATTATAAGCCAAGAAAAGCCATGTGAATTGACTGAATATAAGGTAAGCAGCAACCTAGATTTGAGAGCATAATGTAATCCAGCACATTTCAGAGGGAATAATTGTTTATAGAAAGTAATAACCTTTAAAGAAGATTATTAAATTTTCATTGTACCCTATTTTTTAGTTAAAATAAACCATATTACTGACTTGTACTTTTCAAATATTTTAGTTTGTGAGTTTGTATTTAAAGTGAAGGTGGCACCCTGAAACCTACAGCATCCCTTTTCAGCAGGAAGTAGCTGAGAGAATACCCCATCCCCTTTTCCTTAGGAATCAGGGTGAAGTCTCTCTCAGGGAGGAGTGATAGGGAATGGCAAAGGACACACTGACAAAGGAGATTAATCAGAACTGGCTTTGACAAGCACTGTGGCAATTGGACAATTAAAACAGACTTTCAAGGGGGGGGAAAAGAAGAATGAACTGAGGAGGAGGGTAGAGAAAATAGTGCAACAATGAATGAATGAAAACCCTAAATCTCTGTAAATGTTCATGAAAATTAATAAAATATAGTAAGTAAAAAAAAATAAAGTGACGGTGGAACCTTTAATTAGTCATTTTCTAATACTTTATTTTGTATTTTTGTAATGTTTGCTAACTTTACATTTCTGTATTTAAAATTTTATTGGAAGTTTATATAATTGTTTAGAATATATACTAAGAATTTTAAGAAAATATGCCCAAGATAAGATGAAGTTTCATCATCCTTGTCTTTCTCTATGGAAATGGATCATTATTTAAATGAAGTTCATATTTTCCTTCCACCACAAAGCCGAACTTCTTGTTCTTAAAGATAAATATTCTTCCCTTTCATGACATTCGACAGAGGAACAGCTGACACTATCCATCCCCAACTGCCATTTTGTTTGGTTTTTTAAAATATAAAATTTTTGTTTTATACTGGTATACTTAAAAAGATTAATTTACATTGTTTTTAATACTGACTCTTTACCATTTCCTTTACTCACCCTTCCTTCCACCCATCAAACTGTGCAACCCTATGATTACTCCCTAACCCCTGCTCATCCTCATCCTTCTGGTCCCATCCTCCCTCCCTTAGATCCTCACCACGGTTTACTAGTTACCTATTTCTACAATAAGATTTATACAGTATTTGTCCTTATGGGTCCGAGTTAGTTCACTTAATATAATGCTCTCCAGTTCCTCTCAAGTTAGGTAATAATTTCTAAAG
>NW_006399769.1:19422905-19439389 GCF_000299155.1 Elephantulus edwardii
TTATAATGATAAATAATTTATAATTTATAATGTTCCTACATGGTGCATAGTATTCTGTCATTGATTGTGTTTGAACATTTGGGCTATTTCCATGTCCTTGCGATGGTGCATAATGCTGCTATGAACATTGGTGTACAAAACTCTGTTTATGCCTCCGTCCTGTTTTCTCAGGGTATATTGTTAGCAGTGGAATAGCTGAGTCGTATGGAGTTTCTATGTTCAGCTTTTTGAGGAAGCATCAAACTGCCTTCCAGAGTGGTTGTACCATTTTACAATCATACTGACAGAGCATAAGAGTTAATACCTCTTCACATCCTCTCCAACATTTATTATGTGTTGCTCTGTTAAACTTTGCCACTGCTACTGGGGTAAGATGGTATACATTGTGGTTTTTTATTTGCATCTTTCTTGTTGCCAGTTATCTTGAGCATTTTTTTTTTTCATTTATCTGTTGGCCATCTGAGTGTGTTTAAAATAAACTTTTCAGTGATGTCAGTTATTCTGAATTGTAGCCATATTTAAAGGAGCTCAAAGTAGCTACAAAGAAGAAGGATGGGAAATCTCCATTCATGTGATTAATAGTCTCTGAAAGTCCTCTAGAGGAACAGTTACGAATGTTTTCTGACCTGAAGGTATATAACAACAATGACTCTCATTAATTTTGTAATAGAAGGTAATTTAAAATTCTTTCAGCAAATAATGATGGGAAAATCCTATGGAGTAAGGTTAGGGTGTTGTAGGTAATTAATGTAGTTGCTGTCAAGTAAGGTGGTGGTTGTGAGACACTCATGAGTTGACTATGACTTGTAATGACTCTGTGAAACACAGATCTGAACCTTGCCCTGTATGGCACCATCCTCATAATTTCTTTTATGCTCAGTCCCATTTTGGTAGTCATTGGGTCAGTCCTTCCTCTGGAGGGTCTTCCTCTCTTTCTCTTACCCTCTGCCATTCCCAGCATGTTGTCTTTCTCCAAAGTCTGATTACTCATGAAAATATGCCCAAAATAAGGTAAAGTTTCATCATCTTTGCCTCTAAGGAACACTCTTGATTTTACCATAAAGATGTATCTGTTTGTTCCTTTGGCAGTACAATATTCAGTATTCTTCTCCAGTACCACCTTTCTGATGAATAGGAAGCAATTGAAAATACCATATCTTGGATTAGATGTACTTTAGTCTTTAAACTGAAATACTTGCTCTTTTATAACTTGGAGAGGTTCTTAACAGCAGATTTCCCTTATGCAGTGGTGGTGTTGTTGTTATGTGCCATCAAGTTGCTTGCGACTCAGCAACCCTATGTACAACAGCCCTAAACTCTGCTCTGTCCTGTGCCAATCGCACTGCCTCTGACACACCCATCCCGATTATCCCAGTCTCTGAATCAATCCACCTCATAGAGTCCCTTCCTCTCCTGCGCTGTCCCTCCACCTTACCAAGCATGATGTCCCTCTCCAGGGACCTCTCCCTCCTTACAACATGTCCAAAGTATATTAGACGAAGCCTCAGAATCCTTGCCTCCAAGGAGCAGCCTAGTTTAACCCTCTCCAGGATGAATCTGTTTGTTTTCCTAGCAGTCCATGGTACCCTCAACACCCTTCTCCAGCACCCCAGCTCAAAGGCATCAATTCTCCTTCTATACTCCTTAGCAATTGTCCCAACTCTCTGATGCATAACAAGTAATTGCAAAGACCATGGCCTGTATCAGATGCACCTTAGTCTCCAGAGAGACCCCATTGCTCTTCAGAACTTTGGAAAGGTCCCTAACAGCAGACTTTCCCATTGGAATACGTCTTTTAATTTCCTGGCTACTAGTGTCTAGAGTGTGGACTGTGGAGACAAGCAAACTAAAGCTGTGAACAATCTCAGTCTCTTCACCATCCATCCTGATGCTGCCAGTTGGCCCAGTGGTGAGAATCTTTGTCTTCTTGCAATACATCTTTATATTTCTTGATTGCTCCCACTATGAGTGTTTATTGTAGAACCAAGTAAAATGAAATTATTGACAACTTTAGGATTTTCTCTGTCTGCCATAATGTTACATATCTGTCTAGGGGTGAGGATTTTTTGTCTTCTTGATCTTGAAATATGATCAATATTAAAGGTTGTAATCTTTAATCTTTTGCAGCAAGTGTTTCAAGTCTTACACTTCTATAAGACATGCATCATCAATGCATAAAATAGTTGGCTGTTGGATATTTTATATACTAGTTTTGTAAATGTGACATATTGGCTCTCTAGATAGTTAATAAATGAAGAGTAGATACAATTCTTAACAAGTTATTTTATTTTATTTTTATTTTTTTTAACAAGTTATTGTAAACTCATATGATAGGCTTCCTCTGCTACCATATTTTGAGATATGAACTACTCACAGTGGATCAAACTGAGCAAGAAGCCCAGGTGAACCTCTCAGATTTCCGTTTGTGGGACCTAAAGAATTCATTTCTTCCTTGAAGAAATAGTCTACATTCAATATTTATTGTGACAACAACAAAGAATTTTCTAGTACTGATGTTCTTTGTTGTTCTGTTTCCAGTTCATAAATTAAGCCAAAATTATGCCTTCAGTTTAAACATATAGTTTCTGTAAATGGAATGATTTTCATGTTTATCAGTTATATTTGATTTGTACCATTTGCTTAGTCTAAACTAGGTTTTTGCAATCAAAGCAATATACCTAGCCAACTTCTGGAGAACAGATGATTTTCATCATTAATAGCGTTGCAGACTAGAAGTATATTTTGACCCAAAGAAAACTCAGCTTCCATAAAATTAAATTTGATTCATCACAGACTTCCTCTGAGTTCCCAAGGCTGATGTAAATTTTAAAGGGAGAATATAGCCCAGCATTCTCTCCCTGGTGGATTTGAATATAACCTATCCATTCTCTCACTGGTGGATTTGAACCATCAGAGACAATTACTTGGTTCCCTTCTGAGTCAGTAATTCACATTATAAGAAGAAAAATTATTCCATGAAGCAAGATTTGAATTTCTGTTATTTATGGGTGAATCTGCAGATGTGAGAATTTCAGGTTCTAAAGTCGTTTCACTTTCTATCTCATTGTTACTATTTTTACTTTTGTAAGGAATAGTTGTAAGATTTAGAACAAATTTCATTTTGACTGTATTGCTATAATTTCAGCGCTGTTGGTGCTAGTACTATGGTTTGTATCCATTAAACTCAAGCCTTTAGTGGAAGAAAGGTCTTCTGATTCATTACCCCATTGCCACAGTCACTGAGTCAATCCATCTCACTGAGGGTCGTCTTCTCTTGTGCTGTTGCTCCACCCTTCCAAGCATGACTGGTCCCTCCTTGCAACATGCCCAAAATATGTCAGATGGAACTTCAGAATCCTTGACTCCAAGGAGCAGCCTGGCTTTACCCTCTCCAGTACGAACTTGTTTGTTCTTCTAGCAGTTCATGGTGTATTCAATATTCTTCTACAGCACCACAGCTCAAAGGCATCAATTCTCCTTCTATCATCCCTAGTTATTGTCTAGCTTTCTGATGCATAGCAAGAAATTATGAAGCCCGTGGCCTGGAACAGGCACACCTTAATCTCCAGTCTGACATTATTGCTTGTCATTACTCTGGAGAGGTCCCTAGTGGCAGACTTTCCCAGTGCAATTAATCTTTTAGTTTCCTGATTGTTGCTACCAAGAATGTTGAACCACTTAATTATTACCATTTCATTTTAAAATTGGTTATTTGGGAGCAAATAAATATGAATTAATAGAGTATAAACAAAATTTATCAAATAGTTGTGATTTATAAAATGAGCTATACATTTGAATTTTCACATTAACAGAATTTTCTATTTATAAATTATTAAATGAAAAATTGAACATGTAGTTTTTTAGATCCAAGATTGTAGATTAAAAAAAAATAGAGCTTGCAAGGTTGTTGGAAATCAGTTAATTTGTTTCTGACGTTTGCTGTTGGCCTTTCAGAGATGTCTGTGAGTAGTATTTATCTTGATGTAATGCTTAAAATTGTAGGTGATTACATTCCATCCTTCTTTGACACGGTGTCTTCACAGTTCATTCTGTATTGCTAAAACTAAACAAGGGTGACAGTGATCTCAAAAAGCCCAGTACAGATACAAGGAAGGATATGCTCAAGCTGAAGACATACTTGGATTTGCTCTGTGTAGCATCAGATATGTAACAAGTCGCATGATTGTGTTGTCATTGGCTTGTCTGTAGAGAAGTTGCACTGCTAATCCAATGCTGGCTTGAATCCACCAGTGACTTTCAGCAATCTGTGTGATTTACAGCCTTTGTAAAACCCAGTAGAGGTCTTACTGTGTTGCTTCTTACTGTATGGCTGTGAGTTTGAGTTGGGTTATTTTTGTGCATATTCTTAAGTTACTGAAAAAGATAAAAGTGAAATTATATAGAATTGTTACAAAAGGAAGAGGAAAATGTGAATATTGTTATATGCACAGAGTTCAGGGTACTTTTCCATGTGTCCTGTCTGGTTGGCATTTGTGGGTCTTTTCTTTGGACAGCTGATGCCTTAAACATACATTTCTTTTGTTTATTGGGTAATCTGCCCTTGACCATACATTATCTTGGTGGTATTTGAAATACTGATGATATAGCTTCCAGTGTCATACTAATTACTGACTCATTGCTGTCAAGTAGGAGCTGACACACAGCTGATCCTTTGGTGAATTTTTAGAGGCTGTAAACAGCACAGGAGGAGATTGCTTATCATTTTTCAACAGAAGGACTGGGGGATTTGAACTCCCAGAAAGGCACTAATTTTATGTTAGCAGTGTAACTTTCTACAGACTACATCACCAGAGTTCTCTCCACCATCATGTTATTGTTGTGTGCTGTTGGGTTGGAAACAGCTCATCCCTGACACTCCATTGGGTTTTCAAAGGCAGTAAATCACATGAGAGGATGCCTATTTTTCTTTTGCAGAGTAGCTGATAAATATGAATCATGTGCCTCTGGGTCAGTGGTGACATTTTTTACAGCTAGATCCTCAGTTTTCAGCCTGACATCATTGCTCTTGAGAAATTTGGTGAGGTCCCTGACAGCAGACTTGCCTAGAGCAGTGTATCTTGACAAACTGGTAGGTGGGAGCTAATGTTGAAGACCTTTAGACAGACCTCCTCTCCTCCTCATGAAGTTCTATGAGTTACTCTAACATTTCATTGTTTGACCAATTGCATTGGGGAACCTGCTGTCAGAGACCTCTCCAGAGTGCTGAAGAGCAGCAATATCAGGCTGGAGGCCAAGGTGCACCTAATCCAGGGCATGGTCTTCACAATTACTTGCTATGCATCACAGAGTTGAACAGTGACTAAAGACGGGAGATGAAATATTGATGCCTTTGAGCTGTGGTGCTGGAGAAGAATATTGGACATACCATAGAGAACTAACAGGTTTGTCCTGGAGATGGTGAAACCAAGCTGCTCCTTGGAGGCATGGATTTGAACCTCATCTGACATACTTTGGGCATGTAGCTAGGAGGGACTGATTCTTGACCTGGATTATGATTGGAAGGGTGAAGCAACAGTGCAGGAGAGGGAGACCGTGGATGTGATGGATTGACACAGTAACCAGGGTAATGGTAGGTGTGTTGGAGGCAGTAAGGTATACTTAGGGTAGGGCAGGATTCAGAGACACTGTGCATAGGGCTGCTATGAGTCGCAGAGGACCAGAAGACACATAACAACAAAAAGAACCTAGTTTAAATTGCTTAGATGCAATATATTATTTCCATTTTAAATGTTTATGTTAATGATTCTATCTTAATATATCTTAATAGCTTGTTTTTAACACCTGTATTTTACTGGAGATAAAATGTTATAGTTTATAGTAAAATAGAGGTTTTTATAAAAAATTTTTGCATATTTACATCCCTCCTCCTTCCTCCCGTCCAATTTTGCAATGCCCATTTGGTTCCAGATTGTTGTCATACATGTAATACCTAATCATATATTCCTTTTGGACTGTTCTTCCCCTCATCTGTTCCAATCTAGTGTTATCTACTTTTTTCCTATTCTTCCCTCACCCTCCCATGTCAGTCATATTTTATAACAGAAGTGTATTTGTCCTTTTGGACAGAGATATTTCACTCAAAATAATGTTCTTTAGGATCACCTATGTTGGGTAGTGTTTTCTGAGTTCATTGTTTTACAGTGCTGCATAATATTCCATTGTGTGGATGTACCATAGTTTTTCTATCCATTTGTTTATTGCTGAACACTTCAGTTGCATCTGTGTCTTTGCTATTGTGAGTAACACAGCAATAAATATGGGTATGCAAACACCTGTTTGAGTTGTGGCTCTGGTTTCTCAGTAGTGAAATTGTTGGGTCAAATGGTATTTCTGTTTCTAACTTTTTGAGAAAGCACCAGACTGCCTCCTATAGTGGTTGTACCATTTTACATTCCAGCCAACAGTGAATAAGAGTTCCAGTCTCTCCACAACCTTGCCAGTATTTTTTTTTGCTGCCCTGTTGAACTTTGCTATTATTGCTGGAGTGAGATGATCGATATCTCATTGTTGTTTTCATTTGCACCTCTCATAGTAGGGATTTTGAACATGTCTTATGTATTTGTTTGCTATCTGAGTGTCTTCTTTGGGGAAGTGTCTGTTCATATCTTGTAGGAATTTTTTTGAGAGGCCATGAACAGGCCATTGTTTAGATTTTTCTTTTCCACTTTCCCCCACCTCCCACCCCCTGTATAGTAAATTTCCTAAAAGGCAAGTAGAGAGGTCTGGTGGCTTAGTAGTAAGGAATTTCACTGTCAAGAGTCACACAGTTCAAATCTACCAGCTGCTCCATGGGAGAAAAATGGGCAGTCTCTATTCCCATGCAATTTAAATGCCTTTGAAAGCCTGTTGGCACTTCAGCTATGAGTCAGTTCTGATTAGATGGCACACAACACCAACACCTACAAAGGGGAATGGGATGAAGAGTGGGGATTGAAAAGAAAGGAAGCTATTGATTGTTTCTAGGGGAGGGCCAGGTTAAAGTCACTCAAGAAAAAAAAATCCATTATGATTTACATATATACCGAAGCTCTGAGAACTCTTTAATTTGCAACTCTTAATTGAACTCTTAATTGTGAGAAGGTGTGATTTTACTCTTACCCTTTTTCCCTATCTTCACTTCAAAATGCCTTAAAAGACAAACACTTGAGTAGGCTATAAACCTTGAATATATATATGCCAATGCTTAATATTGTGGCCTAGTGGTAAGAAGCTGTGCTGCAATCCTAAAGTGGCACGCAGTTTGAATCTAATGCCTCTGAAAACCCACTGGAGGGTCAACTATGACTCAATTCCAACTCAACAGCACCTCCACAACAACATACTTAATATTGATTGTTTTCTGTTATAAACTCTTAAAGGATATGTATGAACTGTGCACTGTAACTTCCCTGCTGTTCTTATTTGGTGCCATCAAGTTGACTATTATTTGAATGTTGCCCTGTCCTATGCCATCCTTACTGTCTCTGACATGCTTCAGCCCACTGTTATAGTCATTAAGTCAGTCCATCTTGTTGAGGATCTTTTTCTCTTTCTCTGACCTTCCTAAATTGCCAAAAAGATAAAAAAAGTCTGCCTTGGAGGAAGTACAACCAGAGTGCTCTTTGGAGGTAAGGGTAATGAAATTGCAGTCTGACAGACACTTAAACATGTTGTAAAGGAGAGGCCAGTCTTTGGAGAAAGAGCTCCCTGACATGATTAGATATTATTGTTATGATAGGAGTCCAGAACGAAGGTAGTAAAGTGGAGTGGACTTGGCGGGGGGAAGAACTGAACAACAGTGAAAGAATTTTTTTCTTTTACTTTTCAAAAAGAAAAGCGAATTGGGGAGGGGTGGGCAGGGAGAAAAGTGCAACAGTGAATGAATAGAAATCCAAAGTCTCTGTAGACGTTCATGAAAATCAATTAAAAAAAAAGAACCATTGTTTTGTGGTAGATAAGTGTCATAGAGTTGAGCATTATGCATAGTGACTCCGTGGACAATAGAGGTCTTTTTTTTTTCTTCACCTTTTTCATTTTTAGGTATATATTTGCATACTTTTTGATAGATATGTAGAAGAAATATTTTTGTAACCCTCTTTTTTTATCCTATCTTCTAAACGGTCTTTTCTCCATAGAGTTATTGTAAAAATTCATTTGAGCTGAATGGAGTGTTCTCTTCCTCTTTTCAGGCCCAGATTGCCTTTCTTCAGGGAGAAAGGAAAGGTCAAGAAAATCTGAAGAAGGATCTGGTGAGGAGGATCAAAATGCTGGAATATGCTCTGAAACAGGAAAGGTAATTCAGTAAAAAGGAAGATAGTATTTTCTCAAATGATAGAATAATTTTCTTGCCATTCTTTAACGAAACAGAATTACTTTGTATAGTATAATTAAAGACGTTTCTCTTGGAAACATTTTCAGGAGTAGTTTTACTGTGTTAATTTTATAATGAATAGTTTAATGTAAATAATAGTGAGCAATAAATTTATTTCTATGATTTATAAATTTTTAGCAGCTTTCTTTGCCTTGTCTGTTAGGTTTAGTTAGTGTTGGGTTGTTTTTTTTTTAAATTTATGTTTTTTGGGGGTAGGGGCTGTTTTTTGTTTTTTTTTTGCCTGGAGTTGAAGTAGTATTTAAATTGTAAAGGAACTTTCCAAGTTGTTTATTCCTTTCTTTGTCATCTGGTATTTCTCAGTTAGATATATTAGGAAGAAAAATTCTCTGGTTGAGATTCTTTATAGAGATGTTTTTGTATATGTGTTTTGTTATTTGCTACCAGCTCTTTCAGTCTCTTCAGAAGCTAATCCTACCTTTTGAGTTTGTTAGTGTGTAAGAAAGGGAGCTTTGGTGGCCACCTAGTAAGGACCTGTACTGCCAACCTAAGGTGCATGGTTTGAATCCAACAGTTGCTCCACTAGAGGGTCAACTCTGAGTTGCTTTCAGCTTGACAGTACATGATTACAAGTGTGTATGATAGCTAAGTAATATTGTATCACAAAATAAGTCTTTAATGAGAATTTAGGAAATGATCATGTGAATTACTTTAATATGCCTTAATATATGTCTTAAGATTTTTTGTTTAACCATTGAAATTAGTTCTTTGGTTTATGTAATTGAATGGTTAGTAGTAATACTGAAATTTTCTGTTTTCTTGCACTTTTTATGATTCCTTAGCCTATTTTTCTCATCTTTTTGAAGGAGATGGATAGGCTTGTAGCTTGTCTACTCTTCAATATGGTCATCAAGAAATTGTCTTCAGTACATTCTTTAATTTTTTCCCCCTATTAAGTAAAAATAGCAAAACAGGAGTCCAGACTTTTCTGTGCAAACAAAGGAAGTTTATTAGGGAAAATACTTTGCAAATGGACACATGGCAAGCAATGCCTTGTCCTTCCATGATGCAGGGAACAAAGGAGGAAGTGATTGTTTTAATGGCTCTGGAGGTGGAGAAAGAATATATGCTCATTTACAAGAGAGTGGCATTTTTCAAAGCATATATTTGCCAAAAGGAAGAGATCATCATGTTTATTCATGGGAGGAATATAGGATGTCATATGCACAGTTGTTCTTTCAAGGTATCTGCCACCAGAAGTGCTTTTTGGTTCTTGTGGGGAACATGTCCAGATGTTCAGGATGGTCCTGAGTATGCAAGGATCAGAAGATTTCACAAACACGTATGTAGCTTTAAAGATGGCCATCTGTAGGTGAGATGCTTGGTCATCATGGAGCATGCCTTTCCACGATGGCTGTTTTGTAGAGAGTCTTATAGGAGTCACTAACATGACACCTGAAAATTTAGCAGAGTTAAAAGTTGTTAAGAAGGAACGGCTGAAAGTGCCTAGGCTGCTCATCTAGAGGATGTTCATGGGTCTTGTGATGCCTGCAGTAGCTGAATCCTGGCTTTCCTGACTGAGTCATCTCATGGCATAATTCTTTAATTTAGCACGTCATGTAATGAGGGAAAATTAAGAACGTCTGTGATTCAGAGTAAACCTAGTAGTAATTCAGTTACTAAGTTTTCCCTTCTTACTCATTGAAAAGTTTATCTTTGATAGAGAGTGGAAAGATAATACTAGAAGGGAGTGAAACTCAGCTGTTGGTTGTAGGGTGGAGAGGCAGTCTAAAGCAGTTAAAGAATTTAAACTTGATGAAGTTCTCAAAATTGTCTTTATAGGCTAAAAGGACACTTCCCTTTTAAAAATTATTAACGAAATAGTAGTTTTCTGATGCTTTCTTAACTGTTGCAGGCTTTCCCAAAACTGCCATAAAGTAGTGTTAGCAGATAATATTGATGAATAACAAATACGATGACGTGGGTTCCCAACTATCCAGGAATAGTGCAGACTTAACAGGTTAAAGCCATAGCCAAGCACAAGATTGATGTGTATGTATACTTTTTCACATTAACGCTGTAATTTTAAGTATAGCATTTCCTTGAATTCTAAGAGTCATTCCAGCGTGCTATCAAACTTGAGAGGATATCAGGAAATTCTCAATGTGAAATTAGCTGATCATAAACAAGATCAAGGCCACTTTTGCTTTTGACCAGCTCACTACATATTTAGAGTTTCCTCATACCCTCTCAAGTTTCATAATATGCTGGAATGGATCCTAGAACTCAAGGAAGTGCCATACTTAAAATTACAGTTTTAATTAATTACAGTTTTATTGTGGAAAAAGTATACAGGTCAAAGCCAGTCAAAGGGAGAGATGCATACACAAGGTCTGAGAGGGCCAAGCAACTTCTGTGTCCTTTCTCTTTAGAGCCAGGTTGTCATCTTCCCTGCACATTTATCTGTGACAATAGGCAGAAGAGTGCCTCCCAAGCAGGATTTCCTAGGCTTTGGTGTCCACAGAGTTTGTTGTTGTTGTTGTTGTTGTTGTGTATTATCCCACAACTTGGGTTGGAACCCACCACTAGCTGACTCACCAGCAGATTTTCACAGGCAATTAATCACGTGGGAGGAGATTGCCCATCCTTCTCCCCCAGAGCAGCTGACAGATTCACACTGTATGCCTTCAGGATTGCAGGCAGATTCTTACCAGTAGGCTACCAGAGCCCCCTAGACTTTTTATTGAGACTCTTACATTTTGTTGTTAGGTGTCATCAGTTGGTTATGACTCACAGGAACTCTGAACAACATTTTTTACCCTTTCCTTATCTTGCATCACCTGAACCATCCTCAGAATCTCTGCTGCATTCCAGTCCATTGTTAAGGTCAGTAAGTCAGTCCATCTTGTTCAAGGTCTTCCTATCTTTGTCTCCATTTTTCTCAGCATGATGTCTTTTTCCAGAGATTGGCCCTTTCTGACATTATCTCCAAAGTATGTGAGACAGAATTTCAGTATCATTTCCTCTGAGTAGTATCCTGGTTTTACTTCCTCCAAGACAGACTTCTTTGTTCTTTTGGCATTCCATGGGATATTCAGTACTCTGCTCCAACACCACAATTCAAAAGCACTGATTCTGTCATCGTTATCCATTGTCCAACTTTCAGATGTACAGGAAGAAATGGAAAAGATGTTGGCCTGCATCAGGCACACCTTAGTCTTTAAATTTTGTTGTGCCATTAATTAAGTCATTGACCATGTGAGGAAATTTACTGTCTATTGCTCTTCTAGATGGTTGCCCTGATATACCATATTTAAGGGCTGAAAGCTCCAACTATCTAAACACTTGGTTTGGTCTTCCTGGCATGACTAGCTCAGACTATCAGAGGACCCACCAAGAGTCCCCTTGTTAGCATCAACTATCAGATGTGTTTTTA
Organism: Elephantulus edwardii; assembly: GCF_000299155.1. Taxonomy (NCBI): domain Eukaryota; kingdom Metazoa; phylum Chordata; class Mammalia; order Macroscelidea; family Macroscelididae; genus Elephantulus; species Elephantulus edwardii. Next base: position 19,434,671 of record NW_006399769.1, read on the forward strand.
TGGATACCGATGAGTAACAAAGATCCTTTAGTCACTCAGCAGTTTTGAAGGATTGAAAGACTACATCCCAGGAACAGGGGACAAAAGATTGCCAAGTCTAATTGTGCATACACATGTCTAATTGATGTGTTATTCACAATAGCAAAGAGATGAAAGCAACCAAGTGTCCATCAGTGAACAAATTGATAGAAAAACTAGGGTACATTCACACAGTGGAATATCACGGAGCATTGAAAAATAAATTGTAAAATGTTCTACAACATGGGGGAACCTATAAGACTTGTCCTGAATGAGATATCTCAGTCACAAAAGGACAAACACTGCCTGACACTGCTGTTGTGAAATAGAACAGACATGAGGTGGGAGTTGGGCAGAGAATGGGAAAAAGTGGGTAGAGAGTGAACACTGCATTAGAATAGAATGGGGGAAGACTGTCAGCAAGGAATATATTATTAGACATTATGTATGACCACAATTTGGAACCGGGGGGGGCATTGCGGGGTGGGTTTGGAGAGGGAGGAGGGGAAGAAACTGTTCAACAATGAAAAAAATTACATATTAATAGAAGACAGTAAAATCGTTTATTACACATAAAAAATTAATTGTTGATTTTCATGAGGACTACTTAACTGGCGAAGAGATAGAAAATGAATTGGCCTTTTAGTGGAAATGGATACTTCTTTCCATGCTTAAGGGAGTCATTGATTAATATGATCTACTACTAATTGAAAGGGAGAATGGCCGCTAACTGAAAGGTTGGGAGTTTGAGATTCACCAGAGGTGTCCTGGGAGAGAAGTGTGTTGGTCAGTTTTGGAAAAATCAGTCAGTCATTGAAACCCCTGTGGAACAGAGTTCTACTCTGTAATGCAAATGGTGCTGTCACCACTCAGTGGAGTTGACAGCAGCTGAGGTTTTGTTCCAACCTTGAAAAATTCATGACCATTACATCCAAATGGAGCAATTCAAGGGGAAGCTTTTCAAGTATGTAATTTGGGACTATTTGGAGGCAGCTAAGTCAAAGACCTAACCAGAGGAAGAGAATAATGATGCTATTTATAAAGCAACTATTTATTTAATAACTACTATATAACAACAGGCTCAAAGTCTGACATACTTTGGGGCATGTTGCAAGGATGGACCAGTCCTTGGAGAAGGACATCATGCTTGTAATAGTGGAGGGACAGCACAAGAGAGGAAGACCCTGGATGAGATGTATTGTCTCAAAGACTGGGGTAGTGTAGGGTAGGTGTGTCAGAGATGATGATATTGGCTCAGGAGGGAGCAGGATTCAGACCTGTTGTACATAGGGTCACTATGAGTTGGAGAGGACTCGATAGCACATAACAACAATAGCAACAACATATAACAGGCCCAGAGGCTTACAAACAGAGTAATTTGTACTGGGTTGAAGGAGTATAGTAAAGCTATGATTCTGATTCATGAATAAGTCCCAGATTTCTGGTTTGAGGAACTCTGTCAGATTGGGAGTTCTGTAGTTATCAAATGAGTTCAAGGTCAAATAACTTTGAAGAGCAGATATAAGAAGGGACTCCTGACTAGAAATATGAAGTTGGAACCCTTAACATGATTACGTGTGGAATGGTAAGAATAGTTGAGAGAAACAGTACAGCCAGTCTTGTAGGGGAAAAGAACTAGCAGAGGCACAGAGAGCAGCAACACTGGAGAAAAAACTGAGGAACAAAAACTGACAAAAATGGCTTCAAGAAGGAAGATAAATAGTATCTTGGATCAAGCTAAGGCAGAGTTCAGCAGTGTCAGATACCAGCATCACATGTCCATGTAAGTTGTTTACTGCAAGTAGCTAGTTGGACTTGGCAGTTGGAAGTTTGAGGGTGTCCTTGGCTAGAACAGCTTCTGTAAGTTATCAAGAACAGAAAGAAAGCAGGTCACAGGGGACAGAAGGGTAAAGAAAGGCAAGTACAGTGGAGGCACATAGAGGTAGTCACAGTCTTTTATAAAATTTGAAGGCCATGACAGATAAGAAAATGGAAAAGTGAGAAAAGGTGGGTGGGTTGTTTGTCTGTTTTAATCCTTAAATAATCAGATGCTTCTAGGAAAGAATCCTTGATTTTTACATCCTTTCAAAGTTCAAAGATTCATTAGGATTCTTCCAGGGATAACTGCACTGCATAAGTGCAATAAATTAAAGATTAAGATAGCATTCATTTGCTTGTGGGTTGAAGATCTAAAACAGTTCATTCCTTTCTCTACCCTTTGAAATGATTTCTCTAGGGCCTTTATTGACAGTAATTTGGGGCAGGAGGTTGGAATTTCAAACATTTGAAGTAGAATGATGAGTAGGATTATCCCTTTATATCCACCTCCAAGCTTCATAATTAATAGAAACTTGAACTATTTTAAAGCAAATTTTAGATATCTTGTCATTTAACCTGCGAACATTTCAGTATGATTTAGGAATCAGAATTATTAGGTTGTAGATTTTTTAAGTGTCCCATTTTAAGACCTAAATTTTACAAATTTTGATACTTAAACAATTTTACTAAAAATTGAGTGGATCTTTAATATTATAAAAGCATGTATTAAAGCGGTCTTTAAAATATGACAAAGTTTACAAAGTTACAGATAATTTTGCAAGAATAAAAGCACTGCCGTTGAGTTGATTCTGACTCATGACAGTCCTCCCCGCATTGGTGCCTGAGGCTGTAAGTCTTTACAGAAGGATATTACTCATCTTTGTCCTTTGTATCACCTTATGGATTCCAACCAACAACTTCTCACTTAATCCAGCATGTAACACACTTATACCACCAGGGCTCCTCTTTCAGGAATATGCATTCCATTGTGTGAATGTATCACAGCTTCTCTATCCAGTCCTTTGTTGATACCAACTCTTTGCTGTCGTGAACAAAGCTGCGATAAACGTGTGTGTGTATCTGCTTGGGTGGCATTTATGGTTTCTTTAGGATATATATTCAGTAGTGGAATTGCTGGGTTAAATGATGTTTCTGTTTGCAACTTTTTGAGAAAGCGCAATACTGCCTTTTGCAGTGGTTGCATCATTTTACACTCCCACCAACCATGACCAAGGAACTCATGAAATAGTATATAAAATGGATGATCTTGGAGGCCGTTATGCTGCATGAAATATCTCAGTCACAAAGGGACAAATAGTACATAATGCCACTGTTGTAAAATGGGACTGACATCAGGGTTGGGGGGAATCTAAGAAAAGAGGGAATAAATAAATTATACTCCATTGGAGCAGATGAGGGAGAGAACTGTTGGAAAGGAATATATGATTAGTATTATTTTCATGACAAGAGTTCAGAATGAGAGCTGCATGGTGGAGAGGACTTGGGGGGGTATTGTATAAGAATAATAATGAAAGTAGCTTTTTTTCCCTCTTCACTTTTCAAAGAGAAAAATCAACTGGGGGGATGGGTGGGCAGGGAAGAAAATGTGCAAAAATCAATGAATGGAAATCCAAAGTCTCTATAAACTTTCATTATAATTTCAATTAAAACCCTCTCATTCTCTGGTGGTATTTCTGATTTAGCAGCAGTATGAAGCTGAGATATTTGCACTTAATGCCTTATTGGTATAATTAAGAAATGTAAAAAAATATGTGATGTGTAATCTGAGGTTTATCCAGGAATTCCTATAGTGAGAACCACAAATGCTTTATAAAATAAAATTCTGAAACATTTCCCCCGTATTTCCCCCATTTCACTTAATTCACTGCACCTTTTCTTTTCTTTGCATACTAGAATATGCTAATTTTCTTCTTTCTTCAGTATTTTTAAATTGTAATTCAGGTATTAAATATATAGTTTCTTTTGTCTGACCCACTTGACATCAGAGGAATGCAATAACAGTTCTTTGAATGAAATAAAATTATTTTTAGCATTGACTCTTTACAATATTGCCAGAGCACGTTAAGTTTAATAATAAGTCTTGAAAGCTAGAATCAGATTTATTAAGTATATTGTGATTATATAATTGTTTAGACCAGTAGGAGTTCTAGATTTACATCAGAATTGTTAAGCAGGGAGTCTCCTTATTTACCTTGCAGTCATAATTAAGAAAAGAGTAGAGACCAAGAGAAAATTTATAATGCATACAACGGGAAACAAATCAATGAGAAGGAATTTTAGAATATTGATTTCAAAAAAGGAATAATTGTGGTGGGTTCTATAAGTGAAACATTTTTTAAAGAAAAATCCAGTCAGGAAACATGGCTTTAGAAAACAATTTCCGTGAATGTGGCAGTTCTTTATCTGTTTTGTGTTGTGTGTGTGTGTGTGTGTGTGTGTGTGTGTGTGTGTGTGTTATGTGCTGTCAAGTTCCTGGAACTCATAGCAACCGTAAAGCTCTGAAGCCTGCCTTGTCCTGAGCCAGTTCAACTAACACACCTTCCCCCATTATCCCAGTTACTGTTTCAGTCCATGTCATCCAGAGTCATCTACTTCTGTGCTGTTCCTGTACCCTTCCGTGCATAATGTCCTTCTCCAAAGACCAGCCCCTCTTGATCACGTGCCCTAAGTATGTGAGACAGAGCTTCAGAATCCTAGCCTCAAAGGAGAAACTTGTTTTTACTCTCTCCAAGACAGACCTGTTTGTTCTCTTGGTGGTCGATAATATGTTTAATACTCTTCTCTAGCACCAATACTTACATGCAAGTTCAAGCTGAAGCTGAGGAAAATTAAACCGAATCCACAGGAGCCAAAATAAGACTT
>NW_006399769.1:19441249-19452343 GCF_000299155.1 Elephantulus edwardii
GACTCGACGGCACATAACAACAACAGTAGTACCAACACTCAAAGGCAACAGTTGTTCTGTCATCCTTAGTTATTGTCCAGCTCTCTGATGCCAAGCAAGTAATTGTGAAGACCATGATCAGAATCAGGCGTACAGTAGTTCATGCTACGTCATCATTGTAATTAATTTGTTATATAGAATATTTTCTGTTCCTATAGCTCTGTTGTAGTATCCCCAGAGGCCACTAGAATGCGCCATAATGTAGTATTTTGTGTTTGAAAATGTTCTTTACATGCATTTAACATATATAAATTGACTCCATAAAAATTTATTGCTACTTAAAAAAATATTATTGCTACTTTTATTAAAAAAATAGTAGTTTGACCTGAAGTTAGACAATTTACTTTTTGTTGCTATCTTAACTTTAAGGAGACAATGTTACTTTGTATTTGTGGTAGATGAAGTATGTTTTGTTGTTACGTGCCATCGAGTACCTTGTGACTCAGCAGTCCTCTAATATTTTCCCTGTCCTGAGCCAGTCTCATTGTGTCTGATAGACCTAATCCCATTTCTCCAGTCATGTTTCTGGAAAATAAGACAATTGGAAATTATAGTAAGAATCTTTCTAGAGACTAAGATTAATGACTATAAATCTGGCCCTCTGATAATCAACATTATCATAAATACATGAAATAAACTGGAAAGTGTTGATTCTGGTAATGAACATTTATGGATAAAAGAGGTGTTGATAATAGAGAAAAACATGTCTCAAGTGTGTTGCGCTGCTAACCCAGGGCTCTGCTTTTCTAGTGGTTCAGTCTGGGAGAAAGATGGCCAGTCTCCTCCCATTGCAATGTAAAGCCTTGGAAACTCCATGGAGGTTCGCTGTGAGGAGCAGCTGGCTCAGTGGCAGTGAGTGAATAAAAAACTTTGAACCACAAATGTTTATTTAAATAACATATATGCATACACTTAATTAACCAAACAATATTTTTTTTTAAATTTTTTAATTTTATTTTATTATTTTTTGTGCATGTACCATCAAATCAGATCTGACTGGTACAGGAGGAAATTGTCCCTCCTTCTCCGGCAGAGCATCTGGTGGATTTGAACTGTGTACCTTTGGGATTGCAGTACAGCTTCTTGCCACTAGGCCACCAGAGCTCCCCCCCAAACAATATTCTTATTCATTTTCATTGGTTCAGAACTAGCAGCTGATTCTTAGTGTCTTTTTGAAACTGTAAACCATCAGGGAGGAGATTTATTACCTTTATGCCCTGGAGCAGCTGTGTCAGACATGGGGTGATATTTGGGTTAGCAGTGTAATGCTCTATATGCTGCAGTGTCAGAGCTCCCTAATCAAACAGCATAAAAATAAAATCTCCCTGTATTCTCCCCGATTCCTGTTGCAAGGGGAGCCTTAGTAACTGTTGGTTTATGTAACTTTCCAGAAAATATACTATATATATGTACTTACATTATTGTTTGTTATGATGTGCTGTTGACTTGTCTGTGACCCCTAGCAACCCTATAGTATATGCAGTGGCTCTGAAACCTGAGGTCATCTCACTATTTCCAACACAACCGCCCCCATATCTTCAATTACTGTGTCTGTCCTTCTTATCCAGAGTTTGCCTTTCCTATGTTGTCCCACCACTCTTCCAAACATGATGTTCTTCCCCAAGGTCTGTTCTCTCCTGGCAGCATGCTCACGGTATGTGAGATGGAGCTTCAAAATCCTTGCCTCCAAGGAGAAACTTGGTTTCACCTTTTCTATGACCGACTGTTTTATTCTCTTGGCAGTCCATGGAATAAATGCTCAATACTCTTCTCCAGCACCACAAATCAAAGGTGTCAGTTCTTCTTCTATTATCCTTAGTCATTGTCCAGTTCTCTGATGTGTAGCTAGCAATTATGAAGACTGTGGCCAGGATCAGGCACATTTTAGTCTCTAGAGTGACATCGTTGCTCCTTAGCACTTTGGAAAGGTCCTTGACAGCCGATTTACCTAGTGCAGTTCGTCTTTTGCGTTCGTAACTGGTGGCATCCACAATGTCAATTTTGGAGCTGAGCAAGTTGAAATTGTTAACAGTCTCACTCTATTCTCCATCTATCATGATCCTGCCAATTAGCCCAATGGTGAGAATTTTTGCTTTCTTGATGTTGAGCTTCAATCCACACTGAAGACTACAGTACTTGACTTTCTGCAGCAAACACTTCCAATCCTCATCAGTTTTGGGAAGCATGGTTGTGTCATTTGCCTAACATAGGTTGTTGATGAGTCTTCCTTCAGTCCTGATGCTACATTCCTCCTCATAAAATCCATCCTCTTGAATGATCTGTTCTGCAAATAAATTGAAAAGTTATGGAGACAGGACACATCTGCATCCCTGACACACTCCTTTCCTGATTTTGAACCATACAGTGTTTCCTTCCTCTGTTCTGACGACTGCTTCCTGATCCAAATAGGAGATTTTTGCATGAGCACAGTCAGGTGTTACTGGAATCCCATTTTTCTCAAGGTGAAACTACACATATTAGAACATTTGTCAATATGGTTTCCACATTTACAGTTCAGTCACAGTGATTATATTTGTGCCACTGACATTGCTTTACTTTTCCAGAATATTTCACAACAACAAATCTATTTCAGGATCTTGGCAGAAAGTAAAGAGTACCAGAGGAATGTCTGTGTTTCATTCACTATGCAAAGGCATTTGACTGTGTGGATACAAACACAAAGAATATTTTGATTACCATTTTTTACCTTGTCTTTTTTTTCTTTTTCTTTTTTCTGATGTCTGATGGTTCCTGGCTGAAAGCAAAGAATACCAAGTAAATGTCCATTTGTGCTTTATTGACCATGCAAAGACATTTGACTTTGTGAATCACAACAGATTATGGCTAGCAATAAGAAGAATGGGAATCTCAGAACACATGTGCTAATGTTAAACCTGCACCTAGATCAGCTTTCAGGGACCTCTCCAGAGTACTGAAAAGCAATGATGTCAATCTGCACACTTAAAGTATGCCTGGTCCAGGCCATGTTTGCAGTTACATGCTGTGCATCAGAAAGCTGGACAATGACTAGGGATGACAGAAGGAGAATTGATGTCTTAGACCTGTGGTGCTGCAGGAGAGTATTGAATATACCATGGACTGCTAGGACAGCAAACAGGTTTATCTTGGAGACAGTGAAACCAGGCTTCCTCTTGGAGGCAAGGATTCGGAAGTTCTGTCTGACATACTTTGGGCATGTTGCAAGGAGGGACCAGTCCTTAGAGAGGGACAGCATAGGAGAGGAAGACATTCGATGAAATGGATTAACTCAGTGACTGGGGTAATAGGGGTAGGTGTGTCTCTGACTTTTCTGACTGTGACTATCCTTAGATTGGCTAAGGATAGAGCAGGGTTCATAGCTGTTTACATAGGGTCACTATGAGTCGCAGATGACTCGACAGCATATAACAACCTACTTAGACAAAGGAAGTGTTGTGCAGACAGAACAGAAGAACACTGTGTGGTTTAAAGTTAAGAAAGGTGTGCATTAGGGTTGTATCTTTTCTTCATACCTTTTCAATCTGTATATTGAGTATATCATTTGGGACTCTGGACTCTGAAGAAAAATGTGACATTAGGATTAGAGGAACACTCACCAATAGCCTTCATTTTGCAGATTACACAATCTTACTTGCTTAACACATTGCCACAACACTTGCTGCAGAAGATCAAACACTGTAGCCATTAAGATGGATTGCATCTTAATGTCAAGAAAAGAAAAATTCTCATCACTGGACCACTAGGTGATGCCATGATATGTGGAGAAGAGATTGAGACACTTTCAACTACTTCACCTTACTTGAATCTTCAGTCAGTACACTTAAGTACCAGCAGTCAGGAAAGCAGGAGATGTATTGCTCTGGGAAAGTCTGCTGTCAAAACCCTCAAATTATTGAGGAGCAGTGATGTCAGTTTAAGGACAAAGGTGCACCTGATTCAGACTGTGGTCTTTTCAGTCACTTGCTTTGGATTTGAGATCTGCACAATTAATAAGGATGACAGAAGAATTTATGTCTTTGAACTGTGATGTTGGAGGAGAGTACTGTATCCCATGGTCTGCCAGAAGAACAAACAGATGTCTCTTGGAGAAGCTGCAGTCCAACTGCTGCTTGGAGGCAAAGATGGTGAAGCTTCTTCGTCTCACATACTTTGGACATGTTGCTAGGAGAGGCTGTTCTTTGAGAAAGACATCATGGTTGGAAATGAGTGGATTGACATGATGACTGCAGCAATAGGCTCAAATGTGTGAGAGATTGTGAGGTTGACACAGGATAGGACAGGGTTCGGCTCTGTTGTTCATAGGGTCACAGTGGGTTATACTTGACGTGACGGCACCTAACAGCAACCACCACCTCGTCTTTTTACTTAACCACATAGTAGCACATAGGCATTCTTTTTCCTCTTTAATGATTTAATTTTACAGCTTTTAATAATAATAAAATATTTTAAATGTAAAAAATTAGACCAATACAAAAACTCATATCCTCCCTTCTCTTAAATATAGATCAGCTGACTCTAATTTCATAGATTTTCTTAAACTTTGATTTTTCCTTTGCAACTGCAGAATAGTTATTAGCTATTTTTTTAGATAAAATTTCATGAAAAATTCTGTATGAGTAAATAGTTGTGTTTTAAGTAACTTTCTTAAATTACAAAAGCTTGTCAAGTACTTGATTAGTTTTTAATAAAGAAAAAATAACTCATGAATTTATGAGTCTTTTCCCCTTTTCTTACTATGATTTTTTTCAAATTCTTGTTCTTGTCATCGTTATGATTTCTATACAAGTCTTAATACCCTGGACATTTATTGTACTTCTCTGATACTACTGAATCACTTCTGACCCAGAGTGACCCTATAGTACAAAATAGAATTGCCCTAAAAATCTTTATGGAAGCCACTGATGTGTTAAAAATGCTGATCTTTTGTTCCGCAGCTCAGTGCTTAACCAGTGTGCCACGAGGCTTCCAAACCTTTTCAGTTTTCTGCATAGTCTGAATTCTTTTTCTGATTCCAGATGAATAAATCTGAGATAGATTTAAATCAAGTTACAGAAATAATATTTTTTTTTCATTCTAAAGATAAGACTCTATTCCATTCCATAGTTTTTCTTTTAAGGAGAAGGTTACCTTGAATAGTGGAGATATCGTACTCAGCATTAATGATCTCAGCTGTTTTTGCTTGTTTGCATCTTGGAACTATTGACTCTTAGGCCTACTTGTTGAATCATAATGACCTGACAAGATCTGTTTTTAGAAAAGATAGTCTTTCACAAGTTTATTTTACAATATAAGCTTATTTTACTGATTCTGATAGGAGAGTTCTTCTCTGGCAATTATGAAGAAATTTGAATATTGAAAAACTAGACTACTGTGTGGTTAATTTTTAATTATATAAAGAATAATGATCCCCATTGCTATCCTTGTATTTGTTATAATGACATTTGATGTTCTAACCAAAAGTAATACAAGACTCCTTGTATTGTCTTTGCACTATGACAGCTTTAATGTAAAAAAGTTTTAGGAGAATTTAGCCAGGACTGCTGCCTACTGATGTCAACCCCATAACATTCCTTAAAGCTCATTTAAATGTTTTAAGATGATTTGTGTTTTCTTATTTCTTTAGAGCCAAATACCATAAGTTGAAATATGGAACAGAATTGAATCAGGGAGATATGAAGCCTCCAAGCTATGATTCTGGTAAGCTAATTTTAAAAGAAGTTTAAGTGATAAAAAAAGTTAATATCTAGAATTTTGTTACACTAACATTTGCAACTCTGTTATTTTCTAAGGATTTGCATGCTATTTTTTTTCCGCCTTAGTTATCTTTTGGTGTTAATCCTTTATGGTATAATTATCTGCTACCTCTCTTCCTTATCATCCTATAGTTTCTGTTTATATTGAACACTTACGAATAGATCAGATTTAAATAGCATACATTAGAAGAATTGTATCTTAGTGGGGATACTCAGCATTAAGACATATTATACAGAATACATCACAGCCTTGAAGTCTTAAGTGAAGTTGTAGAAACTGTGGGAGTAAGAGATGACGTTTTAAATGCCTAATACTTTTAAACCTAATTCCTTAATTTTAGGTGCAAAATAATTCTACTTTCATACTCAGAGTAACTAGAATATGTTTTTATTTCCATTTATATATGTAAACACTGTATTTTGTTGAAAATTCTATTTAGCAATTTCCACAAAAGTTGTTCTGTGACATTGACTGCATTCTTCACAATGCATGAATATTCTACTAGAATATTTTTAACAGATGGAACGTTTATTGCTTATTTAATGTTAATTTATGTACCTTCGACTTTCTTTTTCATGCTACCAAACAATACAAAATTCTGCTTGTTAACAATCAAATATTAGAGAATACTGATATATCTCTTTTATTAGTAGGTATCAATATTAGATATTCCTGAAAACTTGACTTTTTTCACCCTGTGTCTCTGCATTTACCTAGATAATTTAACAATTGATTATTATTAAAACTCTGTAATCTTATTTTTCATATTTAATGAAGGTTATTGAATCTTTTTTCTTTTTTTGCTTGTTTTTAAAAATTTTTTTATTATTAAGTTCAATGAAAATTTACAGAGACTTTGGATTTCCATTCATTCACTGTTGCACTTTTCTCCCTGCCCAACCCTCCCCACCAGTACACTCCTCTCTTGGAAAAGTAAAAGAAAAATTCTTTCATTGTTTTACAATCGAATCTTTTTCTTTTCTTAAAAAGGTAAAATATATTTCTTTCTGCTGTTTCATACTGTACTTTTATGTTGTCCTCAGTATGATTCTTTGTATCGATCTCTGTGTGGCACACTTTTTGATGTACTACTAACCTAAAGGTTGGCAGTTTGAACTCCTTTTCTGGTGCCACAGAAGGAAGGTCTGATGGTCTGCCTCTGTGAGGTTTATAGCTGAGTAACTGCAGAACAATTGTAGCTTATAACCTGTTGGGTCACCATTGATCGGAATGGACTGAACAGCAGTCAGCTTGGATTTCTAACATTCTCCATTTCCTCCCTTCTCTCTGTTTTCTTCTTATTAAATGTTATTATGGTAATGTGTCTGCGTTTATGTATATAAAACAATTGACATTTTAACCATAAGTAAGTGTACAATTCATTGATATTAATAACATTTACTGTGCTGTGCAGCCATCATTATGCTCCCATTCCAAGTGTTTTCTATCACCCCAAACAGAAACTCATTACTCTTATACATTTAAACATCCTTTTCCCCTGGTCCTTATAAACCCTTCTGGTAACCACTAATGAACTGTTTGCATTTGCCTACTCTGGATATTCAGTATAAGTAGAACCATACACTATTACTTTTCTTTTTGTCTGACTTCTTTCACATTACCTAAGTCTTTCAAGGTTCATACCTGCTTCAGCAGGTATCAGAACTTTATTTTTCTTTATTGGTGAATAATTTTCTATTGCTTGTGTATATGCCGCATTTCATTTATCATTCACCTGTTGATGGATGCATAGATTGTTTTTACCTTGTAGCTATTTAAAAAAGTGTTAACTGTGAACGTTGTGAAAGGTGCTAATAATATCTATTAGAACATTAGAGTACTACTGTCAAGGTTTAGGTTAGGAGCAGCTGGTGACCTTGAACTGTGGGCCTTCTGTATTGCAGTGCAGCTTCCTGCCACTAGGACACCAGAGCTCCCAAATATACATAGGAATGCAGTTGCTGGGTCTGGCCTTGTTGTAAGGTGCTGCGTTGCATATAGTTTGAATTGCAGTTGGAATTGATTGAGTTCATCATATACTCTGTGCAAGATAGATGGGCGAGGGAGTCTTCTCCCATGTGATTTACAGTCTCTGAAAAACCTCTGGATGGTCAGCTTTAGATCTTTTCTGACTTGATTGCACACAACAATAACAATAAGATATCAAAACCAAGCCAAGTGCTGACTATTGAACAGACCATCAGTTGTTCATATGCCATTCTGTCAGCTGCTTCTGGTCTGCTCACCTAGGTGTGTTGCTGTTTCATGCTGCTGGGGGAAAATATTGTTAATGTGCAAATTCAAATGGAAGCTGAAGAAAATGAAATCAAATCCTTAAGAATCAAAATATGCCCTTGAGTCTATCTCACCTGAATTTGAAAATCATTTTCAAGACTAGGTTTGAGGCATTGAACACTAATGACCAAAGACCAGGTGAGTTATATGATGACAGCAAGGATCTCATCTGTGACCAAAACAGAAGGTCATCGAGAGGCCAAAACAAAGGACAATATTGCTATTATGAGGGAGATGAACAGAAGATTTCAAAGAATAGTTTGAGAAGACAAAGCTGAGTATTATAATGACACATGCAAACAGCAAGAGTTAGAAAACTAAGGGAGCTCTGGTGGTCTAGTGGCAAGAACCTGCACTGCAATCCCAGAGGTACGTGGTTCAAATCCACCAGATCCTCTGCTGGAGAAGGAGGGGCAGTCTCCTCCTGTACTAGTCAGATTCTGTTTGACGGGGTACACACACACACACACACACACGATAAAATAAAAAGAAAACTAAAAGGGAAGAACTTGCTAAGCATTCCTCAAGTTGAAAGAATTGAAAAATAAGCCTCAAGTTGCAGTACCGAAGGATTCTGTGGACAAAATCCTGAACGATTCAGGAAGCCTCAAAAGAAGAGAAAAGAATACATTGAATTACTCTACCAAAATAATAACTGACACAGAACAATTATAGACAGTAACTTATGATCAAGAACCAGTGGTGATGAAAGAAGACATCCAAGCTACACTGAAGGAATTCACAAAAACAAGGCCTCAGGAATTGATAGAATACCAGTTGACATGTTTCAGTGAACAGAGGTAGTTCTGGATGTGCTCACCCATTTGTGTCAGGAAATTTGAAAGATGGGAAGAGTTCCCTGTTTGTTCCCATTACCAAGGAAGATGATTCAACAAAATGAGATGATTCTTGAATAATGTAATTAATCCAGATGGAAGTAAAATCTTGCTGAATATTTTCCAAAAATGGTTAGAACAATTAATTAACAGAGAACTGACAAGAGATTCAGGTTAGATTTAGAAGAGGCCATAGAACCAGTGATACCATTTCTGATATCAGATAGATGTTGGCAGAAAGCAGAGAGTGCCCAAAAAATGTCTTCTTGTATTTTATTGACTATACAGAGGCATTTGACTGGCTGGATCAAAAAAGTATGGGAATCCTAGAACACTTGATTGTGTTTATATAAAACTTAGTCCTAGAAGCTTTTGTCTGGACAGAGCAAGGGAAGACGGCATGGTATAAAATCAAGAAAGGTATGCATTGGGGTGGGATCCTTCCTCCATACTTGTTCAGTCTCAATGCTGAGCAAATTGTTGGAGAAGCTGGCCTTTTTCATGAAGAATGTGGTGTCAGAATTGGAGGAACATTCATCAACAGTCTGTTAAGATGACACAACCTTGTTTGCTGAAAGTTAGGAGGACTTATAAACACTTGCTACAGAAAATAAAAAGATACAGCCTTCAGTATGGATTACATCTGAACATAAAAAAAAACCAACCAAAAATCCTTACCATTGGGCCAGTAACATCATGATGTTGTTGTTGTTGTTATGTGCCGTCGAGTCGTTTGCGAATCATAGCGACCCTATGCACGACAGCCCTCAACCCTGCTCTATCCTGCGCCAACCGCACTGCCTCCGACACACCCATCCCGATTACCCCAGTCACTGAATCAATCCATCTCATAGAGGGTCTTCCCCTCCTGCACCATCCCTCCACCCTCCCAAGCATGATGTCCCTCTCCAAGGATCCATCCCTCCTGGCAACATGTCCAAACTATGTCAGACGAAGCCCCAGAATCCTTGCCTCCAAGGAGTTGCTTGCTTTAATCCTCTCCAGGATGAATCTGTTTGTTTTCCTGGCAGTCTGTGGTACATTCAGTATCTCTTCTCCAGCACCACAGCTCAAAGGCATCAACTCTCCTTCTGTCCTCCCTAGTCATTGTCCATCATGATAGATAGAGAAAAGATAGAAATTGTCAATGATTTCATCTTACTAGAGTTCACTATCAACAGTCTTGGTAACAGCAGTCAGGGAATCAAATAACTTGTTGCATTGGGAAAGCTTACAGTCAGGGACTTCACCACTGTGCTGAAGAGTAAGGTGTACCTGAGCCAAGCCATGGTATTTTCAGTTATTTGCTATACATTTGAGAGTTGGACATTGAATAGAAGGGACAGAAGAATTGATACCTTTAAGTTCTGATGCTGGAGAATAGTGTTAAATATCCCATAGACTGTTAAGAGAACAAGGAAATACATCTTGGAAAGAGGGTACAGCCAGGGTGTTTGTTTGAAGGAAAGACGGTGAAACTTTGTCTCACATAGTTCGAGTATGCTGTTAGGAGGGGCCGGTCTTTGGAAAAGGACATCATGCTTAGAAAAGTGGAGAATCAGCAAAGAAGTAAAACCCTCAACTAGATGGATTGACGTTATTACTGTAACTATGGGCTCAAGTGTTGTTGTAGAGATTATGTGGATGGCACGGGACAGAACAACATTCGCATCCCTGGTTCATAGGTTCTGTGTGAGTCATATTTGATTCGATGGTACCTGACGTTGGAGAGGGACATCATGCTTGGAAAGTTGAGGGGTCATTAAAGGAGAAGACCCTCAACAAGGTGGATTGACAGTGACATTACCAATGGGCTTGAGAAGATGGCACAGGAAAGGGCAGGTTTTAAGGTGGCTATTCACTGTGAATCATTCTTGACTTGATGGCATCTAATAGTAACAGGTTTCAAAAACAGTTGATTTTTAGAAAATTAAGCCTTTTCTATGTCTCTTGAGAAAAGTGAACAGATATTTTGTAGACTAGCATTGAAATAAAAAGGGCTGAACTTGTTCAGCATTTCTTAAGCTCAAGGAACTGAAGAACAAATTCAAACCTAGAGTTGCTATAATCAAGGTTGCTTTAGGCAGAATATTAAATGATCCAGGAAGTATTAAAAGAAGATGGAAGGAATATACTGAGTCATTGTATCAAAAGGAATTGGCAAATAAAG
>NW_006399769.1:19453903-19464435 GCF_000299155.1 Elephantulus edwardii
AACAACAACATTGAAAGCCATAAGATAGGATTTTGTAGAAATTTAAATGTGTATTGCAGTGATTTTTTTTTAAAAGGTGATTATTAATCCATAGAGCATGAGCATATTTTCTGTTAGAAATCCAGAAGAACATTGAGACACCAAACCATTGACACTTACACTTCCACATTTATAGATATTTTGTGTAGCTGCTGGTAAGAATCTTTGGGACAGTGATAGTAAGAGGCTAGATGCTCTCGAGAGAAATGTTAACATGTATATATGTAAAATTTCATTTAAAATAGCTTTTTGAGTATTTGTGTTTACGATTATAAAGGTAATACACATACATAGTAAAATTACCTGTGTTTCTATTTCTGGAAAGAATCACTGTTAATATTTTTGTATTACTGTTATTTTAATTTTTACATTTGCCTTTTTTATTTTACTCTCTTCATTAGCACTCCCCCCCCCCCAAGATTATTTGTGTTTTTATGTGGTGTAGGCTGTTTTATCTCAGGGTCAGGTTTACTTTTCCACACACATTTAGTTTGGAAATAGAGAATTAAAAATTCTACTGATATCTAAGTCAGATTAACAGAATGACATTTTTAAGAGTTTGATCTAATGAAAATCTTTTGAATACTTGATTTTGTTGTTTTTTAAGACTACAAGTTTTGGATCACTAAAGACGATATAAACACTTAGATTATTAATACCATATATTAGTGATATTTCATTTAAAAACAAGTTTACTAATTTACTCTGAATTTCATCACAATGCAACACAATATTTTTTAATGCATTTTATTTGCTTACTTTTTGCTTGCATACGTGAAGTATGTGGAAATTTAAAAAGATAATAAACAGTCTTACAGTTCTATATAATGAAGTTACTATTTTTTTTATGATATACAAGTCCTTCCACTTTCAAAATAGGTATAAAAACCACTTGTTTTTTATAAAAATGCTGAAATTGATGAGGAAAATATTGATCAATATATTCTTAGGTTTTTTAAGACTTTATTTTTAGAAGTAAGTTGATAATGCTCTATGTTAATTTATTTTAAATATTTTACATAAATGAGTTTCATAGAATATGATGTAAGAGAAAAGCTGTTCAAAACTTTCATCTATCTGTCTATCAGGAGAGTTATTTTGGCAGAATTTAAATTACCTGATCAATTATATAAAGATGTTTATTTTTATGATTTACACACTAACCGCCTTGTTCTAGGGAATTTATGTACATTAAGCTCAGTTTTAAGATAGTTTTCCGTAAGGATGATAGTATTCTCATTTTATGTATGTGAAATAATTGAGATTCCATCTAAAGATAACTTGCCCAAGGTCACACACGTATTAAATATAGAATATAGAGCAGAACCAAAGATTTGTGTGACTCCAAAATGAATATGTTTACCATATTTTTTCTATCTTAGACACTCTCTGAAAGTCTTTTCTAAAACTTGTTCTGAATGTGCTGCCAATATTGTAATTCAATTTAATACAGTAAAGTTACCAACACATTTCTACATCCGAATGTTTAATCTTTGTGACTTAGAATACACACGTCCCACCTTTCACATTGGAGTCTGTTCTTTTAACATGTGATGCATTTAAAAATACGTTTAACAGTTAAACACATCTTTAAAAACTATCTTTTCAGTCTCAGTAATTACATCTGATTGAAGGAATTATTTAACAGAATATTTTACAAGAAATTCGCTTTATTTAGAGCTTTGTGCTTGAAAAGAAAGAATCTGGGCTCTTATGTCAGGTACATAAGATACATGTGTTTGATTCATGTTAAATTCTCATGATAATTGCATAGCTATTATGAGCTTGTCCCATTCTTCATCTATAAATGTCAATTAATTCCTAACTCCCAGGTTTATTTTCTCAGTATAGGATTAATAACTAAATAGTATCTAGCATAATTTTGTCTCTCTAATTACCAATTAGCTATCTTGTAAACATTACATATGTGCTATATTTCAGATCATACACCAAATCCAGTGAATAAGAAAGCCATGCCCTAATTGCTTTTCATAGTGAAGATAGAGAACTGATCACAATGAAGTATAACATACACAATGGAGAAGTAATACATGTTATTAAGCACAATAGTATTCTTGAGTATCATAGTGTCAATTCTTGCTGTTAGCAGCCCTGTTCATGTGCAACAGAAAGAAACCCAGCCGAGTCCTGTACCAACTACTTCATAGTCCTTGCTGTGCTTCAGTCCACTGTGGTAATGACCGCATCACTCCATCTCACTGAAATTCTTCCTTGGTTTTGAAGGCCCTCTTTTTTCCCAAGCATGGTGTTCTTTTCCATGGTCCCACCTGATACCATGCCCAAAATATGTGAGACAAAGCTTCACCATTCTTACTTCATAGGAGAACTCTGACTGTACTTCTTCCACGACAGATTAGTTTTTTGGCAATCCATGGCATATTCTGTATTCTTTAAAAACACCATAGTTAAAAAACATTAGTTCTTTTTTGTTCTTATTAATTGTCCATGCATATGAAACAATTGAAAGTACTGTGGCTTAGGTTGAGTGCCCTTAATCTTTAAAGCAACTTCTTGCTTTTTAGCATGTTAAAGAGGTCCCTGGCAGTGCCCAATGCAGTGCATTAGTTAGTCCTGACTGTAGTGTCTTTGGGTGTTTATTATGGATCCAAGTAAAAGGAAATCCCTGACAATTTCAGTCTCTTCACCATTTATCATAAGGTGGTTTATCAACATAATTGTGAAAAACTTCTTTTTCCTGAGGTGTAATCCATACATACTTCACTAACAGGTGCTTCGCATCATCACTGTATACATGTAAGTTGACATTTGAGAATGAGTAAAAATTGGTCAGGGCAAATAGACTGGGTGAATGTTTATTTACTTTTACAAAAAGTAGGAGAGAGGAGAATATCAGTGACAAATCTTGAGAGGTGAGTACAGTACATTTCGGAAACTGGACGAGAGAATAGTGGTGAACATGGGACTAAGGGAGTATTTGTGCATGGAGTTAGATTGTAGAATTGGGCAGGGGAAAGGTTGGCAGTACAAGTGGTAGAGAACCTTATCAAATATGTTAAGGGTTTCAGGCTTTATCATTAATTAAGAATGATGATAAAGTATTTACATTTTCTTGGTTTTTTAATACTTTCTTTTTTAGTGAAAGTATACATTGTTGTTGTTATGTGCTGTCGAGTCACCTGCGACTCATATGGACCCTGTGTACAATAGCCCTAGACCCTGCTCTGTCCCCTGCCAATCCATCTCATCGAGGATCTTCTTTTCTTGTGCTGTCCCTCCACCCTCCCAAGCATGGTGTCCCTCTTCAAGGACTGATCCTGCCTTGTAGCATGCCCAAAGTATGTCAGATGAAGCTTCAGAATTCTTGCCTTCTAGGAGCAGCCTGGCTTCACCGTCTCCAGGACGAACTTGTTTGTTCTAGCAGTCCATGGTATATTTAATACTCTTCTCCAGCACCACAGCTCAAAGGCATCAACTCTTCTATTATCCCTAATCATTGTCCAGCTCTCTGATGCATATCAAGTAATTGCAAGGACCATGGCTTGTATTAGGCACACCTTAATCTCCAAACTGACATCATTGCTCCTTTGTCCTTTGGAGAGGTCTCTGACTGCAGACTTTCCCAATGCAATACATCTTTTAATTTACTGGCTGCTTGTACCAAGAGTGTTGATTGTAGAGATAAACAAATTGAAGTTGTCAACAGTTTCAATCTCTTCACCATCTGTCATGATTCTGCCAGTTGATCCAGTGGTGAGAAACTTTGTTTGAGCTTCAGTCCATATTAAAGGCTTCAGTCCTTGACCCTCTGCAGCAAGCGCTTTAGGTCCTCCTCAGTTTCAGCAAGCAGGGTTGTGTCATCTGCCTAACACAGATTGTTAATGAGTCTACCTCCAGTCCTGATGCCACACTTCTCATATTGCACTGGAGTGCTGAGAAGGCAAAGCGAAGGGAAGAAGTCAAGATATTAAGGAGTAGAACAGAAGATTCCAGAGGGCAGCATGGGAAGACAAAGTAAAGTATTACAATGAAATTTACAAGGAGCTGGTGTCAGAAGATCAAAAGAGCTGAACTCGCTCAGCATTTCTTAAGCTGAAGGAACTGAAGAAACTATACATAGGAGATCATATGCTAATTCAACAATTTTTACATATGTAGTTTAGAAACATTGATTATATTGTTCATATTGCCATCCTGTCTTTCCCCAGAGTATTTCACCAACAGAGTTTTAGGTTCATTATCCATAAACTACTGTTGAATGTTCCTAATTTGGGCTGGTTGCTCTGAGGTCACATTTGCTGTGATGTGAAAGATAAATTAAAAACCAGAACCCGCTGCCATAATGTTAAGGTATTAACTCTTCTTCAGCCTTTCTAATTCATTGGTCAGCACTCCATGCATGTGTATGTATTGTACTGCTGTTTAGTTGATTCTGACTCATTGCGATCATGTTGGACAGTGTGCAGCTTCTCCATGTTTCCAAAGCTCTATATTTTTACTGAAAAAGACTGCCACTTCTTTCCCCACTGGAGCAGCTGACTTAGGCTAGCAGCAGCACAGCGCTTGATCCATATTGCCAACAGGACACCTTTACTTCTTTATGAAGCATTTGGAAATACCATGGCTTAAGTCAGGTCAGCAAAATGACATTGCTTTTTAACACTAAATTGTTAATTTACAGGAGATTTGCCAGCACATTAATTTGATTTCTTGAGAACTCTTCCATGAATGTTGGTTGTGGAGCCAAGTAAAATTAGCTCTTTGTCAATGTCAGTCTTTTGAATTTATGCAGTGGTACTACATTCAAAGTAGATAAGAAAAAAGCAAAGGGTGCAAATGAAGTTGTTCCCTGGTTTTGAAAAGTTCACTTTATTTTTATGAACCTCACTTCTGTGAGTTAATTCTGACTTTTGTCAATCAACAATGTCAAAGGAGCCCCACAAGGTTTTTAAGACTGTAAATGTTTACATGTACACTTGTACTCAAAGCAACTCTCTGGCTGTTTTTGCTTTTAGAAAAGACCTATATTACCCTGGTTTTGCTAACTGAAAGAAATTTGAAGAGGATTTCTGTTACTAGGCCAAAAGCGGGGTGGAGTTACTCATCTCCTGAGCCAGGAGCCTCTTAGAATCAAGCCACCATAGTTTCAGACTCTTGTCTGTGAACATTATATGTTAATATTATTTTAGGTTTTGTGTGTTATTTGGTATGATTTTGTAGGTTATGTTTTGGATCTATGAATGCCTAAATTTTTTCCCATGTTAATTTGTAATTGTTTCTTCATCTTATGCTTTAAACTTTATATTAGTAAAGTTTCCTAGGAATACTGTACATTTGGGTAGTAGGGGAAACGTGTATTAAATTAATGAAAGAGTGAAAGAACATGAAAATTGAGTACCTTGGCAAAAGGATGATTGAAATGATGAACCATGAGCTAAAATGAAGGAAGAAAGGAACTGAAGACAAAAAGAGACTGGTGGATAAGTTGAAAAGTAAGGAGTGATCTGTGATTTGGAGGAGGTTAGCATATTTTTTTCTGTAAAAAGCTAGATAATAGGAGGTCACTCTCCTCAGGCTCTGTGCAGGTGGCATATGGGAGCTTACAGTTCTGCCTGGTGATGTATAGTCCCTTTCCACAATGTTGGAGATTAAGCTGGGCCTTGAGTCTGCATCTGCATATTCCTATAACTTCTTAGAGTCTTGTGGACAGTGACTGAGGAGACAAACCCTACAGGAAACATGTCTTTAAAAAACCCAACAAACTAGATAATATATATTTTAAGCCTATAAGTTATGTGGCCTCTGCTGTTGTAATATAAAAACAGCCACAGAGATACCAAAGAGCTTGACTGTATTCCAACAAAACTTTATTTATGAAAACTTTATTTATAAAAACAGATGGCAGGCTGAATTTTACCTCTGGGTTGTAATTTACCAACTCCAGGTCTGTAAGTCTCAGGCAAATCAAAGGAAGAGTTGACTGAGCGAATTGAGCCCCAAGAATATGCTTAAGTGCACTTCTGCATCTGTGACAGTTCTTCCTTTATGAGATGATGCAGGGTATGCAGTGGATGAGGGATTTTGTGGAGAGGCTGAAGCAGATCACCCACATCAATCAATATTGACTTCTCTCCAAATGATGTAGAAGTTTGGTTACAGAAGAAGGATGTGAGCGAGGTTTGGAGAGTTATCAAGGTGTCTGTAAATGATAATGAAAGAAACAGTGATTGACAGTGTCTGGGAGAAGGAGAAGGGTTGAAACTGAACATCAGAAACTTAGAAGTATGAATCTTTCCAATCTTTGTTCTTTTAACCATTTACTATATTGTAATAAAATTGATAATTCAGATGTTATCTGAAATATAACACAAAAATTTATTTTCTTTTCCCCCCCCCTTCTACTTGCAAACATTTACATTTCAGTTTCAGAAGAATATTACCCCAAAACAGTCTCACTGTTTTTTTAATTGATTCCAGTTCACATTGTTGTTATGGGCAGTCACGTCAGAATTGATGCATCGTTGAGCCTCCAGTAGGTTTTTAGAGGCTATAAATTGTGTGAATGGAGATTATCCATCCTTTTCCTGCACCTGATGGGTTTGAAGTGCCTGCTTTTAGGTTGGCAGCATAACTTCTTAACCACTAAACCACCAGTGCTTCTTACCAGAGATGATTGCAACTCATAGCAATGCTGAAGAACAGAGTGGAACTACCCCATAGGGTAGTTCAACCCACAGGGTAGATTGGGCTGACTCCTCCATCTTGCTGCTAAAGGCTGGTTGATTTGAACTGCCAATTTTTTTGGTTAGCTACTCAATACCTTAACCAGTCATTGCCAAAGTGTCATAAAATTACGCCAGTTTAAAATGAATTCTTCTTTGATATTTTCTTTAGCATTAAAGAAAATTGAATAGTAACACCTTTCATGGTTTTGACCATTTGCATTCAGTGAGATTACCGGCATGGTTGGAGTTAATTAGCTACCATTTGCTATTTATTTTCTTTATGTACAGTCTCTTCTTTCTTTTAATCAGCTTTCTTTTGGATAAAATCTTTTAAAATTATCTCTTGTGTTGGCTTATTAGCTGTTGTAGATTCTGATTTTGTGGCAGTTCTTCAGAGGATTTTCCAAGCTGTAATATTTTGTTTTTAAAGTTCTTATTTTAACTGATAGATATTGATGGACTTTAGATTTTGTTGAAAGAAGCCACACTGATGGACTGCACATAGTCTTTCTTCATAAGCAGTATCTGTTCTTCCAGCATATCAGTGGCTACTTTATCATCTTCAGCTGCATGCTGTATTTGAAGCTTCATGATTGCATGTCCCACCAGTACTAGCTTAGAAGAGCCCCAGACCAAGCCGTGGGCCTGGATCCTTCTAACACACTCTTCGAATTTTGCCATGTCAGTTTCATCATCCCAAGGTTTCACATCTAATTAGATTGAAGACTTGGCAACAAGTGCAGGTTTTGGTCTTTCTTTGATTCATACTGTGCAAGACGTTCTTCTCTTAGCTTCTTTGCTTCCTCGCTTTCCTCCTCCTCCTCAGATCCAAAGAGATCAGTGTCATCATCATCTTTACTGTGTGTAGTTCCACTTCCTATAGTTCCACTTCCTGTGGTATCTTCCACATTAGCAGGGCCATACTCGCCCAAAGCTTTTTTAACTCTTGGCAGGCTGACCTTTCCCTTGTCGTGATGTGATTATACCAATGTAGAGTGTGACACTTGTAGGTGGGTGGGGGTCTGGAAATGGCTCCAAACAATGCTACATCTGCTTGAGATGGCACATACCCTTTGATGTAGCTCTTTCTGGCCAGGTAATTGTTGAGGACCTGGAAGCCAGCAGTGGTCTTGAGGTCTCTGAAGCCCGTGATGTTGGCTATATGTGGAGCTAGGCAGCAGCGGAGGGCAAGAAGGGAGAAAGCCCCAAGCACTCAAAAGAGTCCTAGCTGTAAGCTCAACAGAAGCAGTTCACTAGATCTGCTTTCCACAGTAACATGAGTGGGGTTAATTCTCAAGTCTTTTAGGTTAGCAGAGGTGCAAACAGTTTGTGCCACATAGCCACCTTTGTTATGTGTACCCTTATTTAAAGTCAAAACCGAATCCATTGTCATTAAGTCAGTTACTACTTAATGGTAACCATCTATCTGGTCCTGAAGCTGTAAATCTAAATAGGAGCAGAATGCCTCATCTTTCTATCTTAGAAAGAGAGAAATTAATTTATTAACTAACTAATTAATTAATTATCCTTTTGGATAGCAGTTCAGTGTTTAACCACTACACCACCTTTAAGGAAACCTTTAAGGAAGTCTTAAAATAATGTTTTTGGCCTTGATTCTCCTTATCTCTTCCCAACCACCAAATCTACTATAGTACTTCTTTGATAAAACTTCGGCCTTTTAGAATTTTTTCCCACCCTTTCCCACCCCTCTTAGATCCATATACTCATTCTGCAATAATGGTTTTATACAGTATTTATCCTGTGGGACTGAGTTAGTTCACTCAGCATAATGCTCTCCAGTCCCTCCCAAGTTAGGTAGTAATTTACAAAATCATTTTTCCTCTGTGCTGCATAGTACTCTATTTTGTAAATGTACCATAATTTCTCTATCCATTTGTTTGTGGTTGGACATATGATGGTCAATAATGCTGCTATGAACATTGGTGTACATATCTCCATTTGTACCTCATTTCTAATTTTCTCAGGGAATATCTCAAGGAGTGGAATAGCTGGGTCATAATGGAATTTCTATGTTCAGCTATTTGAGGAAGTGCCAAACTGCCTTCCAGAATGGTTGTACCATTTTTTAATCCCACCAACATATAAGAGTTACTGTCTCGAAAAAAACTGGATAAATTATATATATTGTATTGAAACAGATGAGGGAAAGAACAGATTAGAGGTGATGTATGATTGAGTATTATGGCTAGCACAGGAATCCAGAATTAAGGTTGCATAGCGAAGTGTACTCGGGGTGGGGGGTGTGGGGAAAGGGATAGGGGAATTGTATACTAATGAATTTTTTTTCTTTTTCTTTTTGGAGAGGGGAGCGAACTTGTGGGGAGGGGTGGGCAGGGAGAAAAGTACGGCAATGAATGAATGGAAATCCAAAACTTCTGGAAATGTTTATTAAAATTAATAAAAGAAGAAAAAAAAAAGAGTTACTGTCTCACTACATCCTCTCCAACATCTATTACTTGCTGCCCTGTTAAACTTTGCCACTGTTACTGGAGTAACTATGAATGTTTTTGTATTGTTAAAATTGAGACAGTGTGTGGTTTAGAAATTATTCTATACAGATTTACCATGAAGGATATGTTTTTTTTATTTTACCACCTCTTGAAAGGGTTCAGTATCTACCCAAAGATGAATGAAAGATTTTAATTGCTATGTGTCTTTCATTAATTTTAATACATTATTTTTAAAAACTTTGCCATGCATGTGAAGCAATTGAAAATATCATGGCTTGGATCATGCATCCCCTAGTCTTTAAAGTAGTATCCTTGCTCTTTAACACCTTGAAGAGTTCCTTGGCAGCAGATTTACTCACTGCAGTATGTTACTTGATTTTATTTTTTTACTTGTGATTTTAATGAAAGTTTACAGAAAAGTTGGATTTTCATTCATTCGTTGTTGCACATTTTCCTTCCTACCCACTCAGTTCACTATTAAAAAAAAAATTCATTCATCATTGCATAATTCTCCCCCTTCCCAGGCAACTTTGTTATATGCCTTTTATTCTGGACTGTTGTCATACAAGTAATGTCTAATCATACATCTTTTTAAACAGTTCTTTCCTTTATCTGTTCCAATGCATTATTCATTATTTATCCCCTCTTTTCTTAGTTTCCTCCCAACCACCATGTCAGTCTTTCTTGACTGTTGCTTCCATGAGTTTTTAAAGACTAAGGTGTGCCTTACCAAGCCACATTTCAACTGCTTCATATGCACATGAAAGTTGGGCATTGAATAAGGAAGAGTGAAGAACTGATAACTTTTAAATGGTGGTGGTGGTGAAGAATATAGAATATACTATAGACTGCAAAAAAACAATCCTGGCTTGGAAAAAGTACAACCAGAGTGCTCTTAGAAAGCAAGGATTGTAGAATTAATCACAAAAGCTTTGGGTTACATGCATGAACACAATGTATGAATGCTAAAAGTACTAATTTTAAAAAATAGTTTTGAAAGGGGTAAAATAAACAAAAAAGCTTATCTTGCTATCAGAAGGGAGCAGTCCCTGATAAGGATACCATTCTTGGAATATTAGGGTCATACAAAAGAGAATGACATAATGGTAGATAACTGTGTGAATGCCTCATTGGGCTGGAGCACTGAAGAGGTGATGAGGATAGCCCTCATGAATGCTCTGTCCTGATGTACATAGGTTTGCTGTCTACATAGCCACGCCTGGCAACAAATTTTAACAAAATACTTAGATTCAGTAGTTGGAAAACATGAACTCAGTGACAGAAATGGAGCTGAAGAGAGAATGATCGAATTTTGCAC
>NW_006399769.1:19466590-19476675 GCF_000299155.1 Elephantulus edwardii
AGGAAGACCCTCTATGAGGTGGATTGATTCAGTGACTGGGATAATTGGGATGGGAGTGTCAGAGACAGTGCGATTGGCACAGGACAGAGCGGAGTTTAAGGCTGTTGTACGTAGGGTCGCTATGAGTCGCAGGTGACTCGACGGCACATAACAGCAAGAACTTTAGATTTCATTTACTAACTAGTAAAGGAAATGGATTATTTCTTGTTAGTCTTCCTTTTTCCAAATTTGCTTTTTTTAAAACCAGAAATCTGGACGTTACATTCTGGTTATTGTGTAGTGTATGATATTACTTTTATTTGGCTCTTAGTATTTAACCTGGTTTGGTTTAGTATTAATCATGGAGGCAAATTCTCAGACAGAAAATGTCTTCAGTTTAATTGTGCTACTCCAAAGGGGATCCAGCAACAACGATGAATTTCATATTAGAATGTTCTTATGGAAATTAGGGTATAAAGCTCCAAATTTAGTGTCTTAAAATACACCTTTCAGTAACAGTTTTGCTTATTCTTAATCTTATAAATTATATTGGTCATTTTTTATACATTGAAGTACTCTCTAAAATGTACAGCAAGTCAGTTTTATTATGATTGAATCTTTTCCAGATGACGGTAATGAAACAGAAGTACAGCCACAACAGAACAGCCAATTAATGTGGAAACAAGGTCGACAACTACTTAGACAGTAAGTATTTCAGCTTCACATTATGCATTGGCAAAGGAAGGAAAAATACAAGATTATTCTGTGTTTCTAACTCAATAAAATAATTTTTTTCTCAGTTCTGTACTGTTGAGAAAAGCTTAATATCTTAATATATTATAGTTCCTCAATAGAATTATTATTTTTATTAAACATTAATAAGAGTTATCTATAATAGATTCTCTTGTTGTAATTTTAGCATATCAAGAAGAGAATTTTGAGCTTCCAAATTTTATATCCACTTAAACTTACTTGGGAGGCTCAAAATCACTCCTCGTTTGTTTTGCACATGAATGCGTATATAATTGAAATATAATTCTGATCAGTGCTTACATGCTATCTGTATTAAATTTTTAACCTGTTCTATTTTGAATAGGTTGAAAAATGTACTGAATTAAAACTGGAAGGAATTGAAATCGTGTGTGTAGATACATATTTATGTGTGTTATAGAGTTATAACCATACAACTAAAGAACATAGGGTTTGTCTTATGAGCTAAGACAAAAACTTATGGCCTTTAAGTCAATTGCAGCTCATGACAGCCCTCCAGAATCGGGTCTCTGCGTCTGTAAGTCCTTTGGGAAGGAGATTGGCTCCCCTTCCTCCCTCCGAGTGGCTGGTGGACTCTTCTTAACTGCCTGCTCTAGCACTTAGCAGCACAGCGTGTAACGCACTGCACCACACCACCAGGGCAACTTTATCGATTCAGAGCTGGACCTAGACATTTCCACCATTGTTTTGTAACTTTAATTCTGAACTTCATTTTCTTTCTCTTAAATAGGCACACCTAATATAGTGCTTGAGATATAGATGGTGTTCAGTATCACTAAATACCACAAAAAAGCTCAAAAGTAGCAATCACTGAAATGCAAACAAAACAAATTTCATTAATGAATGTTACAGACCAGTGATAATCACTAACTATAAGCAAGCATCAAGTTTACTTGATGACAAAAATAGACAAGGTAATGAGTAAGATCAATTTATTTTCAACACTTGGTATTAAAAGTTACTAAGGTTGAAAGAGATCTCACAAAGCTATGTGATCAAATAGAAGAAGTGTATCATATCCGTCAGGATAAACTGATTTTTCATTGCTAATAGTAATAGAAAACTTTTTAAAAATTCCTTGGGAAGGGACATTGTATTTGGAAAGGTGAAGAGTCAGTGAAAGAGAGGAAGACTCCCAGTGAGATGGATGAACACAGTGACTGCAGCAGTGGGTTAAAGTGTGTCACAGATGGTGAAGATGACACAGGATAAGACAGGGTTCAAGTCTGTTGTTCATAGGGCTTGGTGTGAACTCAATTAGATGTGACCCAACATCAACTAGAAGGACCTCCTCTGTGTCAGGCACTGTTCTAGGCAGAAATGGAGCAGTGAACCAAAGTCCTGATTTGACTACATGCTGATGTGTAAGAATCTTCACTGGCCTTCGCTTATGAAGAATCACACGTCATATAATCTAGTTTTGGAGTTTTTATTGGTATATCTGGTGGTGTAACAATTTGTCAAAAATAGAAAATCATAACACCTTTCTGTTAGTATACAGCAGCAGTGATGAAATTCAGGAGAATTTGGAAACTAAATGAATTTATGATGAGGTTCAAATGATTGTCATAAGTCAATGTTGATATTTTTATATAGTTTTACTTTAACTGTGGCTGATGAAACTTAGTTTACAATAAAAACTTCCTTTCTGAAGCTGTGACTCTTTGAAAAACACTCTCATGGAGTATATTGTGGAGAAAACCCCTTCACGCTAAAAGCATCTCCCTAGATCTCACACCATTAATCCAGTGACATTTTCCATCAGAAATATTTAAGAAAATATCTACTGGGAAGCCATTATAAAATCGCAGACTCTGGAAGTAAGCTTTCTCCAGTCCTGCCTGAAAGAAAGGGTATGCCACTAGGTATATTAAGGAACAACTTCTTATGGTAAATGTAATGAATAGTGTATTGTATAGTTCTTTGATATGCGTCAGTGACTGAAGAGGCTGGTACTGCAAGAGACAGCCCCATCTGCAGCTGGAAAAGTATTAGCAAACTCTATGAGCATAGTACTGCACTGTTAAATCTTACACAGGCAAGGAATTTAAACAAATAATTTTATTTATATAATAAATTATAGGCTACTGTTTGGCTGAATCTTAAGGTTCTTCTTCACTCAGGTATCTTCAGGAGGTGGGCTACACAGATACCATCCTTGATGTGAAATCTAAACGAGTGCGAGCTTTGTTGGGCTTTTCAAGTGATGTCACTGACAGGGAAGATGACAAAAATCAGGACTCGATTATAAATGGCACAGAGGCTGAAGTTAAAGAGACAGCAATGATTGGGTAAGTATTTCTTTTTCCTGGAAGGTGTTTTAATGCTAATTTTATTTCTTATGAAATATTTTTGTTTTATGAATAATATACTTTCAGATAGTGATATAGAAATAATTATACTTATGTTTCATAAAAATTTTAATTTCATTTCTTAGCAGGAAATTAATAGATTGGAGTTAAACTTATATTTTATTGCTTAATTTAATTCCAGACTACTTAGGAATTTTTTTACTTTATTGGAATTGATATATCTAGTAGAATTTTACTATCTTGAAGCACATTCGTTTTCTGTTAGATCCTTATAAAAGCTCCTATTTGGAAATTAAAAATAAACTTCTGAGGAAGAATTTTCACTGTTGATGACCTGGAAATGACACATACTTTAAAATCCTTTGAAGTAAACTTTAAAAAAACTACCTTTATTTATCTAATAATGCTGTAAATATATTTTTAAGTGTATTTTAAATTGATATATTATCTATTCATGAATAAATTCATAACTTTAGAATGTTCTTTTTTGGATCATTTATTATACAGATACATAGTTCTTTTTAAATGGAACATGAATAGTACAATAAGGAGATTATTTTTTATTGGAAAATATTGGGCCACGGTTTTTAATTAAATAGAAAGCTTGAAGTACTGTGAAAGTCCAATAATGAGGTTACCTTATTTTTAATATATGTAGGCTTAGAAGAATGGTATTCATTGAACTATAATATCATTCATTAATTGAATACATTTTTCAATGAACACTTAGTTCTTGTTACTTGGCACAAAAACTAAAATTACAAGACTTAAGTAAAGATGAAAATATAAGAATTTTATAAATAAAATGCAAACATTTATTAATTAATAATTAGGAATATATTAGCATATTTTTATAAATGTAAGACATAAATTATTCTTCCATGTAGGCATAGATCTTGTGACCATTACTCCTAGTTGTATTTTTCACCTTGATGCCAGACTTTCCATCATTATAAAAATCTCAACAATAGACCACAGAAGTAACATATTTTGAGCTTTTGAAACGGATAAGAGTTACGAGTTTGAATCTGTCAAATTTAGGTAGAAATTGAGAATGGAGATGGAAAGAAAAAAATATATCTCCCAGTTATCTTAAAACATGGGATTTTTGGTTTTGAAAATTCTATTGATGATTTCTATGTTGTTGTTGTATGCCGTCAAGTTGCGTGCAACTCAAAAGTGACCCTATGTACAACAGCTCTGAAGGCTGACCTGTCCTGAGCCAGTCTCACTGACCCTCATTACCCCAGTTACTGTCAGTCCATCTCAAGGGGGGTCTTTCTCGCCTGAGCTTTCCCTCCACCCTTCCTTTCCAAGGACCAGTCCCTTCTGGCCCCATGCCCAAAGTATGTGAGATGGAGTTTCAAAAACCTAGCCTCCAAGGAGAAACTTGGTTTCTCCCTCTCCAAGAAAGATCTTTATTTTCTTGGTCGTGGTCCATAGTATGTTTAAAACTTCTCCAGCACCACAGTTCAAAGACTTCAATTCTTCTGTCATCTTTAGTCAGCATCCAACTCTCTGATGCATAGCAAGTTATTGCAAATACAATTTTTGTGTGTGTGTGTTTACAAAAATGCCTTCTTCTCTTAAGCATTTTGATGAGCTGGAGAGAAATCACTCAATTCTGACCATTAGGAAACTTCCTAATTATTGGTGATTGTATGCCATGAGTCAGTTCTAACTAATAGTATTGCTGTGTACAATAGAATTAAACACTTTATGAATCCAAAGTACTTTTTTAAAAAGAATAGAAGAGAAGCCACTTGCTATTTCAAACTAAAGACCATGGAAATGGAGCAGATAATAATAAACTTTATTTGGAATAATAGTAACAGTAGAAGCAATGTGACATATCTTGGATTAAATTTTATGTAACATTAAGAGGACATTGACTGAGCAAAATGTACATGTTTTAAACCAGAAAATCCGAGTTAACAGATTCTGCCTCCGTGCTGGATAATTTCAAATTTCTTGAAAGTGCAGCTGCAGATTTCAGTGATGAAGAAGATGATGATGATATTGATGGGAGAGAAAAAAGCATCATTGATACTTCAACAGTGAGTTGGATGCTTAACTAATACAAATGTTTTTAATGAACAGAATGCATGCTTTAAAAATAATCCTTGTTTTTGATCCTAAATGCTTAATTGTCGCTACCCCTTTTAATTTAGGGAGAACATGGTGTTTAACATAGGTTTCAAATTCAAGAATGTTTTTAGGATCGTGAATTTCTCTTGAAAATCCTTTCTTTCCTACCTTTTGTTGATTCATTAAACATGACAGCAGTTTGTAGGACAAGGTACTGTGGTAAATGTCATATGTTGTAAGAGTGCTGTGTCATTTGCTGCTATAAGACAGGGATACTGACAAAGACATCATGGTGCGTGGTGGCGGCTGGCATCAACTAGACGTAATGCAATTTTATCTCGTCAAGATTCCAGGTTCTGTGACCACTCGCATTTTTTTGGAAGCCTTTCATTAAATTTCTTCATTGTTTAGTGTTCTTCTATAGTTTTATTCTGATTTTTATAAGATTATAGAACTTTTCCAATATAGAATAATATGTCTCTGAATTGCTACTTCTTTCGTTTCTCTTTTACCATCTACTTGTTTTCTTCTTCCTTCTCCTTCCTCATCCTCCTCTCTGACCAGGAAAGTGTTTGACTTTTCTCCCCCCCCCCCAGTTTATTTAATAAGAAATGGGACAAAAGCTCCACAAAACTAACCCCAGTACTCTCAAATTGATTGTAACTCCTACCACTCTCATTGGGCTTTTAAGACTGTGCATATTTCTGAGATGAACCTTGCCTGTCCTTCTGTGGAGTAGCTTTAATGAATAGAGCTCAAACTTCCATCCTTTCAGTTTGAGGCCCCAGCATGCACTGTATCACTAGAACTCCTTGTATATTAATAGAAGGAGAAGTTGAGGAATATAACACAAACTAAAAGTCCTAAGACTTAGATTTAACTCCTAGGTCAGCCACTAGTTGTTCATTCTTTTAAATAGTTTAATCTTAGTTTTGTAGTTTGTAAGATGGATATTTTTAATAGTTGTTGTTGTTATGTGCCTTCGAGTCACTTGGGACTCATAGCGATCCTATGTAAGAGCCCTCAACACTGCTCTGTGCTTTGCCAACCTAAACATTGCTCTATCCTGTGCCAACCTCACCGTCTCCAACACATTCATTCCCACCACCCCAGTCACAGAATCGATCCAACTCATGGAGGGTCTTCCTCTCCTGTGCCGTCCCTCCACTCTCCCAAACGTGATGTCCCTCTCTAAGGACCAATAGCTCCGTGCAACATGCCAAAAATATGTCAGAAGAAGCTTCAGAATCCTTGACTCCAAGGAGCATTCTGGCTTCACCCTCTCCAAGACAAACCTGTTTGTTCTCCTAGCAGTCCCTGGTATAGTCAACACTTTTCTTCAGCAGCATCACAGCTCAAAAGCATCAATTCTCATTCTGTCATCCCTAGTCACTGTCCAACTCTCCGATGCATAGCACATAATTGGGAAGACTATAGCCTTGATCAGGCGCACCTTAGTCTCCAACCTGACGTTGTTGCTCTTTAGTACTCTTGTGTATTAAACTTGTCTCACAAGTATTTTATGATGAACAAATGAAACACTATATATGGAAATGATTTATAAAGAACTTTCTAAGTGTATCCTGTTCTTTTTACCTTCTACTTCTTGGACTCCGTCAGAAAACTACAAATTACTACATTCAGGTTATTGTTTTGTTGAGCTCCTATTAAGTATTTTTTTCCCCCTGCACATTCAATGATTTATTCATTGCAAATACTTTTTTTAATTTTGTTAATGAAATTTTTTTGTTTTGTTTTTAAAAATTTTGGTTTTTTATTTTATACTGATTTATATAACAGAGCTCAAATACATTGTTTTTCACACAAATTCCTTCCCATCCTATTATTATTTGAGTTTTAATTTTCTCTATATTTTTTTTTCTCCAAAAAAATTAATAGCATGTGTCTTAATTTACTTTAGTGGAAGTAAAAATAATCTTTGATCTATATAGATCACAAGAAAAAAAATGCATTTGTAATAGAAACTGCAGAGTAATCCAAAGGCACACAGTTCAGATCACTGCTCCATGAGGGGAAAGATGGACATTCTCCTCCTGTGCAAGTAATGGCCTCTGTAAACCCTCTGGAGGGTCAACTATGGGTCAGTTCTGATACAGCAACACACAACCACCACCACCCAGTCCTTGTGGTTAAGCACTGCCAACCAAAAGATTGACTTTTTGATCCCAGGCAAAAGATGTGGTGGTGTGTTTCAGTAAAAGTTTGTAGCCAGCAAAATCCAATAGGAGGGTTGTACTCTGTCATATGGGGTCACTGTGAGTGGAAATTTACTTTATGTCATTTCAACATCACCAGTAGTATATTCCTCTAAATTTTGTCAAATACTATCATCACTATGAGTATTTATTTTTGTTTGTGCTAATGATGTTTATTTCTTCTGTGAATGATCTGTTTTATGTTCTTTGACAATTTTTGGTGTGTGGGTTGCATGTCTCTATCTTTTAAGGGCCCTTTATAAGTGGAGGAGTGGAACTTTTATACAATGGGTGGATAGATATAGTTAGGTAGAAGGGCATTTGTGTCTGTGTGTGTATTCATCCATCCATCCATCTTGCACTTCCAGTAAAGAGCCATCCTGAAAATTAAAATACCATTATTTAGCTGCTAATAAAGATTCATAGAGGGAAGTTTTAGCTAATCAAACAGATTCATAATTGTTAGTACTCTCTAGTAAATTCCTTTTATTATTAAATTGGGAAACTGTAGTGGGCATGGTCCACAGGAAGCTGTGCTGTTGACCCAAGACTGAGCCCGCTCTCATTAACCCACTAGCATCTCCTCAGGGGAGTGATGAACAATTTTCTCTTATGCATTTTACATCCTTGGAAACCCAGTGGAGAGTCAGCTCTGTGTCTGTTCCTACTGCAAGACAGTGAGTTTGAGGATTATTAAAGTAGGAGACTGTGTCTTTATTAAAACTTTTTGAAGTCTTTTATTTTATATTAATGCTGCTACCTAGCTTGCTTTTGGGTTTATTTATCAGCAATAACTCTTTATTTCTTTATTCTCCCTTTCTCCATTATTGTAAATAATAGCTGTTAATAGGAAATAGAATTTGTATCTTTAAATTTCAAGGTTGGCAAGTTCATAAAATTTCCTAATGATGTTTTCTATTTTAGTTGAATAAAAAAAATACCCATATTATAAGTTGTTATTGTTGGTTAGTTGCTCTCAACTCAATTCTGACTTTCAGAATGTACAACTGAAGGAAATCCTGTGCTTTTCATGATGATCTCTTCTGTTTTTGATTTAATATGTTTCATCACTGTGTCAGTCGATATTCTGTAGGATGATTTCAGCCTAGTGAGTAAGGAATCAACTAACCCAGAAGCAGGTGGTTTGGATCCATCACCAACCCCACAGGAGGAAGATGGACATTGTCCTTCAGTACAGTTTATAGCCTCTGAAAATTTGGAGGGTCAGCTGTGAGCTAGGTGAAGGTGATTAAAGCAAGAGAAACTAAGTTCCAGAGAGATTCAGTTCAGTGGAGTGTGTCCACAAGATGGCAGTGTTAACACAGCAAGCTGCTCATGAAGGCTGAGGCTGAGATAGTGTCTCATACCAGGAAATGCTCCAGAGAGGCAAATCCTATTGGAAGCCAGAAAAAAAAAATTTTTTTAAAAAAAGGTAAAGGAATTCTCTTAGGAGAGAGAGGAAAGAGAAAGGCAGGATTTATGTACCTAGCTGATTTCCTGGAAACTCCAAGGTGGATAGTCTGTAGATCAGAGAGCTCTAAAGAGCAAAAGCAGCTTGACATGTTTGTAACTACAGGAGTTATTCAGTCTGTAACTAGGAGATACTTGGTGCTCTTTTGCTGGGAATTTAAAGCACACAGACTGGAAATTAAAATCTACTTGTTTATTTTAATAGCAATTATATGTGTAAAAAATTTGAATTTGATGCTAGTCAACAGGCAAGTTTTTTTGACCTTTAGTTTGGTATGAAGAAATTAACAACATAGGATATTTGTATTCACAGGGGCCATCTTTGATTCATTTACATGGCATTATATAATATCTGCATTACTGCTAAGTAAGCTTGGCTAGTTGTTTGGGGTTTTTTTTTATTGTTTGTTTTTAATAAATTAGCCAAGTGAAGACAGTCTCTGTTCACTAGTAGGTAACCTTATGGATGGCCCTTTTACTTCTGCTTTTGTTTCCTGGTGCTATCTACTACCAATTCAGTTTCTTTCTAGGAAGATTTATTTTGCTCTAATTCTAACCACATGGGTATATATATTTACATCTTATCCTTATTTGTCGTGCTACAAATGGGACAGAGATGTGTTTATGGGTAGTTAACGATTCTCACCACTGGACCAATTGGCAGCATCAGGATGGATGGCGAAGAGATTGAGATTATTCACAGCTTCAGTTTGCTCGGCTCCACGGTCAGCACTCTTGGCACCAGCAGCCAGGAAATAAAAAAATGTATTATGATCAGAAAGTCTGCTGTTAGGCACCTTCTAAAGTACTCAAGAGCAGCAATGTCTCTCTGGAGACTAAGGTGCGCCTGATACAGGCCATGGTCTTTGCAATCACTTGTTATGCATCAGAGAGTTGGACAATGACTAAGTAGGATAGAAGGAGAATTGATGCCTTTGAGCTGTGGTGCTGGAGAAGAGTATTGAATGTTACCTGGACTGCCAAGAAAACAAACAGATTCATCCTGGAGAGGGTTAAACCAGGCTACTCCTTAGAGGCAAGGATTCTGGGTCTTCATCTGACATACTTTGGACATGTTGTAAGGAGGGACAGGTCCTTGGAGAGTGACATCATGCTTGGGAGGGTGGAGGGATGGTGCAAGAAGGGAATACCCTCTATGAGGTGGATTGATTCAGTGACTGGGGTAATCGGGATGGGTGTGTCAGAGGCAGTGCGATTGGCACAGGATAGAGCAGGGTTTAGGGCTGTT
>NW_006399769.1:19476775-19501862 GCF_000299155.1 Elephantulus edwardii
ACCCTCTATGAGGTGGATTGATTCAGTGATTAATCGGGATGGGTGTGTCAGAGGCAGTGCGATTGGCACAGGATAGAGCAGGGTTTAGGGCTGTTGTACATAGGGTCGCTATGAGTTGCAAGCAACTCAACGGCACATAACAACAACAACAGTGTCAGGATGATACAAGAAATGTTCTTGGTAATCAGCCGAAAAGGGACGGATATTGGTTCTTTCTCTGAGTGTTTCTCAAATACTTTGTGACTGTCTTTACTACCTAATTTTTGTATTAACTCTTTGCTAGGTTGTACCAAGGCGTCAAGGCCTAGGAACAGAGTTTTACCTGAGTTATTTTTTTTTGCTCAGTATTATGTTTAGAAATAATGAATATTTAAAATGTATTTATAAATTCAGTTCGAGATTCCAGATGCAACTTATATATTCACACTGCCCTTGTGGTGGGCAGTAAGAATAGCGACACTTAATCTACAAGATGTTGGTAGTCATCCCTCTGGAGGAAAGCTGGGGAGGTCCTCATTAGGGCCAGAAAAGGGAAAGATCTAGTTTTCAGAATAGACTATGAATTAGGTAGTACTTGTACATGTACAACCTTGAGGATCAGAGTTTTCCTTGGTATTAATCTTCAGAGACACTTTTCTGTCTTACTTTGGCTGCTTAGGAAAAAATACAACAGGATATTGACATGTGGTTGTGAATACTTACAGAACATTGCACATTCACCATGGATTTTCTGTTCACAGTCGGCTTAACTGATTGGCTTTTTGTTGGTTTATTTAACAGATTTCCTAGATGGTAGATTGGGAAATATAAACAATGTATCTTGATTTTAGAGAAATATTCTAAGAAGTTAATGAATTATTCTGGTGTCATTAAATATTTCTTTATTTCTCCTACTTTGTTTCATATATACCAGGAGTGAGAAGATAGTTATTTTCTAGGGTGCTTGCTTTGTTCTACTGGGAAGGATCTCTGGGACTGTATCTGGTCTTATATTGTCTAAAGAGGAGAAAATGGGACATAGGGGCACAGGACCCTTAACGTCTCTCTGAAAGGGCCAGAGGGAGTGAGAATAGCATAGCCCCCGACTGCTCTAGAACAGAAAGCAGATAAAAAGCCTGTAACCCAGCCCCATGTTGCTTCTAGAGCCACAGCCAACAGCAAGAGATTTATTTATTTGTTGCTGACTCACAGTTATGGTACCAACAATGAGGTTTATTAAGGAAAGAAGTTGAGAGTTGGGGAGGCAAAGAATAACACCCAAAACAAAGGTTTTAGCCCAAGTTCCAAGACACAATTCCTCAATAGGTCCAGGCTCTGGTTTCAGTTTAGCAGTCAAATCCAATTCATCCAGCAAAGTTTGCCTCCAAGCAAATAAGCATCCAGCAAGTTGTAAGTCAGTTTCTCCTTTAAGCATCAGGTAGTAACGGCACACACCTTTAACTGTGGCCTTTATCTCAGGGCTCCTCTTGTATACCTTGCCAGGGTTTCTCCACAG
Organism: Elephantulus edwardii; assembly: GCF_000299155.1. NCBI lineage: Eukaryota > Metazoa > Chordata > Mammalia > Macroscelidea > Macroscelididae > Elephantulus > Elephantulus edwardii. The sequence continues at coordinate 19,478,271 of NW_006399769.1, forward strand.
GAAAGCTAGTCTCTCCAACACCATCACTAGGGTCTTGCCAAAAGGATCTTGCTCCAATCTCAAGTCTTGCTTACCTCGTCTTGCTGTTCTGGGTGTGTAAATGCACTTGTTCTCTTATCCTAGTCCCACACCTGTTGATGAGTTGTAAACCATGCTGATTTGCAAGACCATGTGTTTCCCGTTAAGGTAGTTGGAGACCAGAGGGGTCTAACTGTAATGGCTAACAAAAGCCACCTTTTAGGCTAACACCGTGCATGTGAAAAGTGCTATGGCTGATATTAGTCATAAGCCTGGTATTTATTTTTTCTTAGAGTCTCTTTTTAGACATTTTGCCCTCTTCTAATCTTTCTGTTGAATCTTAAACGAATTTAATTTTAAACTAGTTAAAATAGTTCATGTTAAAATTTGCTTAGGTCCTGAAATGTAGAAGCTAAAGTTTTGAAGAGTTAAGGTACTGAAAAGTTCATTGTATTTACTTAGAGAAACAACCAATTAATTCCAGTTTCTTTGAGTTTGGTGATGGAGGTGACAAAATGTAAGAAAAGGATGTAGTTTCTAAAAAGCATTGACATGTATAACAAAAATCCATGCCTTTTCTTAAAAACATACAAAAGAAGAGTCCATATCAGATTTTATTTTCAATTTATATCAGGTCTCAGTTTAAGTAGCAAACATTTTAGAAAAAAAAAAATTGACTGAGAGAGAGTTACTGAATAAAACTGAAGCAATATTAAGACTGTAGAAAGAAGGGAAACCTATTCCTCCCTCTCTTACAAATTTTTTAAAATTTTATTTTATTAATTTTAATGAACATTTATAGAGGTTTTGGATATCTATTCATTCCTTGCTGCACTTTTCTCCCTGCCCAGCCCTCCCCCCTGACTTCGCATCTCTCTTTGAAAAGTAAAAGAAAAATTCTTTCTTTGGTATGCAATCTCCCCACACCCCTCCCACCACCCCAGTACATTCCACTATGCAGCCTTAATTCTGGACTCTTGTGATAACCATAATACCCTACTCTTACAAATCTTGATGTATACATTTCTGTATTTACAACATTTAGGGTTATAGGTTTTCTGATGTAGTATAGTTTATATTTATTGTTTTATCCTCTTTTAATTAGAATGTCTACACCCAAGAAATTTAAGATTTGTTTATAGTCCACGTCATTATATCAGAGACATTTTTCATTTGTCAGTAGTTTTACCTGATAAAAAAGTATCCTTGTTCTCATTTTTGTTGTTACTTGTTGTTGAGTCTCGTGGGACTCATAGCAACCCTATGTACAACAGCCCTAAACCCTGCTCTATGCTGTGCCAATCGCACTGCCTCTGACACACCCATCCCGATTACCCCAGTCACTGAATCAATCCACCTCATTAGAGGGTCTTCCCCTTCTGCACTGTCCCTCCACCCTCCCAAGCATGATGTCCCTCTCCAAGGACTGGTCCCTCCTTGCAACATGTCCAAAGTATGTCAGATAAAGCTTCAGAATCCTTGCCTACAAGGAGCAGCCTGGTTTCAGGAAAACCAGTTTGTTCTCTTAGCAGTTTATGGTATATTCAGTACTCTTCTCCAGCACCACAGCTCAAAGGCATCAATTCTCCTTCTGTTATCCCTGGTCATTGTCTAGCCCTCTGATGCATAGCAAGTGATTAGATTTCAATAATTATAGGCTTCTGACATTTAGAAAGTTTAAATTACTGCTTTCAATTATATAATACATGTCTCTTTTAATTGAACACAAGAAAGTTATATTTTATGAGAAAAAGAATTGGGGTTTTTTTCCACTCAGTGTTAAAGAGCTATCATCTTTTTTAATTTAAATGAAATCTGTAATCTATTTTTAATGTGCTAATATATTTTTTATTTTATTTTATTAGATTGTTAGGAAAAAGGTATTGCCTGATAGCAGTGAAGACAGAGATACAAAAGAAGCCCTAAAGGAATTTGACTTCCTGGTTACATCAGATGAAGGAGATAATGAATCTAGAAGTGCTGGTGACGGGACAGATTGGGGTAAGAGAACACAGTGTTTTCAGGCAGACCTGTTAGGTTAATAAAAACACTATTATTTAACAATACAGCAACTTTTTAAAAGAACTTGTTAAACCTACTATAATGTTGAACATTCTGTGTACTTCTTAATGTTGTCACCTTCTGGTATCTAGTGTGTATGTCTTCAAAGACTGTTGTATTACTTTATTTTTTATAAAAGTAGTCTAGGCAATATACTCTGAAAATAATTTTACTTCATATATAGATTATTCTTTGTTTGCTTCCTAGAGTTGAATTTGACTTTGAGTAGTTAGATTTCATGGACATTGAGTGCAAAAGTGGATTTAGAGAGCTCTTCTCTGAGACCTTATCTGAAAAAAAAGAAATACTGTCCAAAAAGTTGGAAATGAATAGTTATTCATCCAAGCATATAATTATTTTGTTTTATGCTAAATTAATGAAATATCTTAAACATAACACAAGAGTTAAAACTTGGAGTAGGCCACTCTGGTATTTGGAAATACATTGTAGCAAGAAAAAAGAATTTTGATAAATCACATCTAAAATAATTGATTACATTGTATATGCATGTGAGACACAGACATACACACACAGAGAATAATAATTTGATTTATACTTCTGTATGTTTTAAGAAGCGATAAGATTAAAGAATCAGTAACTAAATTTATTCTTCTTTGAAGTCATCTTCAAGAGCCATCTTAAAGTATGCCAGCCTTAAAACTCAATACCGTATTCATTTAAGAAAATGGATAAAGCTATTTTTTTTACCAACCATATTATTTTTTTTAAATTTATTTAAAAAACATTTACTTGTGTTTAGTGACTAGCAAAGGCATTTGAATGTATGGATCATAATCAATTATGAATAACTTTGCCAAGCAATCATACTTTTTTTTTTTTGTTCTACTTCACAACCCACTTCCACTGATGAACAGATATAACTTTTTACTTTCATGTTTCTTTCACTCGCAAACTGAGGAGTATTTCGTTACTGTTTTTGAAGCTGGAAATGTACCACGCTCTGTTTATTTCATATTAAACAAAATTGCCCAGTTTCTTCATGCAGAGTTTGAAAGTTAGCTCTTCCATAAGAGTTTTAAATATATTGGGAGAAAATAAGAATGGCAGGATCTTTGTTTTAGTTTAGTTTTATATCAATTTTGCTTTCTCTCAGTAAACATTTGCTTGCTGTCGTTACGTGCCATTGAGTTGACCATGACCCACAGTGATCCTAGTTACTGCTAAATTCACTGCTGGTCTCATGCTTTTTACTTGACAAATCTAAAATCAGATTACAGTATGATATGTTTGGAAATGGCTAAGGAATGATCTCTTGTGAGATAAGAGATGTTGATCTTTTTCAAGTGCAGAACAGGTTTTTGCACTTGAGGTACATGATTTCTGCAGTATCTGCACATCTAGGGGTAAATATGAGTAACTTTATACACTTTCACAGGTTTACTACATAGTACTTGGCAATAGGAATTATTAATCTTTTGAAAAACAAAAAGATTTGTTACATATTTTTTGCAACTGAGAGGTTGCAATTAGTCCTTTTATAAAGGACTATATAAGGTTGCATATGAGAGTTTGGTAACGAAATTTACAATTACAGATTGTTCTTTAGGACAGAAATGAGATACAAACATGTTGAAGGTAACATTATTTTCATTACTCTGCTTTTGAAATATTTTACTTCTAAGCAACTAACTGTACAAAAGTGCATGTGTTATCTTTTGTTTTACATCTATAAAATATAGTTTGTAATTTCCTTACAGCTCACAGTGAAATTTTTTTAAAATTTTATACTGGCTTACTTTCAAAGTTCGTATACATTGTTTTTCTCATAATGAAATTTTAGAACATAATGATTTGGTAATTAGCAAACTATAATTACTTTGATACAAATTCATATTGTATAGGACTATATTTAATTATACTAAAGCATTAATGAGAAGATAATGTCAAATTTTAAGTTTTCCCATTTTCTGTTTTATTGAATATATATTTCTGTTATATTAAATTAGATATTAATCCTTTTGTTAATCTTTGAGATTTTAACTCAAATATGTGAAATTAAACTACATAAGTATCTTGTTTTAGAAGTTGCTATTAGAAAAGGGAATTAGCTGTTGGAATTATTTTTTGTTATTAATTTTCGTTTACTTTTATTTAGGCAACTACTATAAATACAGATTGCATTACACAGTTAAGAACTAAAGATGATACTGAATGATAAATAAGTTAAAATGTAAACCTCAATTTCTTTTATTATGATAATGATGATGATGATGATGTAAGTGTACCGTCAAATCAGATCTGACTGGTACAGGAGGAGATTGCCCCTCCTTCCCTGGCAGAGCATCTGGTGGATTCAAACCGTGCGCCTCTGGGATTGTAGTTGCAGCTCCTTGCCACTAGGCCACCAGTAAACCTCAATTTCTAAAAAAAATTTGATGTTAAGTGAGTTGGTTGTATAGATGAAAACCAAATATTGATAAAAATGTCTTGATTAACAGTAAACATATATATATAGTTATTTTGGTTATGGTGCAGTGGTTAAACATTGGGCTGCTCCCCGAACATTGTGGTTTGAACCCAATAGCTACTCCAGGGGAGAAAGGAGTGACAGTATTCTGTGAAGATCTGAAGCCTTGGAAACCCCACGAGACAGTTCAGCCATCCTATAGGGTCACTGTAAGTCACAGTTGACTTTATGACTGTGAGTCTGGGTTTTGTGATTTCTTTTTTAAAATACATAACTATTAATATTTAAGGGGGCTTAGGTGGCTTAGTTTTAAAGAATTACGCAGACGACCTATAGGTACATGGTTCAAATCCATCGGCTACTCTGTAAGAGAATGATGGGACGTCTCTTCACATGAAATTTACTGCCTCTAAAAATCCATCAGAGGGTTAGCTATGAGTTAGTTCCAACTCTATAGTACTCAGCAGCAGCAGCAACATTAATATATGTTATGTTTTGTGCATTTATATATAAATGTTTCATAAATCATCACATTATATTAGAGTAGCTTGGAAGGAGGAGTGGCATCCACTTCCGTAATAGCTTGCCTCCGGAAACCCTATGAACCTGGAGAAAGGATGAAAGACACCCAAGCATTGAGGACTCTCCTTCATAGGGTCGCTGTGAGTTGCCTGTGACTTGACAGCACTTAACAACAACAACAACAACAACAACAACAACAACAACATATTAGAGTATATTTGGGATGAGGCTTAAGATTTGCATTCATTGCTTTTTTACCCTTCAAACTAAAGAAGATTTTTGATAGTTTGATTAAATAGACTTCAATTGATCTAATGTTTGGACTAATATTTATTTATTGAAAAAGTTTAATATTGCTAATTTTGATATTGTTTTAAATTTTAAAAACCAGAGGCTTTAAGATAGATTTCTACCTCAGATATAAAATTTTTTATAGAGTTATTTATTATTACAAAGAAACACTACTTTCATTCTCATCTTGTAAGGCTGGAACACACATTTCTATCAACTTCTAGTGTGTTTTATAGCCTAAATGAATTCTTTCAGTATCTTTAGTTATAAACATTATAAATATTCACTTAAACTAAGGCTTTTTATATATTGCTTCTTTGGAAGAAATACAACAATTAGGAATTCCAAAACCAAAATGGAAAACAAGATATTTTCCTTTTTATTCTTACTCATGGGTTTTAAGATGTCGATTTTTTTCTTTAAACTTATTCTTTTATAATAACTGACTTGCTTAGCTAAGTGAGAAGAAAAGGTTACCTCATAGTATTAACAAAATAAGGTTTTCATTCCTCGTTTGAAGACACTACACAGTAAGAATGCTGTGTCACCTCAAGGAAGTGTCCTATCTCTGTAAACAACGAGCAGCTCCAGTAACAAAAAGTCTCATTACATTTATGGTGCTGACCTTTCTGTTTGGCATTCAAGATCAATTGAAGTTCTCCTTACCTATCAGAAACTATTTATCATTTGGGGAGCATTTGTTAATATCCTCAAATGATTTTCCCCATTACAGTTGTAAGTTGCTTGACACCTCCTTTTCATTTATTGGAATTTCTTATGTAAAGGAGATGCTGCTCATACTTAGGAGCCCAGTGACATCTTACTGCCCTTTGGACTTGGTTGACAAATACTTTTGTAGAATCATCATTAGCAACCCTGGAATGCTTAAGGAATTCATTGAAGCTGCTGTAGCTGTAGCTGTATCTGAGTTATCATGGGAAGATGTAGTAAGAATTAGCTAGATCCTAGAGTTCCGTTATAGAACCCCGGTAGCACAGAGGTTAAAATGCTATGCTGCTAACCATAGGTAGACCATTTGAACTCACTAGCCATTCCAAGAGAGAACTGGCTACCTGGTTGTGTAAAGATGATAGCCTTGGAAACTGTATGGATCTCTGTGGTAACTGTTAAGTCAGAATTGACTTGATGGTACTTGACTTAATTTTCTTTGGCTTTGATAGCACTATTGGTGAAATGAAGAGCCATTGGAAAAGAGTTTTGAGCAGAAGAATAATATGATCTGTCTACAAGTACACAATATAAAACAACCATTAGAATAGACTTGCTGGTCTTGAGGGTGTGGAAATGTGGGCCATTATCATAGTAATCCTGACAGTGGATCAGTAGTGACTGTCCTGAGAAGTAGATTCTAGAGGTCTTTGAAGATTGTTGTTGCTGTGTACCATTGAGTTGGGACCAACTCATAGTTAACTCTCCAGCAGGTTTTTAAAGACAGTAAATCATAGCAGAGATTGCTCTTCTTTCCTTGTGCCCTTGGGTTGGCAGTGTAACTCCTCGTCACTATATTTCCTAAAATATTTGATGTGGAATGTGAAAGAAAGATTTTTAGTTTGAGCAACTGGAATATAAAATTTTCATCAGTTGAAATGGTGAGCCTTATGGTGGAACACTTTGGGTAGGGAGGGAGATGAGTTTGATATGTTTGATTTGAGATATCTGTTAGCCTTCTTAATGGAGACTTAGAGAGTGAGCAGTTGGATATGTGTTAGATTAAAGCCAGAATTTCAAGCTCATACTTATGTAGCATTATATATAGTTAGTATAAAATAGAGCATATATTTACTCGCTAAACTTTGCTTTCTTGAAGTAGAGAAAATTGGTTATCACAATTTTTTCTACTAAAATTGTTTCCTTCTGTAAATCTCTTTAAGAATTTATAAACTAACAGCAATGAAGTGGTGTTAACTTTTAATAAATGTTGAATAGTAAGTTTAAAAAAATACCTTTTGCATTTTGTTTTGTTGAGTTCCATTGAATCAGAACTGAATTAATAGCTGATCCTCTAGTGGTTTTCCAGAGGCAGTAAATCGCATGGGAGGAGATGGCCATCTCTTTCCTGCTGAGCAACTGGTGGATTCAAATGGAATGCCTTTAAATTGTCAGCCTAACTCCTTACCACATAGCCACCAGAGCGCCCTTCTGTCCTTTAGAGCTTATAGAAGAAAAATCTTCACTTACTGATTAACATAAGGATAAGATTGTCAACTAAAAAGCTCATTAAAGACTACAATTTCTTGATGATAATTTCTCATTATAGAGAAGAATAAGAAATGTTCTTGATGAGTTGCTCAATTCTATTCCTAATTAAGAGAATGAAATATTTTTTATTATACTCTTTAGAGCTTAATTTACTAAAAATCATTCAAATCTTGCAGGCATTTTTCCTAAGTTGTTTTTAAGAGAATCTAATATTACCTAGGACATTGAACTGTATATTAAAGTGCATAACCAGACTGTCTCACATAGTTTGGGTGTGTTTTTTGGAAGGAAAAACCACTGAGAAGGACACCTTGTTTAATCACCAGTAAAGAATAAAACACTCAAGGGAATTGCCTCTTATATTTTGTGTGACTTATAGCTAAAATGAATAATCAAGAACTATTTTTTTAATTAGTAACTCTGTGAAGAAAATAATAATAATTCAGACAGATTGATGTGAAATGTTCATATTTTATTGAAAAAGGCTTGTTTCATTTGTTTCACTTTATTTAGAAAAGGAAGACCAGTGTCTCATGCCTGAAGCCTGGAATGTGGACCAGGGAGTAATTACCAAACTCAAGGAACAATACAAAAAGGAGAGAAAGGGGAAAAAGGGGGTGAAGAGTAAGTGGAAAACATTGTATCTGTAAATCATAAATCTTACTTCTTTCACATCTTCAAATTTTTTTCAATGTTTTCCTAAAACTACTTACTCTTTTTCTTTTCTGCTCCTGACCTCTTTTCATTTGCTTTCAGGGGTTGAAATTAAATGGCTGTTTGCTTATGAACTAACTTTAAAACGAAACAAAACCCATTTATGATTATGGAGTCATAATATATCCCAGTATTAAATGCAGTGCCTCGTTTTAGTTTTGGAATATGTCAAATGTAGTAATGGACATATTCAAATGTAGTAATAATTATATTTTTTAAAATAATTTTTCACTATTAACTGTGTGTAAATCTCATCAAGTTGAGGCATTCTGGATATATACCCAAATTATTGCTCTATAATTTTAGGACTTGGAGGCAGAAAGTAAGTTAATTTCTACCCCTGAATATTCTTTGTATTCATAGCACGCAGTTCATTTGCTATAACTACTATATGCTATACAGGGCACAGAATCAAATGCATAACATTTAAATTATTTTCTAATTTAAAATTGTTGGCCAGTTTATAACAACCTTGCTAACTAGTTTTTTTTTTCCATTCAGATGTATGCCACAACAAAAATAAACCAAAGTTAATTTTCTAGCCCTGTGAATCATATATGTATCACTTTCATTATGTAATTTTGAAATAAAGTTTGGCAGTAGAGCCACTGAAGTGTGTAAAGTGAAATGCAAAAGTTTCCCTACACCCCTGGAAAGTTTTCTAAACATCTTTTTAGGGAGAGCAAAGCTAAATTACCTGCTTTTACTGACATTCTCATTGAAAATAGGAACATAGCCTCTCCCCCACCCCCGAAGGCAATAATGAATTTCATCTTTGTGATATTAAGGTACTATAAGTTCAGATTAGCATCTAATTTACTGAGAAATGTATTTTAAAGATGAAGAGTGCTGCAAGAGTATGCTTTCTGAAATTCTGTAGTGATGGTAATGCTCATCAAAGGTAGTTTTATGTTAGGACTTTTTTTTACAATATGCAATTGAAACATTTAAATTTTTATTCTTAAAATTAGTAGATGTTTAGTTTGAATTGAAAAACATCCAGTGACCATTATTTATATGTGCATAGTATCGACCATTAGCATACTATGAAATATCTTTTATTACTTTCTCAGTGTAAATTAAATCATGAGAAAGATTTAATATGAGAATGTTTTGTATCTTTTACCCACATATATTTATAAATAATTGGATCTTAATAAATATAATAAGCAGTGTTTTGTCATGACTTTTCAGAACCATGATAAAAATCAATTAATTTAGAATTTTAAGGAAAATATGTATACTCTACCTTATGTGACAAACAGGGAGAATGTCTTAACTTGTAGATTTGCTTAAATCCAAGTTGACATACATATATCTTTAGTTCATTATACTACTTTATAAAAGATCTTTATATTGGAAAGGTAGTCAGGAATTATATAGAGCTCATCTAGGCATCAAGGCATTGCTGTAGTTGGAATTTAGATGGTCTAAAACAGCACCATTTGACTGGAATAGTATCCCTACTAGTAGACTCAATTTTATTTCCTGTGTAGGGAATTTGATCAGTGTTGAAACATATAGCGTTTTGCATTTGCAGAAGAAAAAGAACACTCTCTGTGGGGAGATAGGTATCATCTTTTACTGATGACATAAAGGCTACAGACCGAGGTTAAGCATGTCTGTTATCATCTTCAGCTTATGTTATCTTGACAAAACACTAGTCTACAAATAAGGGAGGAAATTAAGAGATAACAAAACCAGAAAGAACCAGAGTGTTGATTTGACATATGAAGCATTAATTTGTAAATAGCCATTAAATATTTTTGAATTGAACTGTTAATCACAGGAAAAGCTAGAGAAAATGGTCTAATAGACATATTTCCAGTCAAATTGTGTACTTCAGTCATACTGTCTTTAAATGTAGTCCTAGATTTTAGTCACAATTGCTTTAAAATAGTTATATTCTTTGCTGGTTTAGGAAAAACAAACCATAATGGACTATGGGTAAGATTTTCCCATTCTTAATTAAACTTATAACAGGAAAAACTACCGAAGATCTGTTTCAGCCTCTATCCTATATAAAACAATCAAAACAGGGATATGGGAGAATGATGGATCAAAGCTCAGGTAAGTAATCAGTAGGGCATGAGACTTCATCTTGGGTACCATAGCCGCAGGATGTAAGGAAATGAATGCAACTTAAACAAAAAGGGATGTTATTTAATTCAAGGTAGCCTCACCATCTGTGCTGTTACAGCAGTATACAATGATTTGCTTATGGAATAACTTACTTTCAGGGCCTAAATTGGACATAAACATTCCTCCTCATGAAAAATGTTTTTGTTTTGCTTTGTTTCTAATTAAAAATCATATGTAAGTACTTTTAAAGAAATGTAAATTTTATTCTAACAATAGTACTTCTTATTAATACATTGCGATAGTGCCATTATTAAAGGTAAATGTTGGCAAATGTAAGTAAAGTTTTTGTAATTATTTTGAGGTAATTGGATAATTCTAATCCCTTTTTCCCCCCTTCTTCCCCTTTCTTTGGGCTAGGACCCAACAGGTCAAAACTGCAAGATATGCTTGCTAATTTGAGAGATGTAGATGAACTTCCCTCATTACAGCCTTCCGTCGGTTCACCTTCCAGACCCAGCAGTTCCAGGCTCCCTGAACATGAAATAAATAGGGCAGATGAAGGCAAGTATTTAACACAGTTTGTAGAACAAGCAACTGGATATACACATCTAAATTCAGTCACTAGAAAGACTTTCTTAAGACAAAAGAATTTCTTTCTGAAAATGTTTGATCTGTGTAGAATTTCTAGTTTGATTCCAGCTTCAGTATTTGACACTTGAAAAATGATCATGTTTAAAAATTAACTATAAATTCGTTAAGATTCTGTACCTTCTCAGAAGCCTACATCTCTGTCAGTTTGAATCCACCAATGGCTCCAAGGAAGAAAGATGGGTACTCTGAATTGGAACCATTTTAGAGCAGCGAGTTTGAAATTTTGAGTAAATAGGTAATGAATGCTTCCCGTGAACCTCATACATATTTTAAAATGTTATTTTTAGAAAATTAAGTAGTTTATCATTGATAAAAAGAAAAAAAACTTACCTAAAAATCATGTCATCTTTTCGGCTTTTATTTTTTTGTCTTGGTCCCATTTAGCTCATGTCAACATACATGTAACTGTTACATAGTTGTAGTCACCATGTAGATGAATTGGGTTGGTTTTTTTTTTTTTTTTAATTGACTTATCATAGAATACATATGGACTTCACCTGATGGTACACACAGGAATCACATTGACAACATTCATAGAAAGACATTGCTGGAGAAGCTTAATATCAGCTGTGAAAACTAGGCTAGGTGCTGACAGTGAAGCCGACCATCAGATGCAAGTTCATACTGAAGCTAAAGAAAATTAAATCCACAGGAACCAAAATTTGACTGTGAGTCTGTCCCACCTGAATTTAGAAATTGCCTCAGGAACAAGTTTGAGGCCTTGAAAATGAGTGAACAAAGTGTAGATGAGCTTTGGGAGGATATAAAAAATATCGTTCATCAAGAAAACAAAAGGTCATTGAAAACCAGAGGAGGAAGGAAACACTAAGGTAGATGTCAATAGAGACTCTGAATATTGCACTAAAGTGCTCAGAAACCAAAGCAAAGGGAAGAAACGAGAAAGTTAAGGAGTTAAAAAGAATTCAGAAGGCAGCTCAGGAAGACAAAGCAAAGTATCATAATGAAATATGCAGCGCTTTAGTCGGAAAACCAAAAGGGCCGAACTTGCTTGGTATTTCTTAAGCTGAAGGAACTGAAGAACAAGTTCAAGTCTGAAGTTGTAATACTTAAGGATACTATGGGCAGAATGTTGAATGATCCAAGAAGAATTAAAAAAAGATGGAAGGGAGTATAGAGTCACTATACCAAAAAGGAATTGTCTGGCATGGAAGAATTTCATGAAACAACATTATAAAGAGGCCATGGTGATGAAGGAGGACGTTCAGCCTGCTCTGGAGGAATTGGCAAAAAACAAGACTTAAGGAATTGATGGAATCAACCAATTGATATATTTCAACACACAGATTCTGCCCTGGATATGCTCACAACATTGAGGAAATCTGGAGGACAACTACCTGGCCAACTGACTGGAAGAGATCCACATTTGTTCCCATTCCAAAAAAGAGTGACCTGACAAAAATGTGGAAATTAGCAAACAATATCACATGTAAGCAAAGTCCTGCTGAAGATTATTTGAAAAAAAGAAAATAAACAAAAAAACCCCACCAAACTAAAGCCATAAAAACCAAAACCTGGTTGGAACAGCACATTGACAGAGAACTACCAGAAATACAGGCCAGGTAGCACCAGAGACATTTATTGCTAATGTCAGATGGATCTAGGCTGAAAGCAAAGGGTATCTACCAGAGGAATGTCTATCTGTGTTTCATTTACTATGCAAAGGCATTTAACTGTATGGATCACAACATATTGTGACTAACACTGAGAAAAATGAAAATCCTAGAGCACCTGGTTTTGCTCATGCAAAATTTATACTTGAACCAGGAAGCAGTCATCAGAACAGAGACTGAAACATTGCATGGTTCAAAATCAGGAAAGGAATGTGTCAGGGATATGTCCTGTCTCCATACCTTTTCAGGAACAGATCATTCAGGAGGCTGAACTTTATGATGAGGAATGTGGGATCAGAACTTGAGGAAGATGCACTAACAAACTACTTTACACAGATGAGACAACTTTGTTCACCAAAACTGTTCAGGACCTGAAGCATTTGGTGCGGAAGGTCAAAGACTGTAATCTTCAATATGGATTTTGAAGCTCAGCATCAAGAAGACAAAAGAGTCTCACCACTGGGACAATTGGCAGCACCATGATAGATGAAGATATTGAGGTCATTAACAATTTCAGCTTCCTTAGATCCACAGTCAACAATCTTGGCATCAGCAGGAAGGAAATCAAAAGACTAATTAATTACTTTGGGGAAAGCTGCTGTCAGGGACCTCTCCAGAAAGCTAAAGAGCAACATTGTTAGTCTGGAGACTAAAGTTCGCCTGATTCAGGTCATAGCCTTTGCAATTACTTGCTTTGCATTAGAGAGCAGGACAGTGTGTAGAGTTGACAGAAGAATTGATGCCTTTGAGTTGTGCTAGAGAAGAATGAGCTGCTGTACATAGGGTCACTATAGGTAGCAGGCGACTTGACGGCACATAACAACAACAACAAAGTGAATGGAAATAAATAATGATGAAGTAAAAAATCTGAACAGAAGATTTTTAAGCATGGCTTCAGAAGATAAAAATAATAAATGTGTAAGGAGCCAAAATGGAAAGAAAAGATTGGTTTTTCTCATGGTGAAAAAAATTTTTCCAAGCTGCAATATTGGTGAACTTTATGGACAAAGTAGTATATGAGAAGTTATCCCAAGAAGATGGTTGAAATATTTAGTCACTGTACCATAATTCAGCCATTTTGGGAAGATGCAGTGATAATAAAGATCCAATGATATTGAAGGAAGAATTGCAAATTATAGTTAAGGTTCTGAAAGATAACACTCCAGAAATCATTGGACTGGTTATTTAGATGTTTCAATAAATGGATGCAGTCCTAGTTGTTCTTACTCATCTATGCCAAGAAATTTGGCCAGCCAATCAGAAATGATTCATATTTGCATCCATTTCATAAAAAAGGTGATCCACAGAATGCAGGAATTAAAGAAGAATATAATTAATATCACAAAATTTTATTGAAGATAATGTAAAAAATAATTGCAGCAGTGCATTGACAGGAAACTGCCAGCAATGCAAGATGGATTCAGAATGGTTATGGAATGAAATAAATTGCTTATGGTAAGGTAATTTTGACTGAAAGCAAAAAATACTAGGAAAAGTGTTTACCTTGGTTTTATTGACTATGTGAGGCATTCAACTCTATGGCTCATAACAAATCAACTTTATGATTAGGGCCTCTTTTTATTTTTTTCTAGATTAAAAGAGTAAATACCCTTTTTAAAAAAAGTACAAATAGCTACTTTACATATAGACTTCACCTGGTGGACTGCACAAAAATCAGATTGAGTATATTTATAGAAGGAATCGTTCGAGTGGCTCATTATCAGCAGTCAAAACCAGGCCAGGTGCTGACTCTGGAACAGACCATAATTGCTCATGTGCAAGTTCAAAATTGAGGCTGAAGAAAATGAAAACAAGTCCTAAGGATCCGAAATACAATGACTTCATCTTAATTGGATCCACAGTCAACACATTTGGTACGAGCAGGCATCAGGAGACATAATATGTTGGGAAAGTCTGTAGTTAGGAATCTCTTCCCATTGCTAAGGAGCAGTGATGCCAGTTTGAAGGCCAAGGTGCATCTGATCTAGGCCATAGTCTTTTCACTCACTTGCTATGCATCTGAAAGCTGGCCAGTGAATAAGGATGACAGAAGAAGAATTGATGCTTTTTAGTTGTGCTGGAGAAGAGTTTTGAAAATCCCATGAACTGCCAAAAGAACAACAAGCACATGTTGAAGAAAGTGCAGCCAGAAAGCTTGTTGGAGGCAAAGATGACAAAGCTTCATCTCATATAGTTTGGGCATGTTACTAGGGGAGGCTCTTTATTGGAAAAGGACATCAAGCTTGGAAAGGTAGATGGTCAGAGAAAGAGAAAAAACCTTTAACAAGATGGACTGACACAGTGACTGCAGCAGTGAGTTCAAATATGTCAGAAATAATGAAGGTATAGGATATGACATAGTTCAATCTATTGTTTGTAGGATCCCTATTAGTTGATGGTACCTAAAAATAGTAACAGCCACACTCACTCATACTGCCTTCTAATCTCTTCAAATAATCCTGACTTCTTCCACCATATATTAATTTTATATCAAGTTATACACATTTTAGAATTTCTCTTTAAGAGTTTTATATTCCAAATTTTGCAGTGAACCAATTTTATTTTGAGTGGAACTAGCAATGTTCAGAAAGAATCACTTAAATATGTTTATTTAGTCATTGGTAGAAAGAATTTGGGCCGATTTAGCAAAATCTTGCCTTCTCCTGTGCCATACTCATAGAGTATCATCGTTGCCCATTGTTGCAGTGAGTGTCATTCCACCTCATTGAGGATCTTCTCTTTTTTTTGAGATTCTGACTTTACCAAGTATGATTTATTTGTCCCAGGACTGGACCCTCCTTTTTCTCTAATAAACATACGTGTGTGTGTGTGTGTAGATATATACACATACATATATATATATATAGTGGGGGGGGGAGAGAGAGATAATTTGGGCAATTAGTAACAAATACTATCATTTCCTGTAGTGATGTTATTTTTCTATTCAAAAGAAACGGGCTGTAGAAAGCTGGATTATGTTCCTTTTCTTTAGTTAGATGATATATTTAGGTTGTGGTTCAGATAAAGAAAAAGCAATCAAATCTTCAGGACTTTCTGCTTGTTGAATTTTATTGTGTTTAAAAACATTTAAGAATAACCATATGTATATGTATGCCCCCTTATAAGATTTTTTGGTGTAATTCAGTGAGATGAATTGTTGACTTTTTAGAGGTTTTTTTTGTCTTCCCCTTGCAGTGGAAGCATTAACATTTCCTCCTTCTTCTGGGAAGTCGTTCATCATGGGTGCAGATGAAGCCCTTGAGAGTGAACTAGGACTTGGAGAACTGGCTGGTCTTACTGTGGCCAATGAAGCAGATTCACTAACTTATGATGTGAGTGATCATTTTGTTGTTTTAATTATGGTTTTTAAATTACAAGTAGATTTTATAGAAAAAGTAATAAAATATTTTAATGAGTATAGAACTTCTCACTGTTTTAATTGTAAACTTTAAAAATATGATTGTATGATAAACGGTAACATTTTCCACCTGCCTTAGACATTAAAATGAGGTGTCCTAAGTTCATACATCTGTCAATAGAGTTTGTCCATTGGCTTTAAGATAAGGGAAAGGCATTACTTTTCTAGTAAATGTTTGGATATTACTTTATATTTCAGGGACCCATAGACTAGTTTGAATATACGTTTGCCCAACAGCAAGATTTAGCTTAGCTCTTTAGCACAAGCAAATCATCAATATTCTGCCAAGAAGTGATTTTAATTATTGTTAGGCATGGATATATAAAGGATGCTTTATAGATGTTAAAGCTGACCAAGTGATTATTTGGGCCAAAATTGAAGATCTTTACACTTTTGTATTTGCACTTAATTGCAAAACACAATTGTTTTATAAATGCATTTGTGCTTTTTAGAATCATGATACATGCTTTTCAGAACATCAGCTTCTTATCTCATGGTTAAAGTATTTACAAGCAGTTTTATCTTTTTTATTAAAACACTCTGATTTTAGCGCCTCATTTTCTATTAAAATTATAATGTTTCCTGGGGCAGGAAAACCATATGAGGATGTAAGATAGACACCTGAGCAAACGTGATCATGATAAGAAACCATTCTGAAGTAAAACCCTCACAACCTACTTCTCAGTTTTTTCTTACCTATAACTACAGGAATTACAGTAATTTTCTAATCATAACTCCTTCTACTCCATATTGCACATAAATGATCAGATTTTTATCATATCTATCACCTGTGCTTTTTGTTTCTATATTGTATGCATTTACAAATTTTTCTTTTTCTTTTTTTAATTTATACTGGTTTATTTACATTTGTTTATATTTATTTATACTAGATCTTTTCCATTTCCTTCACCCTCTGTATATCTTTTTTTATTTGTTTATTTAATTTTTAAAATTTTTTTTTTATTTTGTGTGTGTGTTCAGGAGGAGATTGTCCCTCCTTATGTGTCAGAGCATCTGGTGGATTCGAACCATGCACCTCTGGGCTTGCAATGCAGCTTCTTGCCAGTAGGCCACCAGAGCTCCCCCGTATATCTTTTTTTAAAAAAACACCAATTTTTTTTTGCTTTTAATTTTTCATCCAGTCTTTTACTAGCCTTTATCTTTTAATTGAAACATTTATACCATTTCTTTTTAAATGATTACTGATATATTTAGGTTTGTGTGCTGTTTTCCCTCTGGTTTTTGTCTTATTTTAGGAATTGATTCATTTTTATCACTGAAATGTCATTCTATGCTTTGGAGTTTGAGGTTGGGTTTTTTTTCTCCCCCTTTCTTCATTCTGGTGTTATCATGGACACTAGCATATGCATCCTTATCAAAATGCAATATACGAAGACCTTAGAATACTTTTTAACTGCTTTTCACTCCATTCCAACAAATGTATCATTTTGATTATGTATTTTTTGTGTTTTATTCTTGTATATATTTATCATCTACAAGATGTTTTTGTACAGTCTGAATTC
The DNA here is from genome assembly GCF_000299155.1 of Elephantulus edwardii. Taxonomy (NCBI): domain Eukaryota; kingdom Metazoa; phylum Chordata; class Mammalia; order Macroscelidea; family Macroscelididae; genus Elephantulus; species Elephantulus edwardii. The sequence continues at coordinate 19,495,830 of NW_006399769.1, forward strand.
AGTTTGGATTTTCTCTTTACATTTCTCCTTTTTATTTATCTAAGTCCTTTTACCCTAATAATGCTGTGTATTTTTCCTTAATGAAAATCTATTAGAATGCAGTTCTTTGTTTCTAGTTTTCTTAAATTATTTTTGTTTCACCTGAGTGGATTTATTATCATCTCTGGATATTGAACTAGTTAACTGTATTTTTAGCACTTTAAGTATTTAATTTCATTGTGTTTTTGTTTTTATTATTTTTTGCTGAGATTAACTACCAGTCGTTATTGATCATTTAATGCCAATATTATTCTTTTCTATGATTGGAAAAAATATTTTTATAATTTGCCGTGGTTTTCAGCCAAGGTGTGGTATACTTTCTATTTAACTTTGTTTTTATTTTTATTTCACCAGTTTGGGAAAATTCTAAGCCCCGTCTCTTCAGATATTACTTTTTTTTTTTTTCAGATATTACTTTTTTTATGTATCACACATTCTTCTGGGAATTCTAGTTACATGTTTTTCTATTCAACACACCTCTTTTTTATCTTACCTCTATGATTCCAGTTCTCTTTCTTCTGTATTTTCCATCTTTTTTGTCTTTCCATGTTTCAGTCAGTATTTTTTTTTCTTAATTGTAATTGTTGTTGTATACCATCAAATCAGAAGCAACTCATAGCTGAGCTTTTAGCAAATTTTCAGAGGTGGTAAATAGCTTGGGAGAACACTGTTGTCTCTCTCCTGCAAAGCAGCTGGTGGATTCAAACTGCATGCCTTCGGTTTAGCAGTGCACTTTACCACTAGGCCACCAGAGCGCCAGTGTAAATCGTTCAGTTATAGTCAGGGAGTTATTCTGCTTATTTTAATTTTCTTGTTTTCTCTCCTTTTCTACTATGTTATTTTTACTGTGGTCAAAACCTGTGGTTGGAAAATTGTCTACAAAAAATGAGGCTTAGGGTAATATTTTCCTCAATGCCATAAAGTCAGAATTAGCTTATAGCTGACCATCTAGAAGTGGGATTTTGGAGGTTATAAATTGCAAGGGAGGAGATAGCCCAACTTTCTCCCTCAGTGCCATTGTTGTGTGCTAGTGGGTTCCAGCTGCCAGCATTCTGCCACCTTTGGTTTAGAAGCACAACTTAACCATGAACTGTGACACCAGGAAGCATATTTTAAATTACCTCCCTGAGTGTCTTTGCCATTGTTGTTGTGTACCGTAGCGTCGGAACTGACTAATAGCTGACCCTCTGGTGGGTTTTCAGAGACAGTTAATTCCACAAGAGGAGATTGCCCATCCTTCTATATGGAGCAGCTGGTAGCATCGAACCATGTGCCTTCAGGATTGCAGCGCAGCTTCTTGTCACTAGGCCACCAGAACTCCATTCTCTTTGCCATTCTGTATAATCTCACTCTGGGATTTTTTTGGTCTCTTTGTTTTGAGATTGTCTAAAGTTGATCTATAGACCTTACTAGTACTTGTCTTCTTTCAGTTGATCCTTAAGTCTATGATACAGCCTTTTGGATTCATGTGTCTTGTCTGACCCTGAGCACTAATTTGTATCTTCTCTTCAGTTTAAGAATGTGAGTGTTGTGGGAACAGCCAAGTCTCACATCTATTAAAGGCATAGTCTCTATCTACAATATTAGTAGCACAAAATTGATTCCCATGAGGTCCCATATCTGCTTTTCTACCACTAACCATTCTTCCCAGGACTCTTGCTGCTCTACTAATGGGTTCATGAATTCATTACAGTAGCCATCCAGAATCCTTAGAACCATACTCATGGTTTTGGGGTTTATTAAGGTGGTTAACAGGTGACAGTTCAGATTGGAAACAAAACACAATTTTTTAGTCAAGACAGTTTCTCAAGCATGCTTACAGGCTCTGCCCTTTGGCATTTGTTCCAGATCTCTCACAGGGTCTTCGTCTACCTGTATTTTAGGGAGAAATCTGGCCATCGTAAACACTTGATACATTCCCTGGTGCCTTTTTCGTACTGGTAGCAAGATTTTTTCCTGTTCTTAGACTGCTCAGTTTAAGCCTGGCAAAATGGCAACACCAACCAGTCTCATCATTAATGAGAGTCTATACACTTTGTTTGCATATTTCCACCCAGAAGGTAGAAACTTTCCTGTCATTCACATCATTGACATAGTCACACCCAGCCAGGTGATGAAAGTCAAAGCTAATGGATGAGGAAACCATTTTGAAATATCTGCCTAAACTCATTCAGCAATGCCTTGTAAAGACTAAGTTTGGGTAGAATTCACTTCCCGACTCTTTCATCTTGTTTTGATTCCTTGCTGGCTGTGGGGCAGAGACTTTAGTCCTTCGGCAGGTAACATTTTTATGGGATTTATATGAGAGCTAGCTTCTCCCAGTATGATTGCACTCAGAAAGAGCAGTGAACAGTTTTATAAATTAATTTTAGAGATAGCTTACCATGATTTGGTTACACAAGCTGACAAGGTAGGGTTTGAATATAAGGAAATAGGACTCATTAGGGACCACCTTGGAAATTACCTATAATGTTAAGACATTTGGAGAATTGGGGGTTTTTTTACGTACTACTTAACAAGAGCAGGCATAATTCAGCTCAGGTTTTTTTCTTTTCCAAGGGATATCAACTCAATTTTTTCAGTAGTTCTTTTTTTTTTTTTTTTAAATCTATTTTATATTGGTTTGCTTACAAAGTTCATATACATTTTGTTTCACACTGTTCTTCGTTCACATTGTTTCATACAATTGTTCTCATGCATTATGTTTATAAAATTAATCACCGTCGAGGGAGCTCTGGTGGCCTAGTGGTAAGAAGCTGCACTGCAATCCTGAAGGTGTGTGGTTCAAATCCACCAGATGTTCCTCTGGAGAAGGAGAGATCTTCCCCTGTGCCAGCTGGATCCGATTCAGCAGTCCAGAAGAAGAAGAAGAAGAAGAAAATTAATCACTTTTAGACTTTTCCCATTATTACCCTGTCTTATCAGGTCCCCATGGGATCCTTCACATTTCCTTTACCCCTTTTCTCCACCCAAAAAATTGTGTAACCCTGTGATTTCGCCCATATAGAGTCTTACTATTTTCTTACTATTTTAGTTGCAACATGTCCTATACAAGTTTTTTACAGTGTTTTAAAGTTTTGCATTCAAAATTATAGTTACATTACTAATGTGGTCTCTAACGCTAGATTACTTCAGTTGTAATTCCAGCTTCTCCATGTATGTACAGAGTTCATTGTCAAGGCATTTCTCTTTCCTTTAGGCATTTAGTCTACAAAATGGAGATACTCTTAGAGTATCACTTACAGAATTGTTGTGAGGATTAAATGAGCTAATAATGCATGTAAATCTTTGAATGAATTCCAAAATAATGAATACACTTCAAAATACCAGATAATAGAACTAGCTTTTTTGTTATTATAAATACAGTTATATTTCTGCAGAATATTATTAGAATATGTCATTCTTGCTTAAAACCTAGCATAATTATTAGCTTTGGGATGTGTGAGGGGTTCACATAGGGAGTTCACATATATTCAAACACCATTTTTTCTCTTTAGGCTTCTTATTAGTTGGTATAGAAAACTAGTACACTTTTTATTTGTTGAGAAAGTATGATCATATTCTAAAATGTTTACAGATCTAAAGATAACTTATTTTTTCAGTGATTACAGAGTGTCTGTCGTACAATTTTGGTTGAAATCATTACTTCTATTAGTTGTTTTCTTGTCATATCTTTAACCAGCTGAGCTAACCAGCCTGTTTTCTTTTCATATCTTTAATATTCAGAAGAAATTGCTCTTGATATTTGCCTATTGTTTTGGTTATTTAAATTTAAATGTATTCTTTTAAAATTAAACTTCTTTTAAAAGGTGCATAGTATGATGATGGCAGATCAGCAAGAGTTAATATTGAAATGACACTCTCTTCTTATTTTAAATTAAATGTAGACTATCTTTGCTTTGTGTATTTTTTAGATAGCAAACAATAAAGATGCATTGAGAAGGACGTGGAATCCCAAGTTTACGTTAAGAAGTCACTTTGATGGCATTCGAGCCCTCGCTTTCCATCCCATCGAACCTGTTTTGATAACAGCATCAGAAGATCACACATTGAAAATGTGGAATTTACAGAAAACTGCCCCTGCCAAAAAGTAAGAATGTCCTACTTTATCTTTATTTGGATATCTTATTTTTAGCAGAAATATACTGAATACTTGCTATCTTCCCATTAAATTTTCCAAATATTTCTGATAGTTCTGTTTTTTTTAACTGTCACATTTTCAACTTCCCTTCCTTTCTTTAAACTTTTTCTTTGATTTGAATCAAACATCACAGAACTTGGTTTTCTAGTCAGTATTCATAAGCATATACTATTTTATGGCATTAATTTCAATCCCCACATTGTAAAACATTCTTCCACTTCTTTTTTGTGATTCTAGTGTCCAGTCATCCTTCTAGCATAGCCCTTCTTGCCTTCTGAGAAATTTCACTTTCATTTTTTCTTTTTTACACATGACTGTGACATTGTTTTCAATTGTTGTACTGTGTCACTACATTTTATTTCCATCTTGCTTCTTTTGTTCCATTAATCTAGCATTACTTTTTCTGCTTGCCTTTTCAACTTTGACTTTGTGTAAATGTTGACCCTTTAGTCTTGTATAGTTAGTTGTTTTTACGAACCTCATTCCTCATGAGTGATAAGTTATGAGGGGGGCCTAATCCTTGGAAAAGAAGAGGGCCAGTGAAAGAGAGGAAGACTTGAATAAGATGGATTGACACAGTGACTAGAATAGTGGGTGTAAGCAAGCAGAGATTATGAGGATGGTACAGGATCGGGCAAGATTTCAGTCTGTTGTGTGGTTGTTGTTAGAGGTGACACCATGGCACCTAAAAGCAACAACAGTCCAAGAGAGACTTCAGGGAGTTCTGGTGGTAGCTCTGGTGGCCTAGTGGCATGAAGTTGTGGAGCAGTTCTGCTCTGTCCTATCTGTAGGGTTATTATGAATCAGAATCAGCTTGAGGACACAGAGTTTGGTTGGTTTTTTGGTTGGTTTTTGGTCTCATTAGTCTCTGTCAGCCCAGTAAGTCTGGGGTTTGTTTTGTTTTTGGCATTTGAGTTTGTTTTACAATTTTCTCTCTGTTAGAGTGGTTTGTAGTGATAGTCGTCCTGCCTAGTTGTTCTGGTCTTTGACTGGATGAGGTTTGTGGTTCTTGTGAGCTCTTAGTCTTACAAACTACTTTCCTCTTTGAGCCTTTGCTTTCCTTCATTTTCTCTTGTTCCAAACAAGAAGTGACCAGTAGTTGTATTTTAGGTAACCCATGTACACTTTCTTTAGACTCTGGACACTTCTTACCAAACTAGGATGTAGAACATTATCTTTATAAACTATACCAATTGACTGAGTTGTCTTGTCAAACTATGTTGCTAAGCTCTTCACTCTAAAAACTAGTCCTCCGGTGTGTTTGGATATGCCTAGGAAATCGCTGTAACGGTACCTCACATATGTTTTGTATATGTATTCTGAATAATTAAGCATGTATATACTCATGCCTATAAATAGGCCCAGGTATGCATGCACGTGTACTTACACATCGATCTTCCTGTATACCTAGAGTATACGTACCTTCATATGTTACCTTACGCCTCTTTTACTGGTTGTTATACATTTACTGTGATTGTCCTTTATTCTTGCACTTAATCAAGTTGTACTGACTTCTCCATGTTGAATATTGCCTTTCCCTTCCCCAGAAATAATAGGTATTTTCTATTCACAAATGGTTCCTCCTTTCTCCTGCTCCTGTCACTGAGGAATTAGATATATGTGCCTAGTGATCTTAGGTATTTTACTTATTTAATCCTTGTGATGTATTCTCTGTAATCACTGCTTGTTTTTTTTTTAAATAAAATTTTTAAATATTGTCATTTTAACAAAAGTTTATAGAAAAGTTAGATTTTCATTCATTCATTGTTCCTTCTCTTACCCCTCCCCAAGTTGACTTTTTCTTTTCATTAGTTTATTTACAAAATTGTAATACAAATTCTTTGAATTTCCTT
>NW_006399769.1:19501962-19506232 GCF_000299155.1 Elephantulus edwardii
TCCCCTGTTCTCCACATCCCTTTGCTTCCAGCCTCTCCCAACCCTCCTTGATCCTTATACTCATTCTACAATAATGGTCTTAAACTTATCCTTGTAGGACTGAGTTCATTCAGCATAATGCTCTGCAGTCCCTTCCAGGTTATGTAATAATTTACAAAGTTATTGCTCCTGCATGCAGCATAGTATACCATAACTTCTCAATCCATTTATTGGACATTTGGGCTGTTTCCATGTTCTTGTGATGGTGAATAATGCTGCTATGAACATTAGTGTACAAATATCAGTTTGTGCCTCAGCTTTCATTTTTTTTTTCAGGTCTATTCCAAGTAGTGGAATAGCTGGTTCATATGGAATTTCTGTGTTCAGCTTTTTAAGGAAGTGTCAAACTGCTTTCCAGAATGATTGTACCATTTTACAATCTCACGAAAAATGGATGAGTTCTTTTCTCACCATATCCTCTCAAACATCTACTACTTGCTGCCCTGTTAAACTTCGCCACTCTTACTGGAATGAGATGGTACCTCATTGTGATTTTGATTTGCATCTCTCTTATTGCGAGTGATTTGGAGCATTTCTTGATGTGTCTGTTTGCCATTCAGATATCTTCCTCTGTGAAAATTCTTCCCATGTCTTTTGCCCATTTTGTAATTGTGTTATCAGTCTTTTTCTTGTAGAGGCCCAGGAGTATTCTGTAAACTTTTGTTGTAAGACTCTTGTCTGAAATGGTATTACCAAATATTTGTTCCTAGTCTGTAGATTTTCTTTTCACCCTACTGGAAGAAGTTTTTGATTTGGATAGCGATTTCATCTTTAGAAGGTCCCATGCATCAATTTTATCCTCATTAGATTGTGTATTTCTGGTTATATTTGTCAGTCTCTTTATACCTTGGACTAGTGCTTCTAGGCTTGATCCCAGTTTGTCTCTTAAGAAAGTTATGGTTTTGGGCTTTACTCCCTGGTTTCTGATCCACCTTGAGTTGATTTTTGTGTATGGTATGAGATGTGGATCCTATTTCACCTTTCTGTAGGTGGAAGTCCAGTTTTGCCAGCACCATTTGTTGAAGAGGTTGTCATTTCCCCATTTGATAGCTTTGATTTCCTTGTCGAATATCAGTTGACTGTAGATGTCTGGGTCTATCTGGGTTCTCAATTCTGTTCCATTGGTAGATGTGCCTGTCATTGTACCAGTACCATGCTGTTTTGGTTACCACTGCTGTATAATAGGTTTTGAGATCAGGGGGTGCTATGCCTCCAGCCTAATTTTTGTTTCTCAGAAGTGTTTTTCTTATTTGGGGTCTCTTGTCTCTGCAAATAAATTTGATAATTTCCCTTTTAATCTCCTTGAAAAATGAATTTGGTATGTGGATTGGGATTGCATTGAACATGTAGATTGCTTTTGGTAGGACTGTCATTTTCACCATATTGAGTCTTCTTATCCATGAATAAGGCAGAGTTTTTAATTTCTTTAGGTCTTTTATTGTGTTTTTCAGAAATGCTCTATAGTTTTCTTTGTATTAGGTCTCTTATATCTCTAGTTAGGTTCACTCCCAAGTATCTTAATTTGTGGCTGGCTGTTGTAAATGTGTTATCCATATTTTTATGTTTTGTTTTGTTTTAAACTTAGAGGAATCTGAAATTCTGAAAGATTAAAATAAATTGATTAAACTGAGCAAGTGAGAGACAGAACTGGGAATTGAACTCAGAATTTTCTCCTTCACAGCCTATTTCCCTGAGTGAGATTCTCTCCCATTAGTTATGATGGGGTTTAAAAGTACTAGAAAAAAGATGTTATTACTAAGTAAAAATCTTGTTTTTTAAGCTGTAATAATGTGGTTTGTGATAGGTAGTTTTCTTATACATTCTGTAATCCAGAATGATATGTTAGCATAATGTTTATATTTCTATAATTTATTTTGTGGTATTGACCATTCACTACTGAGATTTACATTTCTCATCTCTCTCTGATTTAGGAGTACTTCTCTCGATGTAGAACCTATCTATACTTTCAGGGCACATAAGTAAGTATGTTCTTGTTCTTTTGTTTATTTATTTATTCTATGTATTATTTGTACTTAGTGTTTTTTTATAAAAGAAACTGATAGAGATATAATACTAGTTACATATTACTATCACATAGGGATTCTTGATGAAATTAAATTTTATTTGCAAGATGTTTAAATGACATGTACCTCTTTAACATAAAACTGAAATAATTAGGTTTGAAATAGGTGAAACATTCCCCTACCTTATATCCTAAAAAAAAAAAAAATTCTTTTTTTTTTTAAAAAAAATCTGATGGTGTGTGCTTTTCTTGTTTCTGTGACCACTTAAGAAATGCATCCATGGCGAGCTCTGGTGGCTAGGCAAGAAGCTGCACTGCAATCCTAGAAGTACGCGGTTCGAATCCACCAGATGCTCTGCTGGAGAAGGAGGAAAAATCTCCTCCTGTACCAGTCAGATCTGATTTGATGGTATACACACACAAAATAATAAAAATAAAAAAGAAATGCATCCATTTGATTTATTAACACAGATGTTGGCATATTTGTCCATAAAAGTAGAGTTTACAAAAGACCACACAGCTCATTGCCTTTGAACTGGAACTGACTTGTACTTGAGCCTCAGTGAGTTTTTCGAGGCACTAAATCACACAGAGGAGATTTCTCACCCTTCTGCGGAGCGTAGGGTGGCTTTGAACCTCCAGAGAGCTGCTGCCAGTGTTTTAGCAGTACAGCACACGATGAATTATGCAGCTCAAGCACATTTTATCCTTTGTATTGCATTTTTGTTTTGCTTTAAACCTTTAAAAATATGTGAAAGCCATTCTGGAAGTCTCTACCAGTACCTCCCACAGCCTGGATTTGGCCTGCATTGCTTGGTAGCATAGAGGTAAGGCGGTGTGCTGCTAACCTGGTTGTCCATAGTGTGACTCCACCAGCTGCATCTTGAGGAGAATGATGGACAGTCTCCTCCTGTGTGATTACCACCTCTGAAAACCCACTGGAGGGTCAGCTATTTGTTGCCTCTGATTCGATGGTATTCAGCAAATCATCAATTTCCCAGAGGAAGACAGATGAACAATGCCTTGATGGTACTAATCTTTTAGTTGGTAGTCGAACACTTAACTGTGTGCACCGCCCAATGACTCCTTTTATTCAGCATAAAGACCAGGAAAAGTAGAAAGTCATTTGAATGTTTATGCATTCTTACTTTTAACAAGTCATATTCTCAGAAATTGATTATTATCTCTCAGAGGTCCGGTGTTGTGTGTGGTAATGAGTAGTAATGGTGAGCAGTGTTACAGTGGAGGTACCGATGGACTCATCCAGGGCTGGAATACTACTAACCCCAACATCGATCCCTATGACTCTTATGGTATGTGATTCTTCAAAGGTTTGAAAAAGAAAGCTTTCTGCTTTTCCCCCTCTAGCAGATAAACTATATAAGTATGTGTTTCAAAGAATAAAATTTTAAGAGACAGCCATATGTTTATTTTGTTTAAAAGACTCATTTGATACATAATGCTAAAAAAAATGAAGGAAAAGAATCATTTGTCTTAAGACATCTCAGTCCTGAAATGTTGACCTGATTGGAAATTTTAACCTGATGATGGTTTCCTTTATTTTATGTGTCTATGTATTACTTGATTCATTATCAACTAATCTATAATAATATTTTATTACTCTTCTAAACAGCTTTGAGGCAAAGTAAATGTTGGCATTATGGATCAGTTATTGGGAGGGATATACAAGTTAGATTTTTTTTTTTTGGTGAGAAAAATTTGTATTTAGGATTAGCCAGCTGGACGCAATTTAGATGATCCCAATTTTGTTGGTAACATCCAAAGCATCATAGTCAGGAGCAAGTTCAACATAGGCCTTTTTCTCTCCATCAGGCCTAATCCAAGTGTTGATCTTAGACACTTCAATGTCATAGAGCTTCTTCACAGCTTGTTTGGTGCTTGTTGGCCTTGACATCTACAATGAACACAAGTGTGTTGTTATCCTCTATCTTCTTCATGGCTGACTCAGTTGTCTGGGGAAATTTGATGATGGCATCGTGGTCAAGCTTGTTTCTCCTGGGGGCGTTCTTCTGGGGGTATTTGGGTTGTCTTCGGAGTCTCAGTGTCTTAGACCACCGGAAGGTGGGTGATTTGCAGATCTTTTTTTTTTTTTTTTTTTTTGCTGTGGACGCCCTTCAGGACTGCCTTCTTGGCCTTTAATGCCTTTGCTTTGGCTTCAGTTTTGGGAGGGGCAGGGGCTTCCTTCTT
>NW_006399769.1:19506332-19528800 GCF_000299155.1 Elephantulus edwardii
TTTGCTTTGGCTTCAGTTTTGGGAGGGGCAGGGGCTTCCTTCTTCGCTTTTGGCACCATCTTCATAGAAAAGACAAGTTAAATCTTTTGAAGTATGTAACACTAGAATATTTAACTAACCTCAGGAGTTAAGATGTGCTTTTTAGTCATGCGAACAGTATCGTGAAACATAAATCCATGTTAAAATCTACCACCAGCTTTTGGCATTAAGTCACTCAGGAAACACAATTTAGGAAGTAGCTATTTTTGTTTCTACTTAAATTACAGAAATACATAAAATATTGTTATATGCACCTCAAATTTGAAATTTCTTGCTAAGTCTAATTAAGAATAAGGAGATGAGGCACTGCCTTTTGATGGATAGAGTTTATTAGAGAGAAAAGACTCATGGAGGAATCGGAGCAGGCTGCAGCAAGAACTTTGTCAAGTCTCCATCTACACTGAGAGGATCAAAGTGGTGGGATTTTATCTTAATGCTAATAAAGTTTTATATAGTCATTGATTGGGAGTTTTCTAGGAACTGAACTTGACTCATCTAGGTGAGATTCTGGAAATGAGATGCATGCACATTCAGTCTTTTCTTGATGAGTTCCATCTCGGCTTCTGGGCCAGTGAACATTACTTTTTATAAGGTGGTACACATGCTTAGTTTTTGTGGGCGCTAGTTCCAGTCCTGTCCCAGAAGAGGGCTCTCTGCTGCCTCTTGAGGAAGGTCATATAGTGGACAGAGGATGGTGAACTGTGCATGCTTATGGAATCTGCACAAGCAGACTGTGCCTGGAAAGCAACTTCACAGAAACTAAGTGCTCACTGCAAGAGGGTGTGCCTTTTTGTTTTTCTGTCCTAACACCGGTGCCACACTGAGATCTGGCCCTGGCTGTTCTTTCTCAGTATATTTATCATCTGTCCATCTACTTCTTTTCATTGTTTAGGCTAATTTTGCCACCTAAATTAATTCAAACTATAATAAAGTCAATAAATAAATAAATGTTCTCCCTGATAATGATTTTATAAACATTTTGTGAAAGATAATCTGCTGGCAATTCACAGAGTCCTTGCCCTAAAGATCTGGCTCTCACCAGGACTTTCCCTCTCTGGAGAGAAATGAGACCAGTGTTTTTCTTTACCTCTGACCCACTCCTTTCATTCTTTTCTAAATGTTTCTGTTACTTGCCTTTCTTTACTTGGTACGAGAATAACTTGCTCCTTATTCTGCCTTAGATCAGCTCATAATGCTTTTGACCTCATTCTCCTAATTCCCTTTAAGTCTGGGTTCCATCAGTCAATCAGTTGTCTCTCTCTCTCTCTTTCCCTCCCTCCCTCCCCTGCACCTGTTGTTATTCTTAAATGTTTGTTTTCTCTCCGTCCTCTCAACTGATATATGTAAGTTATGCTATGTACTTAACAGAAGGACAACTAAATGTCTCTTGGAGAAAATTCAGCCAGAATGTTCCTTAGACATGAGGATGATAAAACTTTGTCTCACATAATTTGAACAACATCTCAGGAAAGGCCAGTCCTTAGAGAAGGACATCATGCTTGATAAATGAAAAGTCATTGAAAAAGAGGAAGATTCGCAGTAAGATGGGATGATACAATAGCTGGAACAGTGATTGTAAGGGTGATCAAGGTGTACATGAATTCTCTTTGTATCACTACTCTGTATTTTGGCTTCAGACAGTCAGTCCTAACTGCCCGACCCAAGAGGTATTTTAAAAATTCTTTCATTATTAGGTCTATTGACTGAGTCTGATCCTGTTGACCATCCCATCCTTTTTGAGATTGGTCCATTATTTTTACTTTTTTGACACTTGTCTCTTACAATTTTTGTTCCCCAACCTTCATAAATTCCTTTCATTTTGTCACCTCAATACTGACATTTATCAAGACCATGACCTTAACTTATTTTCTGTTGTATACAAACTTTGTTTAGGAGCTTGAAATCCACTTAAATGGATTTATAGGTTGTTGGCTCATAAATCATCAAGGTTCAGGCTACCTTCAGATGGGCTTTTTTATTTTCAGTAAATCCCAGCAGGTTTTGTTCCTCCTTCTCTGTACTCTTAATTAGTTGGGACTGTCAGAATTATTAAACTAGAAACCTAATGGTTAGCCTTATTGTGTTTCACTACTCATAGCCTATTATCTACTTATACTTTAATTTAATTTGTATATCTAATTTCTTGAGTGCACTCCTTCTTTTCTGACCTTGTTACTGTTGACCTAGCTAAGACACTCATCATCATTTTCCCAGTTTCCTAATTGTTCCCCTTAGTGAGTTCTAGGGTTTAGTGATAAGGAGTTGCAGCTGCCATCCAAAGCGCTCAGTTCAAACCTGCCACCTGCTCTGTCGGAGAAGGATCTTTTCCCTTGCTTCCTGCAGATTCTGCACTCTAATTCACTTAGCCCTGCAGTTATTTTTGTGTGCCATCAAGTTTTAACCAACTTATAGGTGACCCTTCAGTAAGTTTTCAGAAGCAGTTAATTGCACAGGAAGAGATTACCCATTCTCCTCCCAAGGAGCACCTGGTAGATTCGAAACGTGCTTTTTTGGTTTGCTGTGCAGCTTCTTACCACTAGGCCAGCAGAACTGGATTTAAATGAGGGCATGGCACCAGGGATATGATTGTGCTGATGTCAGGTGGGTCCTAGCCAAAAGCAGAGAATACCAGAAGAATGTCTGTTTATGTTTTATTGACTATGCAGAGGCTTTTGACTGCGTGGATCATGACAAGCTGTGGCTAACATTGAGAAGAATATGAATCCCAGAGCACTTAATTATGCTCATGTCAATCTAGTCCTAGACCAAGAGGTTGTTGTCTGAATAGAACAAGGGAACACTGTTGTTGTTCTTAAGTGCCATTGAGTTGCAGGCGACTCATACCGACCCTGTGAAGGAGAGTCCTCAATGCTTGGGTGTCTTTCATCCTCTCTCCAGGTTCATGGGGTTTCTGGAGGCAAGCTGTTACGGAAGTGGATGCCACTCCTGATTTCAAGCTTGTTTTAATCGGGGAGCTCCACCCCACACTGTCTGCATTGGGCAAGCAACCATTAACGCATTTGACACATCAGTGTCACGGTATTCAGCCTCACAGCTGCCACAAGTGACCTGTGTACAGCAACTTGTACACCAGGGCTATACGACCTACAGGAATGTCTGAACAAAAACAATGAAATACAGGCCCGAAGGCCGCGGATTAAAAGACACCCACCTTTGGCTTGTTAGCATTGCTTTCTGTCCACTGGGCCAGCTGATCTCTCTCTATGTACTTGGTTTAAAATCAGGACAGGTGTGTGTCAGGGTTGTATCCTTTCTCCTTACCTCATCAATCTGTATGCTGAGCACATCATCTGAGAAGCTGGACTCTAGAAGAATGTAACATTAGAATCAGAGGGGAAGACGTCAGCAGCCTGCATTATACATATGACACAACCTTGATTGGGCTAAGTAATAAGAATTGAAGCACTTGCTGGAGAAGATCAAAGACTACAACTTTCAAGATGGATTATATTTCATTGTCAAGAAAACAGAACTTCTCACCACCAGAGTGATAGAGAACATCACAATAGATGGAGAAAAAAAATGGAAATTATTAATGATTTCATTTTACTTGGATACACGTGGAATTAGCAGTTGGATCAGGAGACATATTGCACTGGGAAAGTATAGTAAGGGACTTCTCCAATTTACTGAGGAGCAATGTTGTAAGTCTGATGACTAATGTGCACCTTCAGGCAATGGTCTTTTCAATCACTTGCTATGCATCTGAGAGCTGGACAATGAATAAGCATAACAAAAGAAGAATTAATGCTTTTGAGTTTTGGTGTTGCAATACTGAATATCACAGGAGTGCCAAAAGAACAAATAGATATCTTGGAGAAAGTCTAGTCGTAGTGCTCCTTAGAGGCAAAGATACCGAACTTCTTCTGACGTACTTGGGGCATGTTGTTAGGAGTGGCTATTCCTTGGAGAAGGAATAGTTTCATGCTTGGAAATGTGGAGGGTTGGTGAACGAGAAGAAGACACCCAATCAGATGATGACTACATTGACACTGACTACTCCATTGAGCACAAATAATGAAATGGCACAGGATAGGACAAGGGTCACATCTTTTTTGTTCATAGGGTCATTATAAATTGTACTTCACCTACCACTACCACCACCACCAACCACCCTGCTGCTTCTGGGAAACCATTTAATGATTCACTTTTGCTATCTGGATAATTTTCATGTATTCTTAATAAGTCCTGCCATAAAGTAATTGATGGAAGGGAGTACACAGAGTCCCTGTACCAAAAGGAATTGGCTGACAGACACAGAAGAATTTCATGAAACAGCAACATACTATCAAGAGGCACTGGTGATGGAGGAGGAAGTTCAAGCTGCTGTGAAGAAACTGGCAAAAAAATAAGGCTCCAGGAATTGATGGAATACCAGTGGAAATATTTCAACAAACAGATACTGCCCTGGATGTGCTAACCAGGTTGCGCCAAGAAATCTGGAGAACAACTACCTGACCAAGTGACTAGAAGAGATCCATATTTATTCCCATTCCCAAATAAGGTGATCCCACAGATGGTAGAAATTGTTGAACAGTATCACTAATAGCACATGCAAGAAAAATCTTGCTGAAGATTATCCAAAAATGATTGGAAAAGTAGAAGTTAGAACTGCCAGAAATAAAAGCTGGGATTAGAAGAGGCCGTGACATTAAGGACATCATTACCAAGGTCAGATGGATTTTGGCTAAAAGCAGAGAGTCCCAGAGGAATGTCTATTTGTGTTTTATTGACTATGCTAAGGGCATATCACAACAAATTGTGGCTAAAAGTGAGAAGAATGGGGACCCCAGAACACTTAATTGTGTTCATGGGAAGCCTTTATACTTAGATGAGAAAGCAGTTGTCTGAACAGACCAAGGAAACACTGCATGGTTCAAAATCAAAGGAAGAAGTGTGTTAGGCATGTCTTTTCCCCATATTTTTTCAATCTGTATGCATATAGATAATTTGGGAGGCTGGATATTGTGAAGAGAAATATGGCGTCAGGATTGGAGGAAGACTCATCAACAACTTATGTAATGCACTACCTTGCTTGCTGAAACTTAAGAGGACCTGAAGCTTTGCTGCAGAAGGTAAAGACTAGTCTTCCATATGGATTGCAGCTCAACATCAGGAAATTGGCAGTTTGACAATTGGCAGCATCATGATAGACGGATGGAGAAGTGATTGAGATTGTAAACCATGTTAGCTTGCTCAGTTCCACAGTCAGCACTCCTGGCACCAGCATGAATTGCATTGGGAAAGTTTGCTGTCAGGGACCTCTCCAGAGTGCTGGAGAGCAACAATGCCAGTCTAAGGTGTATCTGATCCAGGCCATGGTTTTCACAACTATTTGCTATGCATCAGAGAGCTTGACAGTGACTAATGATGGCAAAAGAATCAATGCCTTTGTGTTGTGGTGCTGGAGAAGATATTGAACATACCATGGGCTGCCAAGAGAACAAACAGGTCTCTCCTGGAGAGGGTGAAACCAGTTTGCTCTGTGGAGGCTAGGAGTTTGAAGCTTTGTCTTACATACTTTGGGCATATGGCCAGGAGAGACCAGTCCTTGGAGAAGGACATCATGCTTGGAAGGGTAGAAGGTCATTCAAGAGAGGAAGAACTTGGATATGATGGATTGACACAATGACTATGGTAATAGGGGCAGGTGTATCAGACAGTGAGATTGGCTTTGGATAGGGCAAGGTTCAGAGCTATGAGTCATAGTCTACTCAATGGCACGTAATAGTAACAGCAGACAACAATTCACTCTTGTTTCAAACACTGAGTTTTTAATTTTCTTCATGTACCACACTACATTTTTCTTCTGTGATTTTGTTGGTTCTACCTCCTTTACCAGAGATGTCTTCTCTTTATGCATGGTCTGGTCAGCTACTGTATACTGTAGGCTCAGCCGTCTCCGAACAGCTTTTACATCATCCTACTTAGTCTCCTTGGGTGTTGGTGTCTATCACTATTGTACTGATTCCTTTGTCTTCTAACCACATTGGCTACTACCAGCTTTTGTGGACAAGGATTGTATAGCGTCTTAATCATGCCTGTGACTCCAGCTTCTAGCATAAGGCCAACACACACTGTGTCTTTTTGATACATGTTTGAGAGGAGATGAGACATTGATATCAATGACATTTTCAGACCTAACATCTCTGAGTCATCTTGAAAGACCTACCTATTAGAGTCATTGTGAGGATTAATGATGTATTAGAGGTTCCAGTTTGTCTTTTAACGTGAGACTGTACAAAGAGTCATCCGCCCCATCCATATCTCAGTAATTGCTGTTTGAGAATTTGAGGGTTTCTGTAGGGTTCAGGTGATGCCTCTAAAGGATGTCAGAGGCTTCTTGTTCCCTGGAATGACTTCATTCAGAATAGAAGAGAATAAATGGCCCAAGGGAGGTGTATCCAAGGTGTTGAGAGAGGTCAGAGGAGAGAAGGGTCTTTCTGTTTACTTCCTGAGGGAATATAAGGTTTGGTTTCTCTGAAGGTAAATAAAATGAAAATAGTTTGTTGTTAACATGCTTTTTAAAAATCCAAACAATAAGAAGAAGGAGGAAGGAACGTTCTCATTTTAAGGAGAAAAACAAATATTATTCTTAATATTTTAGGTACTTCATTGGTATTTTTCCACACCTAAGTTTAGTTATTTCAGACTTAGAAAAAAAGAATGTAAACTAGAAATCATGTTTTATTGTGTTATCAAGTGTTTTTGTTTTCTCAGAGATTGAAATCCATATGTGACTTGCTTTTTTTCTCCTGTGTCTTCTTGCTGTCTGGTTTAGATCCTTCTGTTCTCCGAGGTCCCCTGCTTGGCCACACTGACGCAGTCTGGGGTCTGGCCTACAGTGCAGCACATCAACGTTTACTGTCTTGTTCAGCAGATGGCACGCTCCGTTTATGGAGTACAACTGAGGTTGCTCCAGCCCTAAGTGTATTTAATGATAATCAAGGTACATGTTTTATTACTGTTTTACAGAATCTCTTATGTCTTCTATTAATAACTAGTTCTATGAATTCTGTTTACTTTTTAATTGAAGGTTTTTTTTATTTTTATTTTTTTAAATTAAATTTTATTAGTTTTAATGAACATTTACAGAGATTTTGGGTTTTCATTCATTCATTTTTGCACTGTTTTCTCCACCCTCATCCCCAGTTCGTTCTTCTTTCCCCCCCTGCCCCAATGTCTGTTTTAATTGTCCAATTGCCACAGTGCTTGTCAAAGCCAGTTCTGATTAATCTCCTTTGTCGGTGTGTCCTTTGCCATTCCCTATCACTCCTCCCTGAGAGAGACTTCACCCTGATTCATAAGGAAAAGGGGACGGCGTATTCTCTTAGCTACTTCCTGCTGAAAAGGGACGCTGTGGGTTTCAGGGTGATGAAGTTTTTTTTTAAAGCTAGGAAAGCAGCTTTGAATTTCCAAATTATTGGATAATTGTAAAATTGTATTTGCTTAAAGTATATATATTTTTTTCTTAATTGAGGTATAATTTATGTGTTGTGGAAAACCGAGATCTTGCATGTACATTTCAGTGAGTTTGATAAATAAATACCTGACTTGTGATGGTAACAGAAGATTTCTTTTACTGCCCCACATTCCTACTGACACCTGTCTTCCTTGCTATTCTTCCTCCCCAACTGCAAGTGTCCATTATTGTGATACCTTTCAGTGTAGATTGGTTTTATCAGTTTTACAACTTTGTAAAAAACAAAACAAACCCCAAAACTGTGTAAAAAAAAAACCCACAAAAACACAAACCCACAACAATTAAACCAGTATTTTTTGTATCTGGTTTTGTATTCTCACCGTAATATTTTCACAGAGCTCTGGTGGCTGAATAGTAATGGGCTGTGCTGCCAATCCAAATTCAAATCCACCAGCTGCTCCATGGGAAAAGGATGGTTAGTCTCCAGTGCCGTTTACAGGTTTTGACAACCCACTGAAGGGTCAGCTTTGGGTTGATTCTGATTTGACTGCACTTAGAACATCATGTTTTACAATTTGGACATATTTTAAGGAGGGAGACATCATGCTTGGTAGGGTAGAGGGACAGCACAGGAGGGGAAGGCCCTCTATGAGGTGGATTGATTCAGTGACTGGGATAATTGGGATGGGTGTATCGGAGGCAGTGTGATTGGCACAGGACAGAACAGAGTTTAGGGCTGTTGTACATAGGGTCGCTATGAGTCGCAAGCGACTCAACGGCACATAACAACGTAACATGTTGTGGATATTGATGATTCATTTCTCATTATTATTTAATAATATATATCCTACTGTATGAATAAATCAGACCTTGCTTATTCAGTTTTTTCTTGGTGGATGTTTTGTTTCCAGTTTTTTGCTATTCTAAATCAGACTGTTAAGAACATTCATATATTTTTATTAATAATGAGTAAAATTAAAATTACTGAGACTCAGAGTAGGTATTTATTTATAGTACGTGACAGTATAAAACCTGGCTGTGTCATTTTATACCACTGCCAGTAAGGTATATGAGGGTTACAGTGACGATGCATCCTTACCATCACTTAGTGTTGTCAGCATACTTAATTGTACACATTCTGGTTTTAATTTGTATTTTCTTAGTACTAATTATGTTGAATGATTTTTTTAAAAAATGTACTTAGTAAGCTGTTCATTGACTTCTCCTATTCTGGTTGGTAAATTTATGATTTTCTTATATTGCTATTAAAATGAACTTCACACTGTGAATTCATTAACTAAGTAATAGACAGATCTGTTATGTTCTTAATCATAAAATTGCCTAGGATTAAAAGTAATAAAGGAAATAGTCTCTGTTGAATGATTTTAGACTATTGATTCATGCCACTTTTTATTTTGCTGTATTATAAGCACATTGGTCATCTGTCTCCTCTAATTAAAGTTTTCTTTGACTATGTTCTGATCTTTTAGATTTGGGAATCCCAGCCTCTGTGGATCTAGTGAGCAGTGAACCCAGCCATATGGTAGCGTCATTCAGCAAAGGATACACAAGCATCTTTAACATGGAAACACAGCAACGCATTCTCACTTTAGAATCCAACCTGGATACATGTATGTACACTAGTTTTAAATAGTCTATTTTTTTTTCTATTTTTCATTTCTCATAATTTAAAAAATTTTTCTAATAAATTTGACAAAACTTGATACTTATTAAAATATAGATCAAGTATACAGTTTTAGAACCCCAAATCAGAAACTTTTTATTGGCTGTAGAAAGTCAGAAATAAATGCCTTTACTGATTGTGAAAAGGGCATGATGGAGTCTTTTTAGGTTTTGGTTGTTGTTTTTTTTTTAAATTTTTATTGTATTATTTTTTACGTGTACCGTCAAATCAGATCTGACTGGTACAGGAGGAGATTACCCCCTCCTTCTCCAGCAGAGCATCTGGTGGATTTGAACCGTGTACCTCTGGGATTGGTCTTTTTAGTTTTTACAGGATGTTTTAATCATTATTGCTTTCTGTCTTTAGCCCTAATCCACACTATAGTTTGAAAATGATATAATACCACATACATGTGATGTTAGCTGCTGCAGCTCTTGCTTCATGGCAGCACTGGGGAGCTGCTGCTTTGAAAAGTAAAATAAAAATTCTTTAATTGTTATACAATCCCTCCCCACAAGTCCATTATGTAGCCTTTGTTCTGGACTCCTGTCATGACAATAATACCCAATCAATACCTTTTAAACAGTTTTCTCCCTCATCTGTTTCAATGCAGTATACATTATTTATCCCCTCTTTCTCAGTGTTCCCTGAACCCCTATGTCAGTCTTCTTTTATAACAGTGGCATTTTTTTTTACACTTTTGGTTAAACTAATCATAGTAAGAGAATATCCCTCCTTTTTTTTTATTTGTTTTGTGTCAATTGAAAATATACAAAATATACTTCAAAATGATGTCACCAGTGGTTTGAGAAAGTAAAAGGTTGTTGAAGTGGGTAATTGGATACTTATAAACTCAGTGAAGAGGCAAATTGTGAATCACAGGCTGATTATGAACGTCATAGGTTTGTTTTAGATTTGTTAGAAAGATTGATGCCGTGCATTGACTTTATTTCTCATGTTCTTTGCATTTTGCATGCTTGTCTGATTTACCGTCAAGTACATATGCTTTCTTAAAATATTACAGATAAGTGTCTTTTTCTTGCTTCTATTACGTGATTCCTGTCGTATTAATTATTCTAGATTTTGGAATAATGGAAACTATTCTTAGGAATATTTAATGGAGTATTTGGAATATCTTTTTCAAAATGTCAAAATGTTTCTCTTTTGTTATTATTCTCTAGTATTAGACCTTGAAGATGACATTGTTAAATGTTGTGTTAGTCTGAACACTGAAACTAAATATCTGCCTGTTTAGGCTCTTCTGAGTTGCATATAAGCAAGAATTTACATCGTTACATACTTAGTAATAGTTGAGTACCCGTCTGCCAATAACACTGGAAAAAGATTCTCTTCCATTTGTAAGATGTCATAGAACCATCATAAAAATGCAATAAAACTAGTTTAAAAATAGTGTAGATCTGCCTGTTGCTTATAAATATTTTCTAATATAGCATTACAAAATTATGTTTACTTGAGGATTTGTAAAGGTTTCAAGGTTTTTAAGACATAATTTAAAATTAACCAGAAAGTTGCAAAAATGGTCCAGGAACATCTGGCCACCATTTTATCTAGATCTTCTAATTTTTATCCTTGATTTGATATTATTTCTGAGTTTATCTGGTCATTAAGTTTCAGTGTATCAAATCTATTCTTGAGATGGTTTTAAAATTCATGTGGGATGCACTCAAGGGTATATTTTGGTTTTTATAGACTTGTTTAATTTTTTTCAACTTCGTTTTGAAGTTGCACATGAGTAATTAATTATGAGCAAATAATTCAAGAAACTGGAATATATAAAGAATGTGGCATCAGGATTGGAAAAGGACTCATCCAAACTTGTGGTATGCCAATTACACAACCTTGCATGTAGAAAATGAAGAGGACTTGAAGCATTTGCAGTAGAAGATTGGAGATTACATCTCAATAACAAAAACCAAAGTACTCACCACTGGGCCAATAGGCTGCATTATAATAGATGGAGAAAAGATTGAAGTTGTCAGTGATTACATTTTACTTGGATC
This sequence comes from Elephantulus edwardii, assembly GCF_000299155.1. NCBI lineage: Eukaryota > Metazoa > Chordata > Mammalia > Macroscelidea > Macroscelididae > Elephantulus > Elephantulus edwardii. Next base: position 19,517,521 of record NW_006399769.1, read on the forward strand.
CACAATTGACATTCACGCTAGAAGCAGCATAAAAATTGAAAGACATGTTACACTGGGCAAGTCTGCTCTCAATAGCCACTCCAGAGTGCTGAAAAGTGATGTAATTTTAAAGACTAGGTGCATCTGATCCCAGGCATGTTATTTTCAATTTCTGTGCATCTGAACATTGGACAGTGAATAAGGACGACAGATGAATCAATACCTTTGAACTATGGTGTTGGAGAAGAGTATGGAATAAGCCATGGACTGCCACAAAAACCAAAGTCTGTCCTGGATGAACTGTAACCAGGATACTCCATAGAGGCCAGGATAAGGATAGTCAGAGTTCATCACACACACTGTACTTCATCGTATGTTGTCAAGAGGAACCAGTCATTGGAAAGAGACTTCATTCTAGAAAAGGTAGAGGGTCAGAGAGGAAGACCCTCAACAAGATGGATTGACACAGTGACTGTAACAGTGGACTATAACAGATGGTGAGGATGACGCAGAATAGGCCAAGGTTCAGATCTCTTGTTCACATGGGTGCTAGTAGTTGTAGTTGACTTGATGACACCTAACAACAACCGTAACCAGTTTTTAACATTTTGTAATATTTATCACTGTCTGTGTATCTGTAAATTTGAGAGACATTATACTCCTGTGCTCTTTAGCATATATTTTAACTTCCTAAGAATAATCTCTTGCATAGCACAGTGCAGTTGTAACAACGAGAAATTTAACATTGACAAAATAGTGTTGCCTTAACATACAATGCATACTCATATTTTCCACTTTTTCCAATCATGCCTTTTGTAAGGACAATCTTTGCAAACACTCGGCCTTTCTGTAATGCATTTTTAAAACTTTGATATATATTAAAGTAGTATTATAATTATATAGGCAGACCTTGACTTAAGGTGGGGTTCTTTTATGATGAGTACATTATAAATTGGTTATGACATAAATAGAATACCTTATTTTTTAAAAAAAAATTAAATTTTTGGCTTTTATTACCTATTTCTTTATAAATGATAATATTAAACATTTACAAATGGTATCTACAATAATATGATCTGTACTCTACATAATATACTACAATATTGTATGTAGTAATAAGTACCAAAAAATCCTCCCCCCAAATAATAAGTGTGGTTTGTTATGTCTCCAGTCTGTTGTAAGTCAGAGACTACTTGTACATTTTCCTTTTTTCTTACAAGTATATCTTAACAAAAATCTCTGGTTAAGCTTGAATTATTTATTGACTTCTTGAGAAAAGTTAGGTAGACTTGTGATAGTTTAGGAACTGTTGGCGATGACTGATGGGGCAGCGGTGTTCAGTTCAGTGTCCCTCATGCACAGATACCACATACGTGTCACTGGAGCCTCCGGTGTTGCTTGATGGTAAGCAGGTGTCAGCAGAGTAGGACTGACCAGATGTTTCTGAAAACGAGCCATTGCAAACCCTGTGGCGTATGACGGTCTCATTTTGCTGTGTGTGGGATCTCCAGGCATTGGAACTGACTTTAGCAACTGACAGCAGCAAGACCATTTTGTTGGAATAGAAATGCAGAGTTAGCAGGTTGGGGTTGTTTTTTTTCTTTAAAAAAAAACAAACAACACCTTGATTTGTGGAAACCAAAAATGTTTTTCTGGATTTTGAGTCATTCACTATGCTGTGGACCTAATGATACATTGCCTGCATGCCTTATTGTGCACATTCTTGAACTCTCTTTGAAAGCTTTAATAGCTGTTAAATGCTGTATTAAAAAATAAGATACCAAGAATTCTGGTAGTTATGTATTTGGTTGCTAACTGGAACATCAGTGGTTTAAGCCTACCAGCCACTTTGAAAAAAAATATGTGGCAGTCTGCGTTCGTGTAGATTATAGCCTTTGGGACACTGTTCTGTTCTGTCCTGTCAGGTAGTGGTGAGTTGCAGTCAATTCAGGGGCTTTGTATTGGGTTTGATATATTAGGATGCTGAATATTGTAAATTTCTAAACTGTTGGACTGTTTAAAGGTTAAGAAGCTGTCTTTGTCATATTATCTTTAGGTAATGACTGTAGACAAGATTTAAATTTGAGGATTACCTATATATATATAAGCTCTAGTGGGTCTTTATTAAAGTAGCAAAATATCACAGAACATTGGAGAATGAGAAATGGTTCTCATTTCTTAACACTGAAATTATGCAAATACAGAATAAATGAACTAAAGATAAAGTCACGTCATTTACTTTTTCAGCCTGCTAAGCAAGTATTCATTTCTCTTTTATGTGAAGAAATAACAGCTTTACTCATTTGTAACTCTATTATTTTCTAGCATCCACTACTTCCTGCCAAATTAATCGAGTCATCAGTCACCCTACTCTTCCTATCAGCATCACAGCTCATGAAGACAGACACATCAAATTCTTTGATAACAACACAGGTAAGACTTTATTTAAAAATGTTTTCTTGTTAACTGAAAACCATTACAACAATAAGTAAGCTAGTTTGGTGATTCTTGATAGCTTCATGGTAACAGTTTAACAAGTTGTGTTCATTCCAACCAAAAACATAAAGTGAGACTCAAGTGTCTTTCTAGTAAAGGCAGGAGGGAGGAGGCACATGATGCTTTAGCTGGTGGGAAAAGCTGCTGCTGATGCAGTAAGTACACAGAGTGAAGTGATTTAGAAAAACCACTGTAAAGGAGTAACTGCCATCTTTTCAGAAAGAGGAAGGTCATTAGCAAGAAAGAATACTCTTTTATTATTTTTCCCCTCTTTTACCCCAAAGGCAAATTGATCCATTCAATGGTGGCCCACCTAGAAGCTGTTACAAGTTTAGCAGTTGATCCAAATGGCCTATATTTAATGTCTGGAAGTAAGTACATCAGCTATCTTTTATTTCTTTTTCTTTTTCATTTTCATGTTAATATAATTTCTCCTTTCTTTTTCGTATAGGTCATGACTGTTCAATACGTTTGTGGAACCTAGAAAGTAAAACATGTATCCAAGAGTTCACAGCCCACCGGAAAAAATTTGAAGAATCAATTCATGATGTAGCTTTTCACCCATCTAAATGCTATATAGCCAGTGCTGGAGCTGATGCACTAGCTAAAGTCTTTGTATGACACAATACATCATCTTTACCTTCTAGCTCTTTTAAATAATCAACTGCACAAAGAGATACAGAAGACCAGGGCAAGCATCAACTCGTCCTACCCTTTTGTTTGGCCGAAGGAGCACAGAACATTTGTTTAAAATATAGTTTTGCAATTCATATACTGTTTTTTAAAACTAAGATTTGTTCAGGTAGCTGCAAAGCTCAGCTGAATCTATGAGCCTGAAAACTGTTTCAAATTTCCCCCCCAATAGGCGCTTTTATCTGAGGTGGCCCAAAATCCCAAGGCTAGCCTGAGCGAACACCAAGTTTTGTGTGTCCCTGCTAATCGATTTAGTATTCTGTATCAAGACCTTGATGGCTGGGGGTGAAGAGAGGAAGAACAGGACTTTATCCCCTGAGAATCTTGTGAAACATAATAGGTAGTTAACACAGTAATCTACCATTTCTGCTGTACTAACCTCCCCTTTGGCCTAATGATCAGGCTGTGTTAAATGAATTTTTATTTCGCTCCTCTCAGCTGTTCCCATAATGTAACTGGCAAAGCATTTACCTATTGGGGGGGGGGGAACGACGACTGCAATAATATGTTAAATATATTACTATTCAGAAATGCTAAACAAATACTTAGTTTTCAGGCAGATTTCTATATTATATTACATTACATTTTTGACAATAGATTTGGTACCATTCTAAAGTTTAGCTGTCACATACTCACCAATAGTTGACATAGCCTGCATCTACTAAAAAATTTAACTTATTCAGGTTTGAGATTCTGTTTACGGACAAGCAGGGCATCTCTCTTTAATTTCTATTAGTTTTAAATTTCACTTTTGTTCATGTTCTATTTATAGTATCAGAGTGATTATATCCTACCAGTGAAATCTTAAGCTTTTGATTGAAAGGAAAAAAAAAACCCAACTCAAGTTATTTCCTGTTTTGTTATCACTACCCATATGGCCAAACTTCAGATGATCTGTTTTTTTCTTATCTCTCACATTCATGCTATGTGGAACCAGCCAGAATTAGTTCATAATACTTTGTTTTACCAGTCCAAAGAGTAAGATTATCCTTAGCTGCTTTTGCAAAAGTACACAATAAAGCAAATGTTTTGCACTCCAGTTCTCTATTATCTCCAAGAAAAAGCTACTCCTGGAATTCTGAATGGAAGAATTCCATTTATGCTATTAGCTAAAAAGGTTCTTATTTGTCCATCTCCTGTTGCTTTAATTGGAATATAAAGTAACTTCATGAGGAGTGAATCAGTATTGTTTTGAGGAAGCAGCAAATATGCAAGAATCAGGCTTCCCTGAGCCCCCTTTGCCCGTCATCCACATTTTCTCAGCTCTTGGGCTTCCTATGGCCTTACACCCACTGGACCAGGTCCCCTGTCATACAGATCTGAACTGGACAACTATCACTCTTTTCCTTGTTTGCCCAAGAGGACAGAGCCAAACTTTACGATAGAAATAAATAATAACTCCCCTATTCATTCAGTAGGCTCTCAAATGTAAGAAAATAATAGCCATAAATGTTTTCATCTACGTAACTCCCGTCTTCTGCTCTCCACACATTCCGTTGTTGATGCAGTGTCCTTGCTGGTGATAAGCATTTGTATACTGCTGATCTAGTTAATAATTGACAAGATTTATTTACAGTTTCTGCTTGTCTGCATCTTGAATTCTGCAATATACAGGCAAATTTTCCTTTAAGCTAAACACTTGTGCTGATCTGCCCAAGTGCTGTGCAGATCCACTGTAGTATTTAGACCACTTCACCTGTGCTTTTAGTTAAGAGTGGGCTCAGGAGACTCCATTGTATTATAAGTAGAATTAACCCGACAAGTGCTATCAGGTGAATGTTTACATTCCCATGCAGATAGAGAATTCCTTATTCTGTTCAGTAAATTCCTCTTTTGGTTCTTCACAGAGTGAATGAAGGGTGCTAACCTAACATTTCCAAAGTATTCTGGCAAATTCAAGTCTGCAGCTCTTGTTTTCGTGTATTTATGATGGATGAACACAGAGTTACTGTTCTCCCAGTTACTGTTTTAATCACCTTCCAAAGTCTTTTGTGCCTGCTTTGCTTATGTTACTTAGGCACTCTCTTCCCCTGTTCATTTTCTCTCATGGTTGGAATCCTTCAGTTGGTAAATGGGAAATAACCATGACATACCTAGACATGACACACCTAGACTGTAGATGATGGAATTGTAAACGTTGCCTAGAAGGCCAGTGCTGTGCCATTGGAGACTGTCCCCAGAAAGACAGAATCTTCTCAACGAGACCTGTGTGGTCTCAGCTTAGAAATGAGCCAAAACTGTCTTCCAATCAATGACATATACTTGTGCCCGACTTCTCCCTCAGCCTGTTGAAAGTTCAGATTACTAAAAGAACAAATGCAAGAATCAAGCAGTCATTAGAATGCCATCATGTTGCTTGATTTGTAAATATTTTGGTGTCCTGTATTAGAACAGTATGAAAATCAGCAGGAGAGTTGGGTTCCTGCCTTAGTTCATGAGCTGTGGGTACATCTCTGGGAGCTTGTAGCACCCTGAAAGCGCAGCTGCCATGTAAAGCTCTTGTGCTCCTCAAACCATAGACAGATGTTTAATGTAAGTGATACAATGACCTTCAGTATTTTTCTATTGAACAAGTTTAGCAATTTTTGCCATTAAACAAATAATTAGTTATGCAAAGTATTTAGCTTTTATAATCATTTTAGTATGACTCAATGGGGGAAATGGAGCAGCATCGCTGATAATGAACTTTGTGAAAATTTTTGTTTCTCTTTCATTCCTTCAGTATTCTTGCTATAAATTTCTTTTGGAGATAATTATGAAGATTTATTTGAAAATGTCTAAAATGTATGTATATTTTATAAATATATATTATATATATTGTATAAATATATATAATATATATAGACTATATATATAAATATATAAAAAGGAAGCATAGGTGCATTTTACTGTTTTGTATTTTCATTTTTGGAGGTAGTGTACACAGTGGATAATGATGAGTATGATGAGTGTTGTACTGTTTGCTTTTGCAGTATAATATATAGTTATAAAATGTTTAAATTACTGTATATAGTATATTCATTATAGGCTAGCATGCTTGTTTTAAAGACTGTCATTCTAGTTTATTAAAATCTGATTGTAAGAAAACCTGGCTATTCAAATGTGAATTGAAAAATATTCCATTCTCAGTACTCAACTATTTCCATTGAACATTCAGGCTTTTTAAAAGAACAAATACCATTAAAAGGCAATAGCTAGAGAATGAGAGGTGCCTTTAAAAATAAACAAACGCAGCCTTACAGTGAGGATGAGGTTTGAGTTTGTGTGGCAGCTGGGCAGGAGTGAGAAAGAGTGAGAGTGTGTGTGGATGGTGTGTGTTTGCCAACTTGTGAAGGTCTTGATTTGTGACCATCAGTGTCTTTTTTAATGTATCTGCTCAACTTCTAGGACTTCAGGGGACATTTCATGTGCTGTCTTTGTGCTCTTCTGAGCATTCCATAACACTTTCAAGAATTTTGAATGTGAATTCCTAGAAATTGTAGTTGTTGTTGTTGTTGTTGTTGTGTACCGTTGACTCGGAACCGACCCATAGCTGATCCTTCGGCGGGTTTTCAGAGGCAGTTAATAACACGGGAGGAGATTGCCCATTCTTCTCCCATGGAGCAGCTGGTGGCCTCGAACTGCGTGCCTTTAGGATTGCAGCGCAGAGTGGGGAAAAACCATTCATGAAATAATTTTCAGCTAAAAGAAATTATTGGTTCACTAAAATTATGGGATCTCATTAACTGGACAAATACAATTTTCTAATGACCCACTTGTTTTTAGGATTTCATGTATATTTCTCCCTTACCCAAGAACATGTTATGAAATTCTTCTGTGATGAATATTCATCTAGTAAAAATTCTTTTTAGCATGAACACCTGAGCTAGTTGAAATTCCACCTTTGTAGTCTTAAGGTATTTAAATGGCATCTTTCATATCTACCTCTTTGTCATTGCTGCCATTTTAACAGAAGCAAATCTTTATGACATTTGAAATGATGGTTGGATGCAATTTTCAAAATCTATGTTGGTGCTTTACTCAGGCTTTCATCATCTGCATTTTATTGGACTAAGATGTCACAAATCAGATCAAAAGACTTGGAATTAATTCTGCTTTCCTTTGCAAAGAGTTGCTAAAATTCACTATGTTGATGATGGAGCTTTTTAATCTTTAATTAATTAGTTTTTCTGTGTGATGATTTCAAACAAGAGCCAAACTGTTATTTCATTTACATGGGAAAAAAGAGTTCTAGGTATAATTTTATCCAGCGCACTTTATTCTTTGAAAACTACTTCAAAATTAAGTTCATAGTCCTTTACTCAATGGTTGCCTCTGTTACTATGTGACTTGTTTGGTAATTTATGTAATTGGAGTACATTTAAGTGATTGACACTGGGAATCAGGCTGTACGAAAGTAATAGCTGACAAAATTTACATGTATATTTTCATGAAATGTATCAATTCCTAAATTCGTCCTGTAGAGAAAGGCCCAGAAAAGTTACGTATCTGTATTTAAAATCAAAGCCAGGTCATTGAGAAGTGGTAGGATTTTGCTTTGAGCACTAAAAGCCAGATCTTTCTATCCAGCCAATCTTCATGTGAGTGTACGGGATACCAGATTGACAAAATATTTACCAGATCCTTTGCATCAGTTCTTCCATTTTTTTAAAAATCTTTAAAAGTACAAATATTAAGCCAAACAGAGATCTCTAGATTCCACTCACAGTATTCCTGAAGTGGTGCTCAGGGGTCAGAACTTTCTCCATCTTTATTAGCAAGCTTTAGATCTTGTTTAACTGAAGCCACAAGCTTGTCATCCCTCTGATGCAAATTAGAAAGTACATTTTAATTTAGATTAACTCTAAATGTCTGCCTGGATTTTTAACAGGCTGTGAACCAGTGAGTGCCTTGTTAACGTAGAATGAGTTTTCCCTTGTTGTGTGTTAGCTCCTCTCTGAAAATGTCTCAGAGAATGGTATTTTAATTGACTTGTAGAGAGCTGCTAAAATTGGTATTATCAGCAATGAAAAAGTCTTGGTTCTATCACATATAACTTTCCTCCTTCCTCCTCACTTCTTCTCATTGTTTGATTGAAGTGTGTCTCATGTGAGAAAGCAATTATATTCCCCTTCCACCTTCTCCACATATACTTCTCCCCACCTCACTCCCTGACCAGATTAAGAGGTATCCCCTGTCCCCACCTCAACCCAGTTACATCATTTTGTAACCTGTTTTTAGGGAGGAAACCACTTCTTTGTAATATTGCGATCTTCTGGTTATTTTCTGCTGGTCTCAACTTTAGTTTTCTAGAGCTGACCTCAGGGCATCACCAGTTCACATTCCTCCAGGACCCTTTCTCTTCTCAGCTGCCACCCCACTCCCCCAAAATGGTGAGCCCTGGGCCAGATTGTTGGATCTTTCAGGTATTTTAAAATCTATTCATCAATTAATGTAAATTAATCCAAATGCTAATTTTTGTGGTGCAAGAAGTTTTATTTTGTAAATTCAGGGTCTGGATAAGCTAATTAAGATATCCATTTTTGGTGGCTCTAAGTGTATTGTTTGTTTTTAAATAAAGTACAAATATAGATAATGTGCTATAGATGTCTCATGAATTGAAGTATTGATCAGATTTGGAATCTAGTGGTGGAGTTTCAGTGAAATCAATTAAACATATTAAAACAACTTGATTGGGAATTTTTGGTCTGGGGGAGAATAGAAGAGGACATAGAAACAAAAAAGGTGTTAGACAAAGTAATTGTAAATTGTAATGATGGATCATAATTACTGATTGGAGGAAAGTGGGAGTTTATCGTTATAGAAGAGTTTGGACCCTTCGAAAGCTAGTAAAGTGAAAATACCCCATAAGATTGGATCAGTTATACTTTCAGGGATGCCGATAATGTATTATATTTTTCAGGTACTTAAATAATAGTAAAAGCTCTGTATTGACACACATGCATATCCATGTAGAGATTTAAGGTGCTTTTGATTATTTCATCGATGGCTCTTTAACAGACAAATATAAGCCTGCCCATACACCCCTTTCCTCTTCACTGCTCTAGTTCAGGTGTGTCTATCGCCCAGAACTCAAGATCTCTCTGTTCCAGTCGGAGCCATCTGCAATTTGGAATCTAAAAGGTACTGACGCTGACCCCAGAACAGTCCACTTTTGGACATTCTAAATGCTGCTGTAGTAATGAGTTTTACATTCTGTAGTATATAAACATTTTTTCGGTAGTGCCCCAAATGCCTCTCTTCCTCCTTTTAATGAGAATGGAGACCTTATTTGCGTGAGTCATTTTAGAGTAATCATACTCTGAAGATTACAAGAACTCCAAAACTGATCATGGACTGATGAACTATCTAGGTTAGAATTGTATTCTTGCCTTCATTAAGTCTGCGAAGACCAGTGAAGTTCTGAGAAGGGAGTCCCAGAATCATCCTGGCACATAGTATATTCTCCAGGACACCTTGGAGTCTGGGAGCACCCTATATAATATAAACACTGTAACTAGGAAGCGTCCCTCCACTTGTTTTTTTCTCAATTACATTTATCATTTGTAATGACCAGAGTACTCCCATGTGTAGAGAGAGATACACAGATGTAATCTACACCTCTGAAGATTGGAATCCATATTTTTTGGCACAAAAGTTTTAGTGTAATGGCTTTAGTGTGCTTTTCAGAATCAAACAAAATCCAGAATTAGCTAAACAAATAATTTTTTTAAATATCATATAAATCCTACAAAATTCCTAGTTGATACTATACTACAGGTAGTGATAATTTCAGTTCCGGTTTAAAGAATGACCTGATTATTTGGGTGAACAAAATATGCAGTATCATACTAACTAAGAGTGTGGGCCTACCATCAGAGAAGACTCTCATCCTTTTTTAAAAAAAAATTATTTTTATTATTTGTGTGTGTACCATCAAATCAGATTTGACTGGTACAGGAGGAGATTGTTCCTCCTTCTCCAGCAGAGCTTCTGTTGGATTTGAACCACACACCTCTGGGATTGCAGTGCAGCTTCTTGCCGCTAGGCCACCAGAGCTCACCAAGACTCTCATCCTTGGTGGTTTGACCATTCACCTTATGTGAAGATTATTCCAGATGCCAACTTCATAGCAACTTTCCTGTCTGCCTTTTTAGAGAACTCAGAGCCCAGTGATGTAAAAGAAAGTCCAGAGTAAAACATCTGTTAAATAGCAGTTCAATTACTAGACTTCATTACATTTAATTCATGTGTAATAGTTTTTCATGCCCTCAAGTGTACAGGGTTCTAACATGTAAGTTCAAACCTAAGGTGAGTTGTTTGTTGTTGTTGTTTTTTTAATTCATCAAATTAAGGGAAATAGTAGAGAAACCTAGTGGATTAGAAACCTAATGCACAAGTGAGAATTCCCACACTGAAGAACTTTCTTGTCAGAACTGACCCATAGCCGATCCTCTGGTGGGTTTACAGAGGCAGTTAATTGCATGAGAGAAGACTGCCCATCATTCTCCCTCGGAGCAGCTGGTGAACTTGAACCACATGCATTTAAAACTGCAGTGCAGCTTCTTACCACTAGGCCACTAGGAGGTGTGAAAATGAGCAGCTTATGATTTATAGAAAATGTGCTGAAGCATTACTTTAAGTCTACTGACATCTAACTACTCCTTCCTTATAGATGTGAGACCAAGGAAGGTAACTTCTTAAAAAAAAAAAAAAAGATTATTTTGGGGGGCGGAAATCAGAATGTTTATATTGGGTGTTTGGTAACTTACGTGAGGTCTTGGTGAAAATGTCACACCAAGATGGAAGACCACAGGAAGAAGTACCTCGTCATCACCCGGGCTCTTCCCTATCTTGTGAATTAAGCTGCAGAAATAACCTCTGAAATCCTTTTGTTTTCCAGAAATGAGTGATTCAATTCTGGCCAGTTTGTCATTCATCCATAAAGTAAGCATTTTTAGCAAAGAAGGATCCTAGAACTCCCTGGTAAACTGTTGTTATGTGCTGTCGAGTCACTTGTGACTCATAATGACCCTGTGTACAACAGCCCTAAACTCTGTTCTGTCCTGTGCCAATCTCATTGTCTCTGACACACTCATCCTGATTACCCCAAGTCACCAAATCAATCCATCT
>NW_006399769.1:19529652-19593885 GCF_000299155.1 Elephantulus edwardii
TGCAGAGGGTCAAGGACTGCAGCCTTCAATATGGATTGAGGCTCAATGTCAAGAAGACAAAGATTCTCACCACTGGACCAATTGGCAGCATCAGGCTGGATGGTGAAGTGATTGAGATTGTTCACAGCTTTAGTCTGGTAAAGTGTAGGACAACATAATTTTCATTATAGTTTAAGAAATATTGGTCCACATCTGTTAATGTCATCTGCCTGTGTCAGAATTAAGCTAAGACATCCCCAGAGTGGCCAAGTGAACATCTCAGAGAGATAGGAGAATCACTTTTATAGGATCAGTACCTGTTTGTAATGATTTTAATGTTTCAGAAGTATTTTTAGAAGTATTTACAGTTTCCCACAGGCCTTTGAGCCCACACACTTCAGAATATCCTATGAATGGAGTAACTTTGTTCAGTGTAAGTGCTCATTTTGGGGAAAAAAACCTCAGTAGTCTTGTGTGTCTTTTGACAGTTTATTTGTAAAGAACACCCCTGCCTCTCCTCAGTATGTGATGACTGTGTGAGGATATTTTTGGTGTTTAAGTGTTTTGATATTTAAGGTGTCTTCTCTTTTTTTATAATATTTTTATAATTTTCCTTCCTACCTGCCCCCTCCAGTTCACTTTTCTCTTTTAAAAAATTCATTGTTGCACAGCTTCCTCCCTTCCCCACCCCCAGTACGGTTTCCTAGGCACCTCTTATTCTGGACTATTGTCATGCAAATAATTCCTAATCATATATTCCTTTTAAATAATTCTTTCCCTCATCTGTTCCAATACAGAGTTCATTGTTTACTCCCTCTTTCCTTAGTTTCCCCCTAATCCCCATGTCAGTCCTGTTTTATAACATTTTGGCATTATGCAGTATTTGTCCTTCTGTGACTGGGATATTTCACTCAGCAGAATATCCTCCATGGTCACCCATTTTGTATAATATTTCATGAGATCCTTGTTTTTCAGGGCTGCATAGTATTCCATTGTGTGATATACCACAGCTTCTCTATACATTCATTTGTTGATGGACACTTGAGTTGCTTCCATCTCTTTGCTATTTTGAACAACACAGCAATAAGTGTGCGTGTATATATCTGAATGGCAGTTCTGTTTTCTTTAGGGTATATTCCAAGGAGTGCAGTTGCTGGGTCAAATGGTATTTCTTTTTCCAGTGTTTTGAGAAGACACCATACAACCTTCCATAGTGGTTGCACCATTTTATACTCCCACCAACAGTGAATAAAGGTTCCAGTTTCTCCACAACTTTGCCAGCATTTTTTTTTCTTTCTTTCTGCTCTGTTGAACTTTGCTATTGTTACTGAGGTGAGATGATAACTCATACTTGTTTTGATTTGGATCTCTCTTATAGCTAAGAATTTTGAACATTTCGTCATGGTTTGTTCACCATTTGAATGCCTTTGGTGAAGTGCCTGTTCATATCTGTGCCCATTTTGCAATTGGGTTGTTTATCTTGTTGAGGTACTGGAGTATTGTATAAATTTTAGTTAAAAGTCCCTTATCAGATATGTAATTGCCAAGTATTTTTTCCCAGTCTGTGGCTTTCCTTTTACCCTATGGGAGAAATTTTTTGATGTGCATAAGGATTTGCTTTTTAAAAGGTCCCATTCATCTATTCTCTCTTGGTTGTGGGTTTTTCAGGATGCTTGGAAGACTGATCATGTTGTGGATTAGAGAGGGCTTGTAGAGTTATTCCAAGCTATTCTCTGATGAAGTTTATAGCCCTTGGTTTTACTCCTAGATGCTTGATCCTCGATCCTCTTTGTGTTGGTTTTTCTGTATGGTATGAGGTGTAGAGCTTGCTTCAGTTTTCTATAGATAGTTTTACAATTTTTGCCAACACCACTTGTTAAAGAAGCTTGTCAGTTCCCCACTTAACTGATTTCATCTCCTTGTAAAAAATCAATTGACAGTGGGTAGATGAGCTAATTTCTGGGCTCTCAATTCTATTCCATTAATCTATGTGTCTGTCACTGTATCAGTACCATGCTGGGTTGGCCACCACAGCTGTGTGGTAGGATTTGAGATCAGGAAGTGAGATGCCTCCTACCTTGTTTGTCTTTTTTAGGAATGCTTTGCTTATTTGGGGTCTCTTTCCATTCCAGATGAAATTGGAAATTACCTTTTCCCTCTTGTTGAAGAATGGAATTGATATTTGTATTGGGATTGCATTGAACTTCAAGATTGCATTTGGTAGGATTGTCATTTTCACAATATTGAATCTTTCTATCCTTGCGCTGTACATGCTGTCTTAGCATTTTGCTGACAGAAAAGTCAGGGTTTTTGTGCATGACTCCCCTGTAAATATGGAGGCTGTGCTCTTGGCACATGTTAAGGTGAGTGCAGCATTAGACTAGAGCTTGCAGTCCATGTCAGTAATGTTAGTAACAGCGCTGTCTGGGTTAACACCTGAGGAAAGTCACCTGTCTGGTGGTTTTCCTTCCCTAAGTTACTCAACATCCGATATAAAATTGGATTTTTATTTTTACCATAGAAGGAAACACTGCCCAATCCTGCGCCATGCTGGTAGTTGTTCCTCTGTTGAGCCCAGTGTTGCTCTCTCTGTGTCAGATTATCTAGTTGAAAGCCTCTTTTTCACAGACCTTGTTTACCAGGCATGCTGTACTTTTCCAGAAACTGGTCCCTCTGGAATACAGTACATGAGACAAAGTCTTTCCATTTTCGCTTCTAGGGAGTATTCTCACTATACATCTTTGAAGACACAGCCGTTCTGGCTGTCCATGATATGTTCATATTCTTCAACACTATAATTAAACAACATCAGTTATTCAGTCTGCCTTATTCCTTTTATGTTAAGGCTGAATCTGCCAATTATGATTCAGATAGATACTGAAAGAGCGGACTTAACTAAAATAGTATTTACTAATAAAATTCATTTTAAGTGCACACTTTATTTTTAAACAAAATAGTTCCTATTCAGATTCCTGTTATATCTCAGGGTCAGAAAGATTCAGGCTTTCTTCCCACTCTAAAACATTTAGACTTTTGCTCTTTTCAGAACAAAAGAAAATATTGCTCTCTGTTTCTCATTGCTGTTAGGTGCTTAGGAATGTGCATCAACTGATTCCAATTCGAATGAATCAAACCTCACAAAACGAGACTTCTTTTCCTTCAGAATCATTATTGCTCTTTGGAGGCAAAAAAGGTTTTGCTTTCAAATGTGAATGTAGATCAGACACTTTTGTACCTTCAGCATGTCAGACTTGTATACAGCTCACATCTGTGGATATATGAAAGTTTTATTTTGTGTGATTTTTAGAAATTACTTTGAGAGTACAAAGATTGACAGGGAATTTATTATGATGAGCATATGTATTAGTGCTCAAAATTATATGGGGCTTCTTGAAGCTTGGGAGCAGGTATTAATGAATTCCCTTCTGAGTGTTTTGATTCTCCACTGTCTGAAAGCCAGGTTTTACATACTTAATGCTGCCAATTTGTCACCTAACAAAATAAAACTGTCAATGATTCTTCGTTTGCTTCTGTTTCTATAAATTCCTTGAGGCAAGGGCTGTTTTTCTTACATCCCCCATAACACTTGGCATCAAGCCTTTCCATATAGAAAGTCCTCCAGAAAGTATTTGTTGGTTGACTAATCACATTTTCAAAACTCTTTATCCAGGTCATCAAAGACAAAAAAAAAATCATCATGTCAGTTCCAAAGGCCATACTCAAACCTATCTGTTTGAGCTGATCCTAAGATTGAAGTTTATTCCTTGTTTGGGGAAGAGTATGGACCTCACCTTGCAAATGGCCACACACTATGCAGGCGCAGCCTATGCTGTTGCACTGTTCCATCCCTCCCCACAATGCTAATGCACTGGGCTCCTCCTCCAGCCCCCAACCTAAGTCTGCCTTGTCAGGCCCAGGCTCAGGCCAGGCCGGGCCTGCCTCCACAAGGCTCTCCCCAGAGGAAGAATCTACCACAGTGGAACTTTGTTAGGAAGGACTTCTTTCTGGGAAGCTGACTTGGGAGTAATAGAATCTGGGACCACATCTCTCAGGGTTGCTTTTCAGGTTGAAATGTTTTGGTAATTAAAGTTTACTCTTCTTAGACTAGATCTGCACTGGCTTGGTTTGCTGCCCCCACCAGCATCCAGGGGCCTAGATGAATTGGGCTGAATACCTTAAACATGTCAGGAGCAAAACAGGCAATAAATAAGAGACAGACTAGTTAGCAATCAAGTTATTAAAATAATGACTTATGTACATGGATATTTCAGCTTAATCTTGCCATAATAGTAAAACTTACGTGTTTGTAACAACTACTTTGATAATTTTTAAAAAATTATACAACTTCTTCAAGATCAGTACAGTACAAATGAATAAGCAGGAATGCTGCTTGGGACCAGGCCAGTTATCTGTGAATCTCTGGACAAGTTAATCTTTCTACGTCTGTTTCTCACCTATAAAATGGGGATAATAGAGTTAACCAATAAGGTTGATTTGAGATCTTGACTATAACACACCTGATAAACTATAGTAAACTTTCAGCAAATC
This sequence comes from Elephantulus edwardii, assembly GCF_000299155.1. Taxonomy (NCBI): domain Eukaryota; kingdom Metazoa; phylum Chordata; class Mammalia; order Macroscelidea; family Macroscelididae; genus Elephantulus; species Elephantulus edwardii. The sequence goes on from NW_006399769.1 coordinate 19,534,180, forward strand.
TTACTCACTCCCTGAATTCAGACTTGTCATGTAATTCTGTCACATTCCTGATGACTTTTAAAATTTCAGGTTTGTTTCTCACGGGAAATGTGTTTTAGGTTAAAATCATCTGTTTTGAAGGAAGAAAACGCTTTCTTATTGTATTGCCTGCTATATGACACATCATTCTAGGAACTTGCATACTTTACCTGATATTCCAGTTGAAAAAAAAATCATTAATATAAGTGGTGAGGAAAAAGCAAGGAAAAACCATGAGAATATTTCTTGTTTCTCTAAAACAAGTATTATAATTGAATATTATTGAATGCAAGGAGCAGCATACAAAGTACATAATAGATGATACAATAAACGTGTAACAGCAAAACGAATCATCTAACATTCCCCTCACTGCCCCATTTATCTTAGTATTTATAAATCTTAGGATTTATTCTACACATAACTCTGAACTTTTTAAAATTTAGGGTGTCTCCTGAGCACGTTCATGTCTGCATATATAGACTTACACATGTGTAAATGATGTTGCTAGGTGCCATCTGGTCGACTATGACTCATAACAACCCTGTCAACTGCAGGTCAAAACGGGGCCCTTTCCAGCACCATCTTCACCATCGCTGACATACTTAAGAGCATTTTGCAGCCAAGTGTAATGTCCTTTTCTGAGGAGGAACCTCTCTAGAGAAGGTGCGATTTCACTGTCCTTTTTCACGAAGGAGCACCCCGGTTGCACTTCCTCCTGACAGTTGTTTGTCCTTTTGGCAGTCCATGGTGCTCCTCAACACCACGATTCAAAGGCATCTGTTCTCGGATCTTTATTCATTGCCCAACTTCCATTTGCTTACCAAGTAACTGAAACGACCCTAGCCTTTTTTTTTTTTTAAATTTTTTCTATTTGTGTGCGTGTACCGTCAAATCAGATCTGACTGGTACAGGAGGAGATTATCCCTCCTTCCCCGTTCCAAGGCCTCTCACTGGTAATTGGAGAAATAAAAATTTCAGTTATAAGATACCACTACCCACCTATGATAATGGTCAAACATGTAATAACCGAAAGAAATCTAGACCATGAAAACAGTATGTGCTCGTGAAAATGCAGAGCAACTAGGACCCTCACACATTGTTAGTGGGAAAGTAAGTGGTACAACCAAGTTCAAGAACAATTTGGCACAGTAGCCTAACCTCTTAAGTATTTACCCGAATTCTCATGGCACCTAACAACAAGGGGGATAGTCTAGACTAAGCTCATTGCTGTTGAGTGAGAACCAACTCATAGCTGACCCTCTAGCAGATTTTCAGAGGCTATAAATCACCAGAGAGGTGGCCCACCTCTCCCCTGTGGAGCTGCTGGTGGTTTAGAACCCTACACTTTTTGGTTAATACCTCTATGTGGAATATACCACCAGAGCACAAGTTTTTTCACAAAAATTTGTAATTCAGCAGAAAGATGAGAGTCAATGGCCCACAGTCATCTTGTTAGTACTCAAAGTTTAAGCTCATTCTTGTTGAGTCAGAAACAAGTTAATCTGCCAGCAGGTTTCAGAGGTTGTAAATCACACAAGAGAAGATGGCCACTCTTTCTCAGAACTGCTGGTAGATTTGAACCAGCAGTGCTTCCCCACGGATTAGTTACCAGAGCTGCCCCATCACCTTGTCAGGTACTAGGAATGTGAAGATGAACACAAGCTCTTAAGAACTTGGCCTCAGTCACCACCTCCCACTTTCTGTCCTTATCAGTAAGTTCATAACACTCACTCTCTATGGGTCCTCTCCTTACCGACAACTCAGATTGTGTTCCAGTCAATTATGTGTCTGTTTTTCAAGATGGCCTCCCACTACTTATAGATGCATCTTGAAAACTGCCCTGGCTTCTTTAGACAACTCCCGTCCACTTAGATGGGGAACCCACACCACCACTCTCCTTCAGGAATAATACAAAAAGAGACTTCCACACTGGAGGAGGGGAGCCACTTCTTGCTCATGGTGACACAAGTGTTCCAGGACAACTGTGCTCTGTGCCATTTCCAAAGGCTGTGGCCTTTGAGAAGATTGCAGAGCCTTTGTTGCAAGGCACCTCTGAGCAGACTCGAACTGCCACACTTTTAGTAAGTAGATGAAAGTGAAAGCCATCCAAGGACTAGGACTCCTAGATACTTTTCACTCATTCACTGCTATCCAGTTGGAAATGACAGCCAGCCCTGCAGTGTGTTTTTGAGGTTGTGAATTGAGTGAGAATGCCCTTCTTTTTCCTGTCACTGGTGGATTTAAACTGCCAGGAAGGCATCCCCTTTGCATTATTAAGCACAACTCTCTACAGACTTCATGATCAGAGCTCCCCAGAGGTGTCTAGGTAATGAGGAAGGCCCGCTTACCTTCCTTGATGGCATTTATTGGTTCTTTAGAGAGTTATTCTAGGCATTTAAGGAGCTTCTAAACAGGCTTGGAAGCAGGAGTGGCATCCACTTCAAACCAGCTTGCCTCCGGAAACCCTACGAACTTAGAGAAACAATGAAATTTATACATGTGCTCAGGTCTTTCGTTCATAGGGTCACTATGAGTCGTCTACGACTGGATGGCACTTAACAACAACAACAACAACATACATACATACTTGAAAATTCTGAAACAGCTTTTCTTTAAATGTGTGCCATCAAGTGTGACCATCCAGTCAGTTTTAAGTTGTTAACAAGGGAAGAGCTTGTCCATCTTTCTGCCGCAGAGCAGCTAAGGGATTCCAACTGGCTGCAGTTGCATTACCAGTGTCAACTGACAGGCCACCTGTCATTTATAAGCAATAAATTGACTCCTTTTTATGACATCACATTTAGGCATCATTTCTCCTCTTTGTTTCCTGTTAATCTGAATTGGTACATCTAAACCACCTTTATAATGTCATCTCATTTTGTTCCATGTCTGTAGTGCACTGGATGACTTAATCAGGCCCTTTAAAACATGCTGTCTTGTGACTTCATATAATGTCTATCTCTGTGTGGTTCACCATTGTTTGTACCACAGGGAGCCCTGGTGGCACAGAGGTTAAGTGCTTAACCGTTAATGGAAAAGTCTTCCATTTTAACCCTATCACAAGGGAAAACTAAGTAGTTTGAAATCAGGAAAGTTGTGCATAGGAGTTGTATCCTTCCTCCACACCTACTTAATCTGTATGCTAAGCAAGTTACTTGAGAAGCTAGACTCTATGAAGAATGTGACATCAGGATTGGAGGAAGACTCATCAATAACCTTCATTACAGATGGCACAACATTGCTTGCTCAAAGTGCAGGGGACTTGAGATACTTGGTGCAGAAGATCATAGACTTCAGCTTTCACTATGGATTGCATCTCACCACCAAGAAAATACAAATTCTCACCACTGGACCTATAGGCAACATCATGATAGATGGAGAAAGACTGAAACTGTCAATGATTTCATTTTACTTGAATTCACAATCAACACACTTGATACCAGAAGTAAGGAGATCAGAGATGTATTATTGCACTAGAAAAGTTTGTAGTCAGAGACCTCTCCAAATTACTGAGGAGTAATAATGTTAGTTTGAGGACTAAGGTGCACCTGATTCAGGCCAGGGTGTTTCAAACCCTTGCTATGCTGCTGAGAGGTGGTCAATGAACGAGGATGACAGAAGAATTTATGTCTTTGAACTGTAACACTGGAGAAGATCACTGAGTGCATGGACTGCCAAAAGAGAAAACAGCTATGTCTTGAAGAAGGGTACCAGAGTGCCCCTTGGAGACAAGCATAGTGAGGTTTTGAAACACCCTGGCCAAGTATCTCAAGTCCCCTGCACTTTGAGCAAGCAATGTTGTGCCATCTGTAATGAAGGTTATTGATGAGTCTTCCTCCAATCCTGATGTCACATTCTTCATAGAGTCTAGCTTCCCAAGTAACTTGCTTAGCATACAGATTAAGTAGGTGTGGAGGAAGGATACAACTCCTATGCACAACTTTCCTGATTTCAAACTACTTAGTTTTCCCTTGTGATAGGGTTAAAATGGAAGACTTTTCCATTAACGGTTAAGCACTTAACCTCTGTGCCACCAGGGCTCCCTGTGGTACAAACAATGGCAGCTAGGCTGTAACTTAGATGTTGGTAGTTCAAGGTCACTCGAGGTGCCATGGAGGAAAGGCCTGATCATCGGCCTGTGTGGGGCACAGGGCCACTCCGAGCTATCTGGAGTTACCGCAGTTAGGACCCTCTCAACAGAGACTGGTTCTAACATTTAGAGAGCCCTGACTCCTTGCATGCCATTATCACTCCAAAGTATATCTTCTCACAGATGAGTTGATGCTTGCCTGCTTAGGGGATTTCTACTGTTACCAGAGTGTCATTCATAGACACCAGGCTTAAAACTCAGAGTAAATCCTGAGCAAAAGGCTGGCAGTTGGAGCCTATCATTCGCTCCCCAGGGGAAGCTTTGGAAACTTATGGGGCAGTTCTGTGTTGTCCCGCAGGGTCACTAGGAGTCAGAATATACTCCAGGGCAGTAGTTTTAGGTTAGAACTTAACTGGATGTGGGCCTGAGAGCCTGGCAAAGCTGCCTTATTTCTGCTTTTCAAATTTCATTTCTTTAGACTTAAAATTTGGAAGCAGAGTGGTATCTACTTCCTAAACAACATGCCTCTGGAAACTCGATGAACTTTGAGAAACGACAATAGTTTAGAAAGGCTGCAGGTCTTTTGTTCATAGAGTGTTATGAGTCACGCTCAACTCAACAGCAGTCAACACCACAACAGCATTCCCTTGTTCTGTTTACACAATAGCCTCTTGGTCTAGGTATAGGTTTTGCATGAACACAGTCAAGTACTCTGTGGTTCCCATTCTTCTCAATGTCAGCCACAACTTGTTATGATCCACACAAACGCCTTTGCATAGTCAATAAAATGCAAATAGACATCCTTCTGTTATTCTGTTCTTTCAGTCAGGAGCCATCTGACATCAGGAATGATATCCATGGTCCCATGGCCTCTTCTAAATCCAGCTTGAACTTCTGGAAGTTCTCTGTGTAATGTGCTAACTGTCTTTGAATGATCTTCAGCAGTATTTTGCTTGCATGTGATGTTAATGATATTGTTTGATAATTTCTACATTCTGCTGGCTCACCATTCTTGAGAATGGGGACAATATGGTTCTCTTCCACTCAGTCCACGAGGTAGCTGTCTTCCAAATTTACTGGTGTAGACTGATGAGCTTGTCTAGGGCTCATCTATCATTTGAAATATGCCAGTTGGTGTTCCATCAATTCCTGGGGCCTTATTTTTTTTGCCAATGCCTTGAGTTCAGCTTGAAATTCTTCCTTCATTACCAATGAGTATTGATCATATGGTACTTTGTGAAATATTTCCATGTCGGCTAGTTCTTTTTGGTACAGTGATTCTGTGTATTCCCTGACTCCAGGAAGGAACTGAAAAACAAATTCAAACCTTAAGTTGCAATACTTAGAGATGCTATGGGGGAAATCTTGAATGATCCAGGAAACATCAGACAGAATTGATATATAGAATAGACAGAATTGCAAAATATACAGAATACACGGGTGACACTAGGCAAATGAGGTACATGGAATCCTATTGGGAAATTGGTCAGTCTTGCCATCCCACTAAGTTTAAATTGAGCCATCCCTAAAGGCAGAAGGGAGAGACCTCACTTCCACCAAAAAACCAGAGCCTAGAGTGAAGTGTGTCTTTTGGACTCTGGGGTTCCTACACTAGAGTCAGATCTCTGTAACATCAGAGATGCTGAGAAGTGGTCCAACAGCAGAGGAATAAAGCAGGAGATACACATGGATCTAGACAGTGAGTGGCCTACCCCAGCAAGGTAGCTAAGCTGGTAGGTGTGTAGACCCACAAATCAAGACAACCGAGTGCCTTCAGGCTGAATACCTTCTTGCTGGTAGAGTGAGGTGTCTCTGGCACTTATCAGTGGAGTGAAACGAGTTTTGTAACATTTGTCTTAGCAGAGTAGAGGCCAGGCTGAGGGCCTGTGACCAAGAGAGAGGCTGTTCTGAGGGGGCCGAGAGGAGCGCTGAGAGGTGTCCTACACTGAAGAAGAGAGACTGCCTGCCTGCTTCCTGATCCCAATTACAAGTGTTCAGCACCACTGCTGGTGGGCTCAAACCACTGGCCTTTGAATTAGTAGCCTGTTACTTAACCCACTAGGCCATGAGGGCTCCCTAACAAACCCCATAACAGTGAATATTGTCTTTGAGTTCTGTGTGACCATTGCAATTAATTGACAAAACCAGTAGAGAAGTTGAGAGTGTCCCTGGAAGGACAGCAGGAGTCAGAATTGCTAGAAAAGTAGGAGAGGGGACGTGTCTGTCCTCCACCTCAGGGAGTTAGCTTCGGGCTAATAATGATCTTGATTCTCTCCCCACCCTGTGTGACAAAGTCAGGCGCCACCACACCATCTTTGTAATGGCTTTTCTGTTTATTGGCTTTCTCCATTTCCTCCTATGAACAGAATCTGTTTTGTTAAGTGTTGGTAGGTAAATATGAATGTGTTTTATTTTTTTTGTTGTTGAGAAACACTTGGTTTTGAATGTGCTGTTTCAGATATGTGACCCTAGGCCAGGAACTGAACTTCTTTGTCTCTTGTTTTTCCATCTGCAAAACGGAGATAATGGCATGAGCCTGCAAGTGTCATAATGAGGAATTTGAGATAAAAGAGTGTAAGGGCAACCAAGATGGTAGCAGGCACACAAGTTCTCCTCAGAAGGGCCCAGTTTCTCATTTCCCATTCCTTTGCCCAAACCCATGATCCCGAGAGCAGAGGGAAACTTTACTGTACAGAGTGCTGGAACTGGTAGTCAAAATCAGTGCTTTACAAAAAATTCCTTGGTTTAGATTTTCACAGCTTGAATGTTCTTAGGTGATTTAGGAAACCAGTTACACTAAAGCAAAACTAATTTTCTCCATTACTAATATTTGTCAAAAAATAAAGAGCTCTATTTTGGAGAGTCCACAGACAATGCCACCTTGTACAAGAGAGGAAAAGGTAAGAAAATTCCCTTCGGTTTCCCAAATGTGCTTCGTGGCCATCGAGTTGAATGTGACTCATAGCGACCCTATGAACAGACCTGACCCTGGCCCATCCTGAGCCCTCCCCACAATCTCCGATGTGCTCACAGTCACTGTGTCAAGCCGGCTCACTGAGCATCTTCCTCCCTTTCTCGGACGCCCCCTGTGGTAAAGGCACTGTCACTGCAAACATTCACTGATCTGAAGGGGGAAATCTTTGTTCTATACTTTGCTTCTTAATGGGAAAAAAGTTCTCCGTAATTGACAGGTGTTTAGTTGCTGAGAAGGTGGATGAGGTAGCACTTGGCATTGTCATGGATGTGGGGGGTCAGGGCAGCTAGAAACTTCTTGGGGACACTATGGTGATACAGAGTTTTCCTGCCAACATTCTGTCATGTATTTAACCAGCAAGACACAACAAACTCAACTGGATTAAATAGTTTGTAATTTATGTGTTATGTGTCACTGAGTCAGAGCTAACTCATAGTTGGCCCTTCAGTGGGCTTTTAGAGATTGTCATCTTTCTATGGAGATTTGAACTGAGTGCCTTTGGGTTGACAACTCCTTGCCAGAAGCTACCAGAGCTACCTTATAGTGTCAGGAGAAATGAGAAAAGAGATAAGTTTGAGATCAGCTTCTCTCCCCACAGGGCACTCCACAACAAAATGGTCCAGGTGACAGCAACAAGATCCTGTTATCCACTGCCATCAAGTGAATTTGCCTCAGGGGAACCTATGACTGTAGCACAGAACAGCACTCCAGAGAGGACTCAAGGCTGTGACCTTTTGGAAGCTGATTTCCAGGCCTTTCTTATGAGTCACCTCTGGGTGAACGTGAACCCCAGATTTTCTGATAGTAGCCAAATACATCATGCACCAACCAAACTCATTTTACAGTCTGCAGCTGCACACTAAGGAGGGGTGTAGTGGAATGACTTTGTGTAACACTGAAACCAGCAAGGCAGGAAAATAGTTGCTTTGTGGAAATCTCCTGGAAGGTGGAGAGGTGGATGGGTGCATTCACTATTCATTCTGCTAAGATTAGGAGCAGACCAGCTACAAGGAGTGTAGAGTCCACAGTGTCCCAAATGTTTGATTTGCTGAATAATTCCATTATTTCCGACACCAGCAGTTCCTTCTTCCTTCGCTCACTTCTCTATGTCCTTTGGATTCAGTGGTTTGCTGAAAAGTCTCCCAGAGACTCAGACTCATCAGGGGAATAAATCACTTCACTGTAGATATGCAAGTTGGTTTTGTAGAAACTGGTGAGAGTTGTAGACTTTCAGTTGCAGTGTAGCTGGAAATTAGACATCCTAAAGAGGAGAGCTACTATTGAGGTCTCATGGACTTATTCAAGCCTCTATTACACGTGAGCAAGATTCTGCTGAAGATTATCCAAAAATGACTTGAACGGCACATCAGCAGAGAACTGCCAGAAGTCCAGGCTGGGTTTAGAAGGGGTCATGGTACTAGGGATATCATAACTAATGTAAGATGGATCTTGACTGAAAGCAGGGTGTACCAGAGGAATGTCTGTGTTTCACTGACTATGCAAAGGCGTTTGACTGTGTGGATCACAACAAACTGTGGCTGACTCTGAGAAGAATGGGAATCCCAGAACACTTGATCGTGCTAATGCAAAACCTATACTTGGACCAAAAGGCAGTCGTCAGAACAGAGCAAGGAAACACTATATGTTTCAAAATTGGGAAGGGTGTACGCCAGGGATATGTCCTATCCCCATACCTTTTCAATCCATATGCAGAACAAATTATCCAGGAGGCTGGGCTCTATGAGGAGAAATGTGGCATCAGGATTGGAGGAAGACTTGTCAGCAATCTGTGTCATGCAGATGACACAACCCTGCTTGCTGAAATTGAGGAGGATCTGAAGTGCTTGCTGCAGAGGATCAAGGCTGCAGCCTTCAATGTGGATTGAGCCTCGATATCAAGAAAATAAAGATTCTCACCACTAGACCAATTGGCAGCATCAGGATGGATGGTGAAGAGAATGAGACTATTAACAGCTTTAGTTTGCTTGGCTCCACAGTCAACACCCTTGGCACCAACAGCTAGGAAATTAAAAGATGTTTTGTGATGGGAAAGTCTGCTGTTAGGGACCTCTCCAAAGTACCGAAGAGCAGTGATGCCACTCTGAAGACTAAGGTGTGTCTGATACAGACCAAGGTCTTTGCAATCACTGCTATGCATCAGAGAGCTGGATAATGTCTAGGAATAATAGAAGGAGAATTGATGTCTTTGAGCTGTGGTGTTGGAGAAGAGTATTGAATATACCATGAACTACTAAGAAAACAAACAGGTTCATCCTAGAGAGGGTTAAATCAGGCTGCTCCTTGGAGGGACCAATGCTTGGAGAAGGATGTCATGCTTGGGAGAGAGGAGGGACAGCATAGGACAGGAATACCCTCTATGAGGTGGATTGATGCAGTGACTGGGGTAGTCGAGGTAAGCGTGTCAGAGATGGTGAGATTGGCACAGGATAGAGCAGGGTTTAGGGCTGTTGTACATATGGTTGCTATGAGTTGCAGGCAACTCGGCAGCACATAACAACAACAACAACACAGTAGAGCTTATATCTCACCCTAATCCTATCCCCTTAATACAAGAAATACTTCACAGACCAAACAGTTAATCAATGGCTAGAAAAGGCATTTTGAACAATAAACCTTCAACACCATAAGGAGAAGTGACCTGGTGTCAGCTCCTCCCAACTACCTACCTCACTATGTTCCCAGGAGGATCATACATCATTCCACCCAGGTGAGCACTGAACTATTGTCAAGCCTTGCTCGTGTGGTAAGGTAGGTAGCGTACCAAGCCGATCCCCTGCAGCTGCCACACCCCTGTGATCTGTGGGGAAGTAGTAGAGTCTAGAGTTGAAGGGTGCATCTGACCCCTCTAAACTGGCTTACATCCTAGGAAATGATCCTGAGGAACAATTAGGGTTTTTAGAAAATGTCACAGGGACAACTTGTTTCTAAAATGCTCACCGCTACCAGTTACTACCCAGTTGATTACAATTCATGACAACCCCTCATAGGGTTTTTAATGGATTTGAGCTTTCAGAAGCAGATTGCTAGGCCTTTCTTCCGAGTAACCTCTGAGTGGATTTGAAACATCAACTTTCCAGTTAGTAGCTAAGCAGGTAATGTGTTCTAATCAGGAAGTTTTGAAATACTTAGGTTTTGTAAACACTAAAATGAAACTATTTTATTGATCACATACTTGAGGAAATGCTCAAGATTGTTTGCATTAGAGAGATGCAAACCAAAACAATGTTATATCATTTCACCATTAGCAAACAGTAGCAATGTTCAAAAAGATATCAAACAACAAATGCTCCAGAGGGTGTGGACAGACTGGAACTTTCACACAATGCTGACGGGCATGTAAAATGGTGCAACCACTATGGAAAGCAGTTTAGTGCTGCCTTAGAAAGGTGCGAATAGAAAGACAATTGATCCAGCAATTTAACTCTTAGGTATATATCCCAAAGAAATAATGCCTGTCACACAAAATAACATACTCAAACTAATGGGTTTTTTTTACAGCATTATTTATAATAGTAAAGAGTTGGAACGGTTCGAATCCACCAGATGCTCTGCCGGGGAAGGAGGGGCAATCTCCTCCTGTACCAGTCAGATCTGATTTGACGGTACACACACACAAAACTTAATAAAAAAAAAAAAAGAGTTGGAAACAAACCAAGTGCCCATCAATGGATGAATCCCTAAAGAAATTGTAGTACATTCACACAGGGGAGTGTTATACACCACTGAAAAATGATCAAGACTTAATGAAATACTGTACACCATGGATGAATCTAGAACAAATGATGCTGGATGATGTAAGTCAATCACAAAGTGGCTATTATGATATAAGACCACTATTATAAAAACATAAGGAAAGTCTTGTACATCATCAGTCTAGGAATTTAACAGGGATGAAAAGGAAAGGAGGGAATAAAAATTCATGGATGAATGAGTTAGGCAAAGGAAAAGCTAGTACACAATAAGAGACTGATCAGACTTTGTAATTAGTTATGTTAATCAATGGTAATGTTATAAAACAAAATGTCTCTAAATGATTGCATGAGAAACCAATATTATTTATAAATTTTTGTTCAAATAATTTATTAAAATTTTATTTTATTATTTTGTGTGCTTGTACCGTCAAATCGGATCTGACTGGCACAGGAGGAGATTGCCCCTCCTTCTCCAGCAGAGCATCTGGTGGATTTGAACCACATCCCTCTGTAATTGCAGTGCAGCTTCTTGCCACTAGGCCACTAGAGCTCCCTCAATTTTTGTTAAAGAGAGGTTTCCATATTGGAACTCCTGCTTTTTTCCCCCTTCAATTCCTAGAACTTGAATGGCATTTGCAGCTTATCCCGTAAGAAACCCATTTGAAGAGCCTGTCAAAAAGATCAGGAAACTAGGAAAAGGACATGCAATGCACAATGCAACTGAGAACATCCTAGTAACTCTCCTGTCTTTCAAGCCCCACATGCCATGCTGCAGAGAGAAAGGGCAGATACAGGCACACCATGTTTTCTTTAAGGAGAGGATGTACGACTATTGTGCGACCTAAGAGAAGAGTTGGTGGAGAAGAAAACAGGGTGAGGATGAAACAGGTGGAAAAGAAGGAGAGGAAAAGCAAAGGGGCCAAGAAGAGAGCTCTGTAGTGAAGGCAGCACTGAGTCTGGCGACAGGAAGTCTTGATACATGGCTCAACTAGCCCTTCCACCTGCTGGGTGACCTGGGCCATCTCATTAGTCTAAGTCTCAGTACCCTCATTTGGAAAAGCAACTACTGACTGCTAATGTCAGGAGCCTGTGTGGCAGAGAGCATTAGGTGTTGCACAGCTAGCTATAGTAACCAGGCTGATGATTTGAGTCCACTAAGCGCTTTGAAGGAAAAAGCAGCAGCAGTCCTCTTCTTTCAAGGCTCACAGCCTTGGAGGGTTGCCATAAGTTGGAATTGATAGGATAGGGGATTTCTGGAGGAAGTGAAGAGGCAAGTTCCCTGGGTGGTGTAAACAGTTTGTGCTCAACTAATAACAGTTGAAGGTTGAAAATTGACCTGTGGAGCCATGGGGGAAAGACCTGGGGATCTGATTCTGCAAAGATTACAACCCAGATTACAACCTATGGAGCAGTTCTACTCTCTAACACATGAGGTCATTTGACTCCACAATAATGGGGTTGATTTTGGTTTGATTGTGCACATAATGAATTTTGAAATATCCACATAGCATGGAGCCTACTCTCAGGTAGGGTTATAATTGAAGATGAATCTCTCTCCCAAAAGAAGGATGGAAAAGAGAATGATTTTCAAACACATGTTTATTCAACAACATGAATTTTGTGTGACATAATGAATGTCAAGCTTTCAAAACAGTTCATGGCGCATTGGAAATGTGTAACTGATTATCTTTTACAAGTTATGTTACCAGAAAAACACTTCTGCTGCCTGCCATTGGAGGTGGGGGGGAACCAACCTTGGAGAGAGGTTTGGGACAAATAGAAGTTTTATTATAAATGTAGCAGAGAGGAAGAAACAGGGAGTATGAGTTTCCCAACTCCATCTAGAGAGGTTCCGTCTAGGGGAGGTTTTGAGGGAACATTTTCATACTAAGTTAAGGGAATGGACAAGAGTTTATTCAGCACTTTTAGGAGGGAAAGGTTAAGTCACCTTTAGAAAAGGAGAGAGATGCAAATCAGTGTTTCCACTTCAAGATGGCATCTTTCCAGTCAGCTATTTATTCATCAGGAAAACAAAAGTCCTCACTACTGGGCCAACAGGCAACATCATGACATATGGAGAAAAAATTTAATTGTCAACAATTTAATCTTGTTTGGATTGGTAGGCAAAATGCTTGATACCAGCATTCAGGCTGGGAGACATATGCTATGGGAAAGTCTGCTGTCAGGGACCTCTCCAAAGTTCTGAAGAGCAATGATTTAAGTTAAAAGATGAAGGGGCATCTGATTCAAGGCTCATAGTGACCGTATGAACACCAAATCTGAACTCTGTCCTATTCAGCATCATCCTCATAATGTCTGCCGTACTCAAGCCCGTTGCAGGAGTCACTGTGTCAATCCATCTGTTGAGGGACTTATTCTCTTTCCCTAACCCTCCATTTTTATAAGCATGATATTCCTCTCCAAGGAATAGCCTCTCCTAACAATATGCCCAAAGTATGTAAAGTGATATTTTGTCATCTTTGCCTTCAAGGAGCACTCTGGCTTCACTCTAAGACATGTCTGTTTGTTCTTTTGGCAGTCCATAGCATGGGCTAGTCAGTACTCTTCTCCAACATCACAGCTCAAAGGCATCAATTCTTCTGTCACTCTTATTCAATTGATCAAGAAGACATAACCTTGGTCAATATTTATGCACCAAATGATAGACCCACAAAATACATAAAACAATGATTAGCAGAATTGAAGATATAGACAGCACCACAATAATAGGAGGAGATTTCAACACACCACTATCACCAAAAAATAGGTAAACTCAAAAGAAACTCTATAAAGACGCAAAAGATGTAAACCACACAATCAGCCTACTTGACCTTGTGGGTATATTCAGAGTATTGCACCCAATTAAAACTCAGTTCACTTTCTTCTCAAGTGTACATGCACATTCTCCAGAATAGATCATATATTAGGACACAAAGCAAGCCTCAACAAATTAAAAAACATTGAAATCATACAAAGTATATTATCAGACTACAATGCCATAAAACTAGAAATTAACCAGAAGAGAGTAGAGCTTAAAAAACCACCCACGTGGAAACTAAGAAACTCTCTGCTAGAACATGATTGTGTTATAAAAGAAATAAAGAATGAAATTAAAAAGTTCCTTGAAATAAATGATAATGAAAATACAACTTACCAAAACCTCTGGGGCACAGCTAAGGCAGCCCTCAGGGGGCAGTTCAGAGCAATAGGCACACACATAAAAAAAAGGAAGAAAGAAGAAGAATCAATGACCTAACTCAACACCTTCAGCAAAGAGAAAAAGATCAACAATCTAATCCTACAGCCTCTAGAAGAAAAGAAATTAACAGGACAAGAGCTGGAATCAACGAGATAGAAAACAGAAAAACAATTGAAACCATCAATAAGACCAAGAGCTCATTTTTTGAAAGTGTGAATAAAATTTACAAACTACTGGCAAACTTAATTAAAGAAAAAAAAGAAAAAGAAAAGACACAGGTAACTCGATTAAGAAATGACAGAGTGGCATCACAACAGAACCAGAGGAAATGAAATAAATAATATCAATACTGTGAAAAGCTATACTCTGGTAAATTCGAGAACCTAGAGGAAATGGATAAATTCCTTGAAATGCATCTCCTGCCCAGATTGACAAGTATAGATAAAAAACATTTGAACAGATCCATCACAAGGGAAGAAATTGAAAAGGTCATAAAAAGACTTCCCCATAAGAAAAGTCCTGGACCAAAGGGCTTCACAGCTGAATTCTACCAAATGTTCAGAGAGGATTTAGCACCAATTCTACTTAAATCACTTAAAAAAATTGAAAACGAAGGAGAACTTCTAGAGTCAGTCTATGAAACATGCATAACTCTAATATCAAAACCAAGCGAAGATACTACCAAGAAAGAAACTACAGACCAATATCTCTCAAGAATATAGATGCAAAAATCCTTAACAAAATCCTAGCCAATAAAATCCAAAAGCACATAAAAAAATAATTCACCATGCAGGTATTCATTCATAACAGGTATGCAAAGATATCTCAACCTAAGAAAAACAATCAATGTAATTCACTATATTAACAAAGTAAATAACAAGAGCCATATGATCTTAGCAATTGATGCAGAAAAGGCATTTGACAAAATACAACACTCCTTCCTGATAAAGACACTCAGCAAAATTGTAATAGAAGGAAATTTCCTCAACATAGTGAAATGTATATATGAAAAACCAAGAGCCAACATCATTATCAATGGAGAAAGATTAAAAGCATTTTCCTTGTGAATAGGGACCACACAAGGATGCCCACTGTCACCAATTCTATTCAATAATATATAGAAAGTGCTTGCTAGGGCAATATGATAAGAGAAGGGGGGAAAGGCATACGGACTGGCAAAGAAATGGTTAAACTGTCACTCTATGTAGATGATATGACAGAGTACACAGAAAACCACAAAGACTCAAGAAAAAAACCCTGTTAGGTAGTAGGCCAATTTAGTAGAGTGGAAGGACATAAGATCAATATCCAAAAATCAGAGGGTTTCTGCTACAGTAACAAAGAAAACTCAGAGAAGGAAATAAAGAAAGCCATACCATTTACAATAACCAACCACAAACTGAGATACTTGGGAGTGAACCTGACTGGAGATACAAAAGCCCTGTACAAAGAAAACTACAGAGCATTTCTGAAAAGACACAATGAAAGACCTAAAGAAATGGGAAAATGTGCCCTATTCATGGATAGAAAGATGCAACATAGTGAAAATGACAATCTTACCGAAAGCTATCTACATGTTCAACGCAATCCCAATCCAGATACCAAATTCATTTTTCTAGGAGATCGAAAAGGAAATTGTTAAATTTATTTGGAGAAGCAAGAGACCCCGAATAATCAAAACACTTCTGAGAAAGAAAAATGAGGTGGGAGGCATAGCATTCCCTGATCTCAAAACCTACTGCACAGCAGAAGTAACCAAAACAGCATGGTACTGGTATAATGACAGGCACACAAACAGATGGAACAGAATTGAGAACCCAGAAACAGACCCATCTAACTATGGTCAACTGATATTCAACAAGGAGATAAGAGCTATCAAATGGGGGAATGACAACCTCTTCAACAAATGGTGCTGGCAAAACCAGACTTGCACCTGCAAAAAAGCTGAAACAGGATCCACATCTCACATCATACACAAAAATGAACTCAAGGTGAATCAGAGAACTGGGAGTAAAACCCCAAACCATAACGTTCATAAGAGACAAACTGGAATCAAACTTAGAAGCCCTATCCTACAGAATAAAGGGACTGCCAAATATAGTAAGAAATGCACAATCTGAAGAGGATAAAAATGGATGAATGGGACCTTATAAAGATTAAATCCCTGTGCACATCAAAAACCTACCGACTGGGAACAAGCATTTGGTAATACCATCTGAAACAAGAGTCTCATAACAAAAATTTACAGAATACACCTGGGCCTCGAAAAGAAAAAGACTGATCACCCAATTACAAAACGGGCAAAAGACATGGAAATAATTTTCACAGAGGAAGATATATGAGTGGCCAAGACACACATGAAGAAATGCTCTATATATCATTTGCAATAAGACACAGGCAAATCAGAACCATAATGAGATATCTCATTCTAGTGACAGTTGCAAAGTTACAGAACAGCAAACTGTAAATGTTGGAGAGGATGTGGCGAGATAGGAACTCTTCTACATTGGCGGTGGATCATAAAATGGTACAACCACTCTGAAAGGCAGTTTGGCACTTCCTCAAAAACCTGAACATAGCAATTCCATATTACCCAGATTATTCCACTGCTTGGAATATACCCTGAGAAAATGAGAACTGAGGGACAAATAGAGACTTGTACACCAACGTTCATAGCAGTGTTATTCACCATCGCAAGAACATGGAAACAGGCCAGATGTCCAATTACAATCAAATGGACTGACAAATTATGGTATTTTCATACAATTGAATACTATGCAGCATGTAGGAGCAATGATTTTGTAAATTATTACCTAACTTGGGAGGGACTGGAAAGCATAATGCTGAATGAACTCAGTCTCACAAGGACAAATATTGTATAAGACCATTAGTGTAGAATGAGTATGAAGATCCAAAGGGTGTGTGTGAAAGCAGAGGGATAGGGATGAGGATGTGTGGGGGTGGGATTAATCATGGGGTTGGACAATTTGACAGATGGGGGCGGTGGGGGAAATTGGAAGAATCTGGTCTGGAAAACAATTAATTTTGTAAAGAAACTAATATATATTTAAAAAACCCAACCCCACAAAGATTCTCACCACTGGGTCTATTGGCAGTACCACTTTGGATGAAGAAGAGATTGAGGTTGTTAACAGTTACAGCTTGTATGGCTTCACAATCAACACTATTGGCACCAGCAGTCAGGAAATCAAAGGTGAATTGCACTGGGGAAAATCTGCTGTCAGGGACCTCTCCAGAGTACTGAAAAGCAGTGATGTCAGTCTAGAGACTAAGGGACACCTCGTCCAGTTCATGGTCTTCACAATTACTTGCTATGTGTCAGAGATCTGGACAATGACTAAGGATGATAGAAGAAGAATTAACATCTTTGAGTTGTGGTGTTGGAAAAGAGTTTTGAACATACCATGGACTGCCAAGAAAACAAATCAGTCTGTCTTGGAGAAGGTGAAACCAAGTTTCTCCTTGGAGGCTAGGATTTTGAAACTCTGTCTCACATACTTTGGGCATTTGGCCCAGTGGAACCAATTTTGGAGAAGGATACCATGCTCAGAAAAGTGGAGGGGCAGTGCAATTGGATGAATTGGATTGTACAGTAACTAGGGCAATGTGGGTAAGTGTGTCAGAGTCAGACTCACTCATGACAGGTCAGGCTTCAGAAATTTGTGCATAGGGTCGCTTTGAGTTGCAGGTGACTCAATTACACATAACAACAGCAACAACATGATGTTGCCACTTGGCCCAGTGGTGAGGGCTCTTGTTTTTTTGTTGTTGATATGTAATCCATATTGAAGGCTGTAGTCTTTGATCTCCTACAACAAGTTCTTCAAGTCACTGTCAGCCAGAAAGTTTGTGTATCTACACAATGCATGTTCTTGATGACACATTCTTCTTCACAGAGTCAAACTTTTTGAATGATTTGCTCAGCATACAGATTGAACAGGCAGCGAGAGAGGATACAACCCTGATGTACACTTTTCCTAATTTTAAACCATACAGTGTTTCCTTGCTCTGTTTAGACAAGACCTTCTTGATCTAGGTGTAGGTTTCGCATGAGCACAATTGGGCATGCTGTTAGGAAAGATTGTTCTTTGGAAAAGGCACCTCATGCTTGGAAAGGTAGAGGGTCAGCAGAGAAGAAGACCCTCAACAAGATGGATCAATTACATGTCTGGAGCAATGGCCTCAAATATGCTCAGGATGTTAAGGATGGCACAGGATAGTACAGAATTCAGATCTTTTGTTCAAAGCATTGCTAGGAGTTGTTCTTGACTCGATGGCGATTAACAATAACAATTGAGTCATCACAGGCTGCATGTTTGTAGGTTTTCCTCTTGGCGTCTATCTGGTTTAGGGATGTCACAGAGATGACTTTCAAGATGGCTGGCCTCAAGCAGGTCATAAAGGAATCATGTGAAAGGCATCTGAAGGCTCTTAGCTGAGTTAAAGGTCATTAGGAGGAAATACCTGGGTGCCCAGGCTACTCAGATAGGGTACATTTCTGGGTGTTTGTGGTGCCTTTATTAACTGAATGCTGGCCTTCTTTGTCTAAACTGTTTCAGGGAAAAAAAAATACAAATTGTGTATAGAGATAAAAAAAAAAACGCAGAAAAATCTATGATTCAGAGCAAATCTAGCAGTAGTTCAGTTAAAGTTTAAAAACAGTTGCGTTTTCCTTCCTATATACGGAAAAGGTCATCTCTGAAACAAGATAAAAAGATCTTATGATGATGCTATTCAAAAAAATGCACCACTCTCAGCTATATATTGTAGGATGCAAAGCAACCATCAACAATGGATTTCCATGTGATAAGGAGGCCTTGCTCAAAATTGTCTAGACTAAAAAGGACTTTTCTCCCTTTTAAATCATTCTTAAAGAAATGTTAGTTTCTTACTGCTTTCTGGCCTGTTGAAGCTGTATTGTAGGCGCCATATAATTTCCCAGGCCGCTAACCTGTGGGTGAAAATGCCATCACATGAAAGATGATCAGTTAGTGACTCTGCTTTGTGCTTCCTGGTACAGTGCAGGGCCCAGTGTGTGGAGCTGTCTGGGCCCCACTAGACTTGTCATGACCAGCTCTGCAGGCCCATCAAAGCAAACCAGCTCTGAGACTGGCCCTCCTTCACCATCATTTTGCTTCCCAAGAACTCTGCTGACTATCTAGATTATGATTCCCAAGATGAAAGGGTTAGTTTTGTACTGCAGGAGAGGCCCTGAAGGTAGAGCCAGCCCATGTGATGTCCCGACCTTGCATTTAGGCCACAGGAGTTGGGACAATCCTCTGTCGTTTCCACCCTTCAGTGTTGCCAGCTCTATGGGGCTATTTTCAGAGGAGAAAACCAAACCCCACCATTACTTTGCCCATTAGAAAACTCCACTTCTCATTTATTTTGCTTGGTACTGTGACAATGGGGGTTGGTGTGTAGGAATTAGTGAGATTGGCTCAGAACAGGTCAGGCTTCAGGGCTGCTGTACATAGGGTCACTATGGGTCTCAGACACCTCGATGGCACATAACAACAACAACAAATCTTAGACATTCATTGCACTTGTCTCTGTTCCCATCTTTGTCTTTAGAATGTGACATAACTCTCTTAATGAGGTTGGAAAGCCACCTCCTTCTACTATGGCTTAGAGGACAACTTGTATAGCATTAGGATAATTTCTAAAAATCAGTATCATAATCACCAGCTATAGGATGCCTTCAGATTTCAGATGGATGACATAGAACTTGATTTTGAGTCTTGTGTTGCTGTTTGTAAAACAAGTTTTGATGGTTTCCTGATGTGCCAGTTTCTGTGTAAAGGCTCTTTGTTTAGAACCTAGATCCCAATTTGCCGATAACCTGAATACACTGTGCTCCCCGCACCGCAGTGTGAAATGGAGCAGTGACAGAAAGGAGCTATTCAGCTGGAATTGAAATGATTTTTCAGGAAAATCTCAGCTGCCCTAATATTTATTTACCTGGGCAACACACTTTCTACCATTCCATTTTGTGCAAGAGGGTTGAGGCTCAGGATTTTTCAATTAGAAGATATTAAAACATAAACAAATGACAGCAAAACCTGCACTGAAGTTACGGTGTTTCTATTTGCCTTGTTTTCCAGGTGGGTGGTTAATTAAATGTGATGTCTTCACACCTTCATGCTGGAGATGGGAAGGGTCTCAGAGATGTCAGGGTCTCTTTGGTGGCTGACTAAACAGTGTAAAAAAACAAGGAACATTTTACAGCCAGTTCAGCCAAGAAAAGTGAAAGGAAGGCAGGCACTGGATTCCCTGAGAAGAGCTTCTAAGCAAAATATTTGGTTTCCCAAACTCAGAAACGTGTGAGTACGCATTCAGGGCAGCTTGATGCTCAAGGGACTTTACAGAGCTATTATAATTGCAGGCAATCAGGTAGGACATTCTAAGTGTCCATACTCTGTGGTAGCAACCGGTAGGTGGTCCTGCTGAAGGGGCTGCTTCATGAGCCATGTCTGGAAGGACAAGAGGTTTCACTCTGTTCCTTCAGCTGCTCATCATCTTCGGAGGAAGGTCATGCTGGAAGAGGGTGGAGTGAGAGGGCTTCGGTTCTCTTCATGGCTCTCATCCCGTCTGTGGCTCGACCATTGCCCTGCCCTGTAGCTCAAAGGTTACTCCAATTTCCTCTCAATAATACCCGTTTTGTTTGTTCTTGCTCTTTGCTATGGAATTGGTTCTGACCCATAGCAAATCTAAGGACAAGAGAAAGAAGCAATTCCTGGTCCTGCTCCATCTTCACATGATTGACGTGCGAGAGTCCACGCATTCAGGCATTTTGAGTGCCGGCTAATCTGGCGCATTGTCTTCCAGCATACTTGCGATAATATTCTGCAATGCACAGAGTTTTCACTGACTATCTTTTGGAATAAGATCACCAGGTTTTTCCTCCTAGTCTTAGTCTGGAAGCTCTGTAGAACCCTGTCTGCCAAAGAGAACCTTCCAGTTCGAGCATATAAAAGGAGCATGCAAGCAAATAATAGCAGGTTCGCCTTTCACTCACACTTGGGAGTTTAATTTCTGTTAGTTGCAACCAAGAGAATAAAAATTAACCCAGCCTCTGGAAGCCTGAACGTGCCTCTCCCGGGCCTCATTTTCAGACAACCCCTCCTCAATCTCACGCTATCATTCTGTGCCATACTGATTCATGTTTCGATGCTTTGCTAGGATAGTTTTGTTTGTCCGGACACATTTTCCCTTGCCCTTTACTTGGGCGCAGTGGCTTCTTTCTGTACAACGCAGCCCAGAAAGTATTGCCAAGCTTTCATGTTATCTGTCACATTAAGCAGATATTATCTCTTTATCAGTGTTTCTCCTCAAGCAGGGACTAGGTTTATTCACCTACATTCTGCACTATCACAGTGCCTGACACTCAATAGATTCCTTGGAGCATGTTTCTTGACCTGAAATCACTTGCTGAAATAGAGAAACAGCAATTGTATCCAGACAGTAAGGAACCTCAGAAAAGGTCATGTGAAGCCTGGGGTGGTCTGGGTGGAATTAAACTATCTTCTTGTCTTGATATACTCTCCTGTTTCACTCACTGGAGAATCTCAGCCTCTCATTCCACCAGGGGCCTTTTATTAGAAGGTTTGCAAGGAAATTCAAATTTCCTTTCCTGCCACTACATGTCCTTGATGACGTGTGTGTCCCCTAACTGGATGGAGCATGAGCACACTGTGGAATGAGTGGGCAGAGAGTCTGTTCTGTGTTCAAAGAGCCCAAGTCCATCTGACCAAGCGATGGAAGGATGCAAGAGGGACTAGGGCTTGAAGGATGAGTTGGACGAGTTCAGCAAGAGGAGAGGGGATCCCACTGTGATTGGGATTGACAGAGGGGAAAATAATCTGTCGTATAAAAATGACAGAATGACTGTTGACAGCATCCGGAAGCATGCTGGGGAGAGTTTTCATGGGATTTTGAACAGATTCTTGTTTATATATTTAATAATCCGAGGATATTAAAATCCCTGGGTGGTACCTATAGTTTTCATTTGACTAAATCCAGTAAGTAAAATCTTGTTGAAGATTATCCAAGAATGGCTAGAACAGCACATCAACAGAGAACTGCCAGAAATCCAAGGTAGATTTAAAAGAGGCCACAGCACCAAGGATATAATTGTTGATGTCAGATGGATTCTGGTTGAAGGCTGAGAAAACCAGAAGAATGTCTATTTGTGCTTTATTGTTTATGCAAAGGCATTTGTGTGGATCGTAGCAAATTATGGCTAATATTGAAAAGAATGAAAATCCCAAGACACTTGATTATGCTTATATGAAAACTATACACAGGCCAAAAGGCAATTGTCTGAACAGAGCAAGGGAATACTTCATGGTTTACAGTCAAGAAAGGTGTGTCAGGGCTGTATCTTTTCTCCACACCTGTTCAATCTGTGTTGTTTTGTTATGTCATTGAATTGACTATGACTCATAGTGGCCCTGTGAACAATGGCTCTGTTCTATCCTCACTGTGTCAGACACACTTGCCCTCATTACCACAGTCATTGTGTCACTCCATCTCATCCAGGGTCTTATTCTCTTGTGCTGACCTTCCAAGCATGATGTCTTTCTCGAAGCCCTGGTCCCTAATGCCAAGATGCCCAAAGCATGTGAGATGTAGTTTCAAAATCCTTGCCTCCAGGAACAACCTGATTTCTCCCTCTCCAGCAAAGAATAATTTGTTCTCTTGGTAGTCCATAGTATTTTCAATATTTTTCTCCAGCACCACAACTCAGAGGTTTTGATTCTTCTGTCATCCTTAGTCATTGTCTAGTTTTCAGATGAAACAATTGAAAAGATCTTGTGTTGGATCAGGCACTTTTTAGCACTCTAAAGAGGTCAAGGAATAAATAATTTGAGAAGCTGGACTATATGAAGAAGAACGTGATATAAGGATTGGAGGAAGACTTATCAACAACCTGCATTATGTAGATGCCACAATCTTGCCTACTACAATGGAGGAGGACTTGAAGCGCTTGCCCGCTGTTATAATCACTGTGTCAGTCCATCTTTTTGTAGGTCTTCCTATCTTATATTGACCCTCTACCTTTCCAAGCATGATGACCTTCTCTGAGGAATAGCCCCTCTTAATAACATACTCCAAGTATGTAGGATGAGTATCATCATCCTTACTTTCAAGGACAAGCACCATTGTTTAACTCTTTCCAAGACAGAGCTGTTTGTTCTTTTGGAAGCCAATGGATATCCAATATTGTTCTCTAACACCACAACTCAAAGGCACAAATTTTTCTTCTGGCATTCTCAGTCATTGTTCAACTTTTAGATGCATAACAAGCAACTGAAAAACAAAACAAAAAAACCCCCAACCCAACCCCATTGCTTGGATCAGGTGCACCTTAGCCTTTAAAGTGACATCATTGCTCTTTAGTACTCTAGAGAGGTCCCTGACAGCAGATTTCCACAATACAACTCATACTTTGATTTTCTGACTTTTGGTATCTAGGGTGTTGATTGTGGATGCAAGTTAGATGAAATCATTGAAAACTTCAATCTTTTCTCCATGTATCATGATGTTGCTTATTGATGTGGTTTTTGTTTTGTTTTGTTTCTCAACATTGAGACATAATCCATATTGAATGCTGTCATCTTGGGTGTTCTGCAGCAAACACTTCATGTCCTCCTCACTTTCAGCAGGCAAGGTTATGCTATCTGCATAATAACAATTTGTTGATGAGTCTTCCTCTGATTCTGATGCCACATTCTTCTTCATAAAGTCTGGCTTTTTGAAGGATTTGTTCAGTATACAGTTTGAGTAGTTATGCAGAAAGTATACAGCCTTGACACACATCTTTCTTGATTTTAAGCCATGCAGTGTTCCCTTGCTCTATTTGGGAAATAGCCTCTTGGTCTTGATGCAGGTTTTGTATGAGGACAATTAAGTGTTCTGGGATTCCCATTCTTCTCAATATTAGCCATAATTTGTTATAATCCACACAGTCAAATATCTTTGTATAGTCAATAAGACACTAATGGACACTGTTCAGATATTTTCTGCTTTCAGCCAGAATCCATTTGACACCAGCAATGAAATCCCTGGTGACATCGTCTCTTCTAAATTTCTGGAAGTTTCTTCTTGATGTATTGTTCTGGCCATTTTTGAGTAGTCTTGAATATTTTATTTGCATGTAATATTAATAATATTCTTTTATAATTTCCACATTCTGTTGGATTACCTTTTTTTTGGTGGGGGAAATGGGAATAAATATAGATCTCTTCCATTCAGTTGCCCAGGTAGCTGTCTTCCAAATTTCTTGACACAACTTGTTGAACACGTTTGGGGATATATATGTTGGTTGGAGTATGTCAACCAGTATTCTGTTAATTCCTGGGACCTTATTTTTTTGCCCATGCCTTTAGTGCAACTTGAATGTCTTCCTATATTGGTTCTTGATCACATGCTACTTTCTGAAATTATTCTGTGTCAGTCAATTCTTTTGGGTTTCATGATTTTATATTTTGTGCATAATTCAAGACTTTTCCTACAGCAATTTTTAATATTGCAAATTGAGGCTTGAATTTGTTCTTTAGTTCTCTCAGCTTGAGAAATGTCAAGAGAGTTCTTCCCTTTTGATTTTCTGACTCTTAGCTCTTTACAAATTTTGTTAAAATACTTTTCTTTTTTCTTCTTTAGCTGCTCTTTTAAAACCCATGTTCAACTCTTTGACTTCAACATTTCTTCCCTTTGTTTTGGCTTCTCAATGTTCTAGTGCAATTTTCAGAGTTTCCTCTGACAA
Source organism: Elephantulus edwardii (assembly GCF_000299155.1). Taxonomy (NCBI): domain Eukaryota; kingdom Metazoa; phylum Chordata; class Mammalia; order Macroscelidea; family Macroscelididae; genus Elephantulus; species Elephantulus edwardii. The sequence goes on from NW_006399769.1 coordinate 19,558,963, forward strand.
CCCTTTTGGTCTCTTCTTTCTCCCCCATCTTTGTAATGGCTTTTTGCTTTCTTCATGGATGATATCATCCCATAATTCATCTGGTCTTTGATCATAGGATATTATCCATATGCATACAAGTAACTCCTGTTGATACAATATTATTTAAATACACACATCAACAACTAATGTCAAAGATGAAGAAACTGGGGATTTCTACCAACTTTTGCATTCAGAAATTAATTAAAATGCAATCAAGAATAATTTATAATAACTGGTGTCTGGAACTTACAACATTTACATGATAGTCATGCTCATAATAGTCATGTAAGAGGAGGAGCCCTGGTGACCTAGTGGTTAAGTAAAAGGTCACAGGTTCAAACTCACTGACTATTCTGCTGGAGCAAGGTGTGGCAATAGACTTTCATAAGATTGTTGGTTTTAAGCACTGATGGGTGGACTACAACCCATAGCGACCTTCTGAAGCCCATCTGTACCCTGCCCTGTCCTGTGCCATCTTCATTATCTTCTATATACTTGAGCCCATTGTTACATTCACTATGCCAATTCATCTTGTTGGGGATCTTCCTCTTTTTTTGAGAACCCTCCACCTTACCAATTATGACATATATTTCTAAGGATGGGCACCTCCTTACAACATGCCCAAAGTATATTTATTCCATCTGCATGCTGAGCAAATCATTTGAGAAGCTGGACCATGAAGAAGAATGTGGCATCAGAATTGGAAGAAGACTCCTCTACAACATGGGTGATGCAGATGACAGATCTGGCTTGTACAATGTGAAGAAGAATTGAAGCATGTACTGTGAAAGATCAAATCTTCAATATGAATTACAACTCAACATCAAGAAAACAAAATCCTCACTGGACCAATAGACAACATCATGATAGATGGAGCAAAGACTGAGGCTGTCAACGATTTCATGTTACTTGAATCCATAATCGTCATCCTGGTAGCAGCAGTCAAGAAAGAAATAGACACATTGAACCAGGAAACTCTGCTGTTAACATCTTTAAATTCTAACGATCAAGGATGTCAATTTAAAGACTAAGGTGCATCTGATCCACATGGGGTATTTTCAACTGCTTATATGCGTGTGAATGTTGGGACAATAGATATTGAAGACCAAAGAAGAATTGCTGCTGTTAATTGTGGTGCTAACAAAAAGTATTGAATACATCAGGAGGTAAAAGACAAAAAAATCTTATCTTGGAGGAAGCATAACTAATGCACTCCTTAGAGGAAAGGACGGTGAAAGTGTGTCTCACATACTTTCTTGGTATGTTGTCAGAGAGGCCCCTCTTTGGAAAATGACATTATGCTGGGAAGGGTACTTTATGTTATGTGCCTTCAAGTTGGAACTGCCTCAGCTGAGTCTCCAGCAGGTTTTCAGGGGCTATAAACTGCATGGGATGAGAATGGCCATCTTTCTCTCGTGGAGCAGCTGGTAGAATCAAGCCACCTAACTTTGTATTGGCAGAGCAAATCCTTTACCCCCAGGCAACCAGAGTTCCCTGGGAAAAGTAGAGAGTCAGCAAAAGAGAGCATGACCCTCAGTGACACAATGACCATAGTGAATTCAAGCATGTCGGAGACCATGAGGATGGTGCATTTTATGGAAAGGTTCTGACCTGTGGTAGTGATGTGGCTATGAGTTGAAATTGTCTCGACAGCATCTAAAACTAATTGCAAGGGAGAAGATTGTCCATCTTTCTCTGGATGCAAGATGCCACAGAGGCGTGACCTTGGGTTATCACTGCAACTTCCTATGGACTATGCCACCAGAGCTTCCTCTCTGAGAGAGTGGTTGTCCTGTTCCAGGAGTTCAAAGAGCCCAGATAAAGAAGAAACAGTTGGACCCTGTCAGCTGGGCTGCAAATGTCTAGCAGAGCCCTGATGTACCAAGTTGAGTCTTAACAAAGAAACTTCTTCCAAAGGCCTTCAATTCCTGAGAGGTAGAGACAGTGAAAATGGGTAGATTTTGAAACATCCTTACACCCAGTGAGCCAGGTCCATCCCCCTTGCTTGCTTCTTTCAGTTGTCTTTGGGATGAAAGGACTTGGAAGGGCTTTTCCAAGAAATGAGAGTTGCCTTAGAAGACTGGCTGGGGATTGCTTACGGGATTACAGAGTCTGGCAGGATTTCTATGAAACAGCCTTGAGGCAGAATTCCTTCTCCAGGAAGCTTCAGGTCTTGTTCTTAAGGTCTTCCTTCTAAGTGATAGGACGAGACTCACCCCCATTGAGGGAAATGTACTCACAGTCACCTGATTTGGATGTTCATCACATCAATTAAAAAAAAAATTCACAGCCACTTTGCAATGTCTGACCAAACTATGGAAACCCTTAGCTTAGTAGAGTGGAGACATGACATTGACCATTACGTACCCTTGTACTTTGGGCCTGGAATGGGTGTGGGTCTGGTCTGACCTTTCACTTTCGCTCACTACGTAGGATCCAGAGTCCCCCACCCACTCTGACCTTCTGTCCTCTCATCCCCAGCACGGCTGTTCCTTCACTCCTCTTAGGATCCCAGTGCTTCTCCTGTCACTGTGACTCCTGCCACTGTTGTCACTCCACAGAAATGTGATGACACTAGACTCTGGCTTCTCAACCACCTCCCTTCCTGTGATTCTTTGCTCCCACGGCCACTGCCAAATCCTGTCGAGGACATCAGACAATATGCTCATCCGACAATCTGGTGAGGGGTTTTGATTGTCTTCAAAAGTACAAAGTGTTGTTACTGTGTATACCACCTCATAGGCGCGGTAAATTACACAGGAGGGGAGCGTTTGTTTTTCTCCCGCAGAGCTGGGGGATTGGAATCTAGCGCGTTTGGGTTGGCAGCGCAGTTCCTTATCCATGAGACCACCAGAGCTCCCTATGCACAGGATGACGCTCTAATTTATTTTCCCGACTAGACAATTTTAGGCAACTCTGTGGTTTAACGATAACGAGTTGTACTGCCCACCCAAAGGCATGTGGTTTCAATCCACCAGCTGCTCCAGGGGAGAAAAGTCAGGTCATCTCTTCTCATGCAATTAATGGCCTCTGAAACCCCGCCGGAGGGTCAGCTGTGGGTGAGCGCCGACTGCATGGTGCCAACACAACAAGAGGACAACTCTGGGAGTAAAGGGGGTAATAAGTAATGATATTATTTTAGGAAATGTTACTTCTTGATGAACTAATGACAAATTGGTTTTATTATATTAAAGCCCCTATAAAACAATGATATAAAAACTACTCCAGAAAAAACATTTTTAAAGAATTAAAATAATAGGAGTACATTGAAGCAACATTTTATTATTACCTGCTCATTCAAAAAGAAAGGAAAAGTAAGTTCCTAGCACTAATTTATTTAATGAGTTTCTTGTTTTTGTGTTTTTGAATGAACTTTGGTATCTTTTGAAGAATTTAGTCTTTACAAACGTCTTTCACAATTTGAACAAAACTGCAGCTGCCTCCAAAGTGAACTTTATGTTTAATAAATTTGAAATTGCTTCCACCTTTAGTAGATTTTTTTTCTGCAGATCAGAGTGTTTTAAATGGATAGTAGACTCTCCCTCCCGTAACGCCTTACCAGAAGTTTTGGTAAACTCAAAGAAAACTCCTAAATGAATGACATCCTCAATTCAACTTTTTTATATAAACATTTTTTCTGAAGTATTGATACAGGTGAGAGTCCCTGGGTTAAGTGCTGGACGACTAACTGAAAGAAACCCACTCAGACGTGCCCCGAAGTTAGGCCTGGTGATCTGCTTCAGAAGGGCCGCAGCCCTCAACACCATGTGGCGCGTGCTCTGCACTTGTGGTGTCTCCGCGACTCAGAGCCAACGCCGCCGTGGCTCCCAGCCGTGGCTCCCAGCAGTAACTGACTTCAATCAGCAACAGCTATTTTATTTTTCTTCTTTTGTTGTGTACCATCGAATCAGATCTGACTGGCACAGGAGGCGATTGCTCCTCCTTTTCCACTGGTGGATTTGAACCACATGCCTTCAGAATTGCAGCACAGCTTCTTACCACTAAGCTATCAGAGCTCCCTTTAACAGATTTTTACAGAAGGCAGCTCGCTAGGCAGTCTTCTCTACTGATGATTTTTTTTTTAAATTATACTAGTTTATTTACAAAACTAAAATACATTTTCAGCCCAGATTCTTCCAATTCCCCTCACCCCCCTAACCATCAGATTGCACAACCTCATGATTAATAACTCCCTACCCCACACATCCTCATCCCTCTTCTTCTACCCTCATCCTTGGATCCTCATACTCATTCTACAATAATGGTCTTATTTACTGATGGATTTTTTTTAATGTTTCCCCATTGCACATGCATTTCATATCAGACATTGGAGGCATAAAGCACAGTTAGACCAAAGCCTTGTAGGCCCACTTTAAGGCCATTATTACTAGTATTTAGTTTGTTGTTGTGTACCGTAGAGTCGGAACCGACCCATAACTGATCCTCCAGCAGGTTTTCAGAGGAAGTTAATCACGTAGGAGGAGAATGCCCATCCTCCTGCAGAGCAACTGGTGGATTTGAACCATGTGCCTTCGGGATTGCAATGCAGCTTCTTGCATGAGGCCACTGGTGTTGCCTAGTATTTAGTTAACAAATGAAAAATTCAGTACTAATGCTAAACTAGGTAGGACTAGGACTATAGGCATAAATAGGATAAGTTCCACAAACGAACTGTAACAATAACCCTTTGGAGGATAGCTCAGTGCTTCTTAATCCTGCCTGCTCGTGAAAATGCTCAGAAAGGAGAACTCTTTAAAAACCAAACAAACTATCTAATGCTCAGGTATCATGACCCAGAAATCCAGATTACGTGGGTATTTTGGCGTAGACTAGAAATCAGCATTCACACCCTTCCCATGTGGTTTGGATGTGTAGCTTGAGCTGAGTGTGCCCGTATTGACCAAATGCATCACTTTCAAGCAAGACTCACTTGATGCTCCAGGTCTTTCCCCAGCTGCTCCTGAAGTTACTTGTTGCAGGGATTCTGCTGGTAGGGCCTAGCTGTAAGCTGTGGCCCTGGAGTCAATTATGCCTCATAATGACCCCAGGTGTGTCAAAGTAGAACCATATTACAAAAAGGTTTTCAATAGCTTGTTTTTTGGTTTTTTTTTGGAAGCAGATCACCAGGCCTTTATTCCAAGGTACCTCTGCATGAACTCAAACCAAAAAATGCAACCAACTGTGTTAGTCCCTCACATTGCCCAGAGACTCAGGTGACAGATGGGCAGATGGGGAAAAGCTGTGCTGATGCCCTACTTTCTCTACACCTTAGTGGGGTGCTGTCATCTTGTCTGGTGGAAGGCATAGTCAGTGCTCTGGAAAAAAGCAGAAAAAAGGGGGCGGACCCTTACCCTGTGATCACTACACAATCAGAATGGCTGCATGCACCCCACAACCATTGAATGAACTCTGACCTTGTGTCACGATGGCACCTAAGGAGGGTTACAGAGGTCTCAAGTGAGAGTAAAGGAAAAATCCTTCCCAAAGTTCCACTTAAACCTGCCATAATTGATACTCTATTCTGAACATTTATCTTGAAAGAAAATGACTGATGTGAAAAATCCCAAAACCCTGGAAATCACGTGTCACCAGATCATTCTACAAAGTTAGGGCCAATCTTCTTACTCTAGGCTTTGAAGTATGAAAAATAATGATGTTAAAGAACAAGGAGAATTCGTTTGTGTCCCAGTCCCTCAGCCACAGTGGGTGTTGTCCGAGAACCAGGTGCAGCCCTGCTTGCTCTGAGCTCAGTTTCGAGGCTGGGAGTTGAACTCTGTACAAATGTTCTGGATGATCTTGGGGACAATTTTGTAGAGGTTGTCAAACTCGTCCACAAAGAAGGAGTGGTCCCGGGCAGGGTGGGTGGCGATGACTTCCAGTTCATCCTGTGCGGCCCAGGCAACGCCTACTGCATAGATGATCACTCCTGTGGAGACAGAGGCTGGTGAAGCAAACAGCCCTCAGGAAGAGGCATCACTTCTGAAGCAGTCCCTCCCCACGGCCTTCAAAAGCAACCAAAGATGCCAAAAGGCCTCCCTACAAGCTTCTCTCCAGCGTTATGAGAGAAAGAACCCAGGATGAGATGGATTGATACAGTAACTGAAGAATTGGGGATTGGTGTGTCAGAATTAATGAGATTGGCTCAGGATAGGGAAGGGTTCAGAGCTGCTACATATAGGGTTGCTATAGGATGCAGGTGACTCAACGACACATAACAACAACATACTATATTGGTTGTTTTTTTTTATTTAAGCCTCATGTTTAGAGTCAACAAAACCTCAGGGAAGGCCTTTGTATTCAAAAGTCAGTTGTCATATTTTGGAGGAACATTCTTCTAAGCGGTACAGCACTCTTCTGTCAACATGCTGTACTGAGGTAACATGGGGCTGCTGTGATGCTGAACCTTGTGTCACTGGGGTGTCAAATGCCATAACGGTTACCCATGGTGGACAGTGTTTGACAGAGCTCCCAGTTTTAAGACAAGTTTGGAAGCAGAAGTGGCATCCACTTCCTAAACCACATGCCTATGGAAACTCTATGAACTTTGATAAAAAGACGATAGTCGTAGAAAGTCTTCAAGTCTTTTGTTCATAGGTTCACTATGAGCCATGCTTGACTCAATGGCAATCAACAACAATAACAACTATAACAACAGGCTTCTAGGGAACTCTGGGAGTGCAGTCCCTAGAGAGCTGTGCAGCTAACTCAAAGGCCATGCTTCGCTGGTGGTTCACGCCCAACACAGGTTCTGAGAGAGAGAGAGAGAGATGGGCAATCTCTTCCTGCACAGTTTGCAGCCTCAGAAACCCCCGGGGAAGGTCAGTTATGGTCATTCAGACTCAGGCAATAAGTCACATTGTTACTGGCTTCCAGGTTTCTAGTGTTAAGAGAAAATATGGCCTTTTCCTTCATTCACTCATTCATTCATTCACTCATCCATTCATTTATTTACTCGATCACTTGTCCATTAGAAAAATACCTTTGCTCAACTACAATACGCCAACAGTAACAAAACGCATGCAGTTGCTGCTTTCAGTCAGTTCTCAGTCTTTTCTAGGGGTGGAGGGGAAATGACAAGATGGAGTAAGTTCATGGCGTGACTTTCATCTTGCAGAGTGGCAGAGGAAAGAGTTTTGGATAAAAGTAAAACTTCTTTCTGAGTCTCTGCAGATCACACCACGTGGCACATGCCGGCTCTGGCCTGGGTGGAGCCGAACCTCAGTGGGTCCTAACGGCTAAGTCAGGCTAGTATCTGTTAAAATAAAACAGTGAGTTGAATAACTTTAGGGCTGAAGATGGTTTTAGGAGCTATAAATGGAAACTTACTCCATGGCTCCTTGGGAGAGGCTGCTTCTGTAAACATCATGGCCTGGGCACCCTCTACTCTGTCCTGCAGGATGACGATGAGTTGGAACCAACTTGACTGCAGTGGATTGAATGTATTTTGGTGCGGAATCCTAGAGGCCAGTCTCTTTTCCAGTACAGCATCCTTATACAAGGTCCAGGGGATGCCCCCACCCCCACCCCACCAAGCATCTGCTCCATTACTATGAGAAACAAGTTTCCAGATCAGTGGTTGCCCAGCAGTGCTGGAGACCCTGGGAGGCCACAGAGGTGACAGCACTGGATTTAGAAAACACAAAAGCACAAGCAAGCAAACAAATGAAGAACAAGGCATTGTTAGTTTGGCAAAAGCCATTTCTGGGCAGTAGTGGCCTAGTGGCCTGGGAGCTGTGCTGTTAGCGCAAAGGCTGCGGCTCTCTGGTGGCTGGAATCTGCCTGCACCTCTGCGGAAAGACAGGTAGGCTCTGTCCGTGCAACTCACAGGTTCTGAAAACACACTGCAGGGTCAGGTTGGTTATGATTTGATGACAATGAGAGGAGAGAGAGAGAGAGAGAGGTGGAAGGGAGGGAACGTCTCTCTCTCTCTCTCTCTCTCTCACACACACACACACACACACACACACACACACACACACACACAGACAGGTTGTTGTTGTTAAGTGCCATCGAGTTGTAGGTGACTCATAGCTATCCTATGAACAAAAGACCGGAACACTTGCATAATTTCATCGTTTCTACAAGTTCGCAGAGTTTCCAGAGGCAAGCTATTTCAGAAGTGGATGCCACTCCTGCTTCCAAGCTTGTTTTAATTGGGGAGCTCCACCAAACACTGCCCACCATGGGTAACCATTATGGCATTTGACACATCAGAATCACAGTGTTTAGCATCACAGCAACCACAAGTTATTACCTCTATACAGCAAACGGACAGACCAGTGCTATCGCACTTAAAGAATGTTTGACCAAAAACAACCACACAGAGGTTATCTTTATGGAATGGAATTAGGTCACTTAGGCCTTTCTTCTGTGGAGTGGTCGGTTGGGTTCTACCTACCAACCTTTAGGTTGGTGGCTGACTGAAAATCTCTTGCACCACCCAGACTCTCTCAGCAGGTATAGCTGATTCTTTCCAGAACTTTGGTTGTAGAAGAGTGGAGGCAGGTGGTAACTGAAGTAAACATTTAGGAGTTAAGGAGAATGCTTTCTTTTTTAGGGTGGGAGGGACTTGAACATGTCTTGATGTGGGTGGGAAAGAGCACAGTGGGAATAAAGGCTGCTTGTTGGGGGGGACGGGAGGGAAGTTGGGGCTCACAAGATATCCAGTGAGAAAAAGGACGGGTTTCAGTGTCTCGCCATCTGCTCTTACTGTTCTGAGTGGAAAACAAGTCTGCCTGGTGTGAGGTTCTGATTTGAGCTGGGGAAGTTCGTTAACAAAGGCCTGTCCCCTCCACTTTCAGGCTGGCCTGAAGAGGTGATCAAGGAGCCAAGAAAACAGAGGGCAGAAGCTGGTGTGGCCTCCTGCCCAGGCACACGGCCCAGGAGCTCCCTGCCTTCAAGGTCTCCTCCTGGGGCTCCATTCTGCTGCTGCCAGAGCTGAACCTGCCCCACCTGGTTCTGGTCTAAGCTGCCTTCACTTGTCGTCCATTCACCTGAGCTTCATCTCCCAGGGCCTTATCTCATCTCTCCAATTTCTTTTCTCCGAATGTTGTCTAGACTGGGTTTTAAAACACTGCCAAGTGCCTGGGGAACAGAAGGCAGCTGAGATGCAGGTCTGGGCTTAAGCCAAATAAGCTGTCTTTTCTACTCAAAGGTAGAAAGGCTGCCCCAATACAGACAGCACACACACAGAATATGACAAATCGAACTTGGCAGATCTTTGAGTTTGCCCTGTTGAAGGGAAACTTCTACCAGCCATTCTGACAGATTGTTGCCAGCCTCAACTTAGTTGTTCTCAAGGACAAAAGACACATTATTTTTAGATGAGTCTTAGGTTGATCGGGAAACTGCTTTCCTGCAATGTGTACCTATTGGTTTGCGTATTTTAAAGTTTCCTGGATCATGACATCCCTGAAAACTCCTAGGACGTGACTCTCTCAGTCTTCATAGTTGCCACCTGGCAGGCCAGGGAGAGATCTTGGGTTGAGCCCCAAAAAGTCCATCCAGAAAAAATAGTGTTGGTGGCACTGAACCTGAGAAGTAGACAGACAGAAAGCAGGAACACCCCAGGCATGTGGTTTAGAACTAGCCCATCCTGCTCTGTCCACCCCCTTGGGGACTTTGTACTGGTTGCTTCTGACCCTTAAACCTCTTCCCTCTGCTGATGAAATCCTATGGACATGGTGACTGCTGGCATCTAGGTCATCAGATATCTGGCTGGCCAAGGCTGAGCATGCCCCATGGGTCTGGGAAAGCCTGCCATGGAGGAAGTTGGCCTGAACTCTTTGGTTTCAGAAGCATGCAATGCTGGTGTACTATGTCTTATTGGCCTATTTTAACCCCTCTTCATTTCAGGATTTCATCAGCAAAAGGCAAAACTGATGAAGTCAGAGCTGAAAACAAGATTTCAAAGGGCAGCTCAAGAAGACAAAGTACAATAATGAAATGTGCAAAGACCTGGAGTTAGAATAACAAAAGGGAATGACAAGTTTGGCATTTTTCAAGTTAAAAAAAATCCAGACCTCAAGGGACAATACCAAAAATACTGAACGATACAGGAAGCTCAAAAAATGATGGAAGGGGAATACAGATTCACTGTACCAAAAAATTTGAAAGACTATGAACCATACCAGAAAGGAGCGTATGATTCAGAATCAATGGTAGTGAAGGAAGACTTCTAAATGGCATTTAAATCACTGGCAAAAGTAAGGCTGGGCATTGATAGAATACCAGTGGAGGTGTTTCAACACACAGATGCAGCCCTGGGTGTTCTCACTAAGCTCATGTCAACCAATTGGACAAGATCCACATTTGAGATCATTCCAAAAAAATCAATCCAACAGAATGTGGAAATGACTTAATAGTATAATTAATTTCCTACACAAAATCTCCCTGAAGATTATTTTAAAAATTCCTGGAACAACACACTGACAGGGAACTGCTAGAAATTCAAGCTGGATTCAGAAGAGGCCATGGAACAAGGGACATCATTTCTTATGCCAGATGGATCTTGACTGAAAGCAGAGAATATGAGAAGGGTGTTTTCTTGCATTTTATTGATGATATAAATGTATTTAATAGTGTGGATGACACTGAATTATGGATAACATTAAAAAGACTGAGAATTACAGAATACTTAATTGTGCTCATGCAAAACCTGGAAGACCAAGACCCACCCATATACAGAAGCAGTCATTCCAGTAATGAACTATAGAAATGATCCCTAAAAGTATAGTCTTAGAAGCAGTCATTCTAATAGAACAAGAGGATACTAAATAGTTTAAAATCTGGAAGGATGTGTTTCAAGGTTATATCCGTTCACTGTACCTGTTAAAATCTATATGCTGAACATATAACCTGAGAAGATGGAATCAATGAAGAAGAATGTAAATCAGGATTAGAAAAAGACTCACCAACAACCTGCATTGTACACATATGACACAAACTTGTTTGCTGAATGTGAAGACTTGAGTTCTACTGAAGATGAAAGACTCTAGCTTTCGATATGGATTACATTTCAACATGCATAAAAGAACAATTCCCAAAACTGGCCCATCAAGCCACATCATGATAGATGGAGAAAAGGTTGGCATAATCAAGGATTTCATTTTACTTGGATCCACAATCAATACCAATGGAATCATCAGTCAAGAAATAGAACCATGTATTGCACTGGGAAAATTTACCACCAAGGACTTTTCTAAAATGCTAGAGTAATGAAATCACTTTGAGGATTTAGGTGTGTCTGATCATGATCTTTTCAATTGCTTCCTATGTGAAAGTTGGACATAAAGGAAACCGAAGAAGAACCTATGTCTTTGAGTTGTGCTGTTGGCAAAGCATATTGGATATATCATGAATGCTAGAAGAACAAACAAGTCTCTTTTGGGAAAAGTATAGGCAGAGTGCTTCTTAGAAGCAAGGATGGGGGGACTTGGTCTCTCATATTTTGAGTGTGTTATCTGAAGGGGTCAGTCCGATGAAAAGGGCATCATGCTTCGAAAAGTAGAGGGTCAGAAAAAAAAAAAAGAGGACTATCCCCAACAAGATTTTATGAACTTGGAGAAAAGATGAAAGTTATACAAGTGTTCAGGTCTTTCGTTCATAGGGTTGCTGTGAGTCATCTATGACTCGGTGGCACTTAACAACCACAACAACAGCATAGAGAGAGCTTGGTTGGCCTAGTGGAGAGAAAGTTATGCTACCAAGTCAAAAGTGAGTGATTTTAATCTGCGGCCATCAGGCCTGGTTTTAGTTGTTTTTGGTCAAACATTTTTCTAAGTGGTATAGCACTGGTCTGTCCACTTGCTGTACAGAGGTAACTCATGGTGGCTGTGATGCTGAACACTGTGACACTGTTGTGTCAAACGTGATAATGGTTACCCATGGTGGGCAGTGTTTGGTGGAGCTCCCTGAATAAAACAAGCGTGGAAGCAGGAGTGGCATCCACTTCCAAAATAGCTTGCGTCCGGAAACCCTATGAACTTGGAAAAAAAGACGAAAGTTATCCAAGTGTTCAGGTCTTTCATTCATAGGGTTGCTATGAGTCACCTACGACTCGATGGCTCTTAATAACAACAACAACAACCCTCAACAAGATATTGTGACACAGAGGATGTAAAACTGTGCTTACATACAGCGGAGACGGTAAGGATGAAACTGGATTGAACAGAGCGTCAGTCTGTTGTGTGCAGTGTCCCGATGAGTTAGAATTGATTCAAAGGCGACAACACTTATGGATGAATTAAAAGCAGCTATTAACAATACAGAAGGTCTTGCAAAATTACTCATATTAAATGCAGAGAGAAAACAACGGTGGCACCATCCTTGCACACCAGCGTTGCTCTGCAGATCCTTGTGTCACTGACCATTTGCTGTGCTCTCATTATTACTACTATCTCATAGGGTTTTCTCAAGGTTATTTGTATTTCAGGGTACTTAAAAAAGCAAACAAACTAAGTCCCACCCAAACTGATTACCCAAAGATTCTACAAAAAGGGCTTTTAGGTGACTGCTTTTATAAGTGTTTATAAAAATATTTTAGTAATATTTCATAGCTTTAAACTTTCTGTTACTCTAATATACATTTTATATGGAAATATAAAGATATATAAATTGTAAAAATTATTTATATTTATATATAAATATGCATTTCCTTAAATAGTGTATTTCTCTGAGGATGAGAAGCAGTATTTTTCTTTAAAAATATTTTTAAGATGTGTTAAGACAATTTGGTGGTCTTCAGAGAGATTAAAGAAATGGATCTAATTCCTTTTCTATGTTTCATCCCTTCAAGTACAATGTGTCCGGGTGTGGGATGCAACCAAACCCAAATTTATTGCTGCTAACTTTATCTCAAAGAGATCCTATAGACACTCAAGCAAGAGCAGAATCACCCCATAGGGTTCAGACAGTGATCTTTAAGGAAATAGACAGCCTCTTGCGTCTCCCACTGAACATTCTGTGTGTGTATTAAGCCAAATGCTTAATACTGTACCAACAGGGCTCCTGTAAAGGAAGGGTTACTGTTCAGGGCAATCACAGGCCTTGGGTTTTTTCTGCTATTTGTTTGTTTGGTTTTTGTTTTTTTTTAATTTTCTACTGGTTTACTTACAAAGTTCGTATACATTGTTTTTCACACTGGATCTTTCCCATTTCTTTTACCGAACCCTCCCTCCATCCATCAAATTGTGTGACACTATGATTAAGCACCCCCTCCCTTGTCTCTACAGTAATAGTCTTATACCGTATTTGTCTTTATGAGACTGATTTAGATCACTCAACATAAGGCTTTGGGTTTTTGATGACATAGCAACTAATTGGCTGCCCCCATCCTCCTTGGTCTTTTTCCTTTGCATGTGTTCAAAGGAGCCTGGATGGTTTAACCACACTCCTAATACTTGGTATGGTTTGGAATATTTTATTAAGTGGTTATAGGAAATTCTAAAAGACCACCAAGTGCTTTCGAGTTAGCTCTGACTCCTGGCAATGCCAGGTGTGTTACAGAACTGTACTGTGTAGAGTTTTCAATAGCTGATCTTCCACAGTTAGGTCACCAGAGCATGCCTGCAAGGCCTTCCTCTGGGTAGACTCGACCCTGCAACCTCTTGGTTAGCAGCTGCGTGTGTTCACAGTTTGCACCCGCCTGGAGCTCCACTTGCACAGGGAGGCCCGTCCTCGTCTCACTGGCTCCAGCAGAGCTCCCGCGACCGCAGATGGCCCGCAGGCCCGCTTACCCTTCTGGTGAGCTGCCATGGCTGGCATTCGGACGTCGTCGTAGGACCGGCCGTCGGTGATGAGGATCATCAGCTTCCTTTTGTTGGGCTTGGCCTTCTGAAAGAGCTGCTCCAGGGCGAAGCTGATGGCCGCCCCGGTGCTGGTCCCTCCGCTCCAGTAGCCCACCCTCCTGATGGCCTGGAGGACGTCGGGCTTGCTGCTGTACTGCTCGAAGCCGAACTCCAGCCGCTGCTCGTAGGTGTACTGCACCGCGCCCACACGCGTGTCCGTGTCGGAGATGTCGAAGGCCTTGCTGAGGTTGGCCACGAACTCGAGCACCGTGCGGAAGTTGCCGGTGCCCACGCTGCTGGAGCCATCGATGACGAAGCCCACGTCGGCCGCGTTGAAGCAGGTCTTGCTGCAGGCCAGGCGAGCCGAGTCACACACGCGCTTCACCAGAGGCTGCGCCGACTTGTGCAGGCTCAACCAGCTCTGCACTTTGAGCGAGTAAAAGCCGTTCGTTCTGCACACAGCCTGGGGAGACACAGAGTGCAGGGCCAAGTCCCCCACCTACCCCACTACCCTGGACCCTCTGAGCAGAAGCAATCAGACCTCTGTTTTCTGCGTTCATTTTCTGGGTAGTGTCTTTACCCCACCTCAGTTCACCCAATCAGTACTCCTTGGAGCAAAAGACCCCCCCCACCCCCCAGTCAGCCTCAGACTCTCAGAGTTTCCTCAGCAGGCGACTTAGTGCAAAACTATCTGCTAAAACAAATCCACCGGGGAAGTGAACCACTGACCTCAGCTTCACAGGGATACCTCCCTGCCCTTCAGCTCCCTGGCGCTGGCAGCCAGCCTCAAGAAGACAGTAACGGCCATCACCCCACGGGGGAAATGACTTTTTTTCCACCCCTGGCACAAGTCTGGGCACAAGCAAATAGATAATGACTCGGCCTCGAGTTTGGGTTGTGGGGAGGACGAGACTCTGGTTTGTACGATGGACAGATTTTGGGTTTCAGTCTCGGAATTTTGGAGGATGACTAGGTGTGCTCCTTTATGACAAGAAAGCAAAAAACCTAAACTCTGCAGAGCAGCTTCTGACTTCTGAAAACCCCCGTGTGTAGAGTAGAACTTCACTCTGCAGGGTTTTCAAAGGTTGTGATTTGTCAGCCAGCCCTTTCTTCCCATGCACCTCTGGGTGAATTCGAACTTCTAACCTTCTAGTTAATAGTGAATGTATGATCAATTTCCCCTTTGTAGGGCAATGGCAGAGGTTTTTCTGAGAGGTTCTTTCCAAGAGCATGTCTCCAGGCCACATGATGGAATCCCCACCCACTGGAGAAAGAACTGCTCTGAAAACATTTTTGCCCCCATGTCGTCTCTTTTGCCTTAAAAAAACACACCTTGAAGGCAGCTGTAAATAGACAGTGAGCAGCCTGTGTGCTCCTGGAAGTGACTGGGATGATCACTAAGGAGGGGCATCTGCTCATCACCCGTCTCGGTAGGGTCAGAGAGTCACAGGTTTGTGACTACACATGAATCTCCAATGTTAAAAAAAATAAATAAAAAATTAAGAACATGATGGTCTAGAATCTTCCCGTGAAATGTTTTTTTAATGGGTTTATAAAAACCTAAATGGGGTCACCAAATTTTCCATGGAAGAGGTAGTGTTTGAGGCGAGTGTGGAAGGCTGAGCTGAAGTCTAGGGAGAGGAGGGCCTCCCACCAGGCAATTCAGCCAGAAAGAGAGAGAGTGGCATCTTTGTGTGGACGGAGCCCTGCTGACATGAAGGAGCACAGGAGCTGTGTGTGGGAGGGGGTGGGGCGCAGTCTCCAAGCAGTGGGAACCATGGGGAACAGACGATGGATCTGGAGAAAGGAACACGGGCTTGGAGGAGCCCTTCATGAGTTGGGTTTCATTGTGAACTAGAGAGATCAGGGGGAAATGGGCTTATTTATCTTTTTTTTAAGCTGGGACTTTTTCTTTGATGGAGGTTAATATGAGGTCCTTTGAAACGTATAAAAGCTAACTGAGTGTGGGAACCTTAATCTCATCTGTTCTGGTCCCATTTCTGTACAAGCTTCCTTGCAGAATCCAGGAGTGGAGTTTGTAAACCATTGATCCCACTCAATCATGCCTTTCATTTTTCATCACTCTGTATGTGTGTGTCTGTGTGTGTGTATGAGAAAGATTGTGTGCGTGTGTAAGAGAGGATGTGTGTGTGTGTGTGTGTGTGTGTGAAAGATAAAGAGAGAAAGACTGTGTGTATGTGTAAGAGAGATTCAGTGAACAGGCTTGGTGCAGCTCCATCCCCGTCCCTCTGGAATTCCCACTGAAGCTGTGAGAAGAGTTAGTTGCAGACCTCTAGGTGGCTCTGAGGACCACCACTTTTCTGCACCTCCACTTTTCTTCCCTAAGTGCATGACCTTCGATTAGCAGGAGGGTGTGGGGTTTTGCTTTGAGAAGGTTACTGCAGATTCCAGATTTACTAGTCTCTTTCCTGACCTCCTCCAGCCTAGAAGTGGATTTTCCAAAACCAGTTAACACTGGACATAACTCCTGGCCTCCATGTGTCAGGGTGGAATTATGCCCATAGGACTTTCAGTGGCTAATTTTTCCAAAGCAGAAAATGTGTTTGTATCACTGAGACACTCCATGTTATATAAAGGAGAAATGCAGCACTGATGGAATGACAGTGTCTGCAGGTGCTGGGAGACCTTAGGGTGCAGAGACGCTGGGTGGTTTCATACCTTGTTTGCAAAGTTGGGCTCTATCACATACTGCTTCTCATTTTCAACTGCACCTTCAATGGTGATGAAGAACACGTTGATTCCAGACTCCCTTGCAAATCTTGCAGCTTCCTCCACCTTGTCCGTGGGCCAGCCGTCCACTATGACCACGGCCACATTAGGAACACCATGTCGGTTACCACTGGCTTTTGAAAAGAAATTTTTGACCACAAAAGAGAGGGCCCGGCCTGAAAGAAACAGACATTTGTTGTTGGAATGATCATGCTGGTTAAGAATGCAGGCACAGATCACAGTATTAGTGGCAAAGGGTATGACTCAGCCACGGGAAATTTTTAAAACGTAGATTTAATGCATTCAAATACAAGATTGGAAAACCTCAGTTCATGGAAGCTCAACCACTATGACCAACCCCGCCAAGCTTAGCTGTGTTAGAATGCTGAGAGCTGGAAGTATTATTCGGAAATAAATGTTACTGATTGCTAGCCTAAAGGCTGACTAACCTTCAGCTAACCCCACAATGTAATCAAGCAAGAAACCCAAATACTATAGCAGAATTATCTCCCTAGAGGGTGTGTGGATGCTCAGGAAGAGCTGGGGTCATTGGAAAGGTCCCCAAGAAAGTGACTATTTTGCAAAGGACATAGACAGGAGATAAAGGAAGCAGCATAGTGAACTCTTTGCTTTGAGAACAACACTGTTGTGTTTTTAAGAAGGCAAAGATTTCATGTGCAGAAATTGATGTAAAATGGTCTCCTGAGTGAGCCAGGAAGGCGTGCTCTATGTGAATTCTGAGTCTTCTGTAATGCACAACTAGGGCAAGATGAAGAATTCACATCTATAGGAATTATACCTTTTAAATTTGTGCTGTGTCCAACTCATGCAACTGTACATGGCTGCCAGGCCTCTGCTGTATTCCAAGGAACTTTGGCTGAGGTTACCCCTAGGATCATGAGCTCTGTCTCCTTTAGTTATGACAGGCTGATAACAAGGAATATTATTCTTCCAAACTATTTTCATCTCAAGCATGAAGGTCATTGCTTGGACCAGAGAAGAGGCTGATAGGAAATGCAGACCAGGTGATAGCATCTGGCCACACAGAGACTCTGTTGGGACTTTCACATCCTGGCTATGGCATGGGTCTATGTGTTTGGGCAGCCCATGAATTAGCATTATGTATTATTCTATTTACTGATGAAAACCACCAGTGGAGGTGACTCTGAGCAGATTGTCACAGTTTCAGGCATAGGCTGACTCTCCTTTATCTCTGTCCTCTCCTGGACATATTAACTGTCCTTCTGTGCTCCCAAGTGATTCCTGCTTTCCTGCTCTGAGACCCACTCCCACTGTCAGAACAAGGAGAGAACTAACAGTACAAAAGAGGCCCAGAAAAACACATATTCTCACTCTCATCCCAGTTTTACTTAAAGCCTTTACTAATTGTCTCTTTTTGAAAAAGAAACAGAAGTTAGGGGCCAGAAAGCCAATAGGAAAGGGTTTCACAGAAAATAAAGGGTCTTTTCTCCACCTGTATGCTGGAACATACTACACCCCGAAGCTGGTCCCTGTTATTTCAAAGAGTGTGGGGTAAGAAGAGTTGGCTTTAGCCTCTTGGCTTCTTGCAGCCTTGGATGAGCCTCTTGCTCTAGGATCTGCTAGATATGGAGGGCTGTGTTCTGAAGTCTGTATTGTCTTTTCTCATTGCTGTAGTGCTTAAACCACGGACACAAGCCTGTCTGGCCGGGGGGTTAAGTGAAAAGATTCAGTGGTTAGTTTGTTTACACATGCAGTTGCCAGTGACGTTTCTTGGAGAACCTATACCAACTGGTTTCACAGAGCCTGGTTACTGGGAAAAACTCTTGACTTCTGAGAGCTACTTTCTCACATAGGATGATTTTCCTTTTGAGTGCACCTATGTAGCTGTCCCCTCTGCTCAGCATCAGAGAACAGGGAGCCCTAGAATCCTCTCAGTCCAACCCAATTTGGAGACCACAGTAAATTCATGCTCAGTTTAGACTCTGAGCATTATATAATGAGTCTCAAGAGCAGAGGCTGAAAATGTGAAAGCTATGTTGTCTGGACTCCCTTGCAGCTAGGGTTCTAGGTTTGCTTTAATTCCATGACTTGACACTCTCACAGGTGAATTGGAAGGTGGAGGTAAAACAGAGCCGGAACCGTAGTTTTAGCTATTTCTGCTGACGAGCTATGTCTATAGTTTTTTACCTGTCTGTGGCAGTGGTGGCAGAGTTGACCATGTTTAGTTTCATTGGTGCTGGGGCGGTAGGTGCTGAGTGTCTGCTTTGCGGGTGTGAATAGCACCAGCAGGGTAGGTTCTGCAGCCGGCAGCTGCAGTAACAGTTTCCTAATCACTGCAGCTTCTTGGCTAAAGCAGCTTTCTAAATGACAGTAACAAGGCCTGGGGGCCGGCAGGATCCAGAAAGTGATTTCCTGAACTTGGAAGCCCTGGTTCTTTTTTTTTAAAAAATTATATTTTATTAATTTTCATAAACATTTACAGAGATTTTGGGCTTCCACTCATTCATTGTTGCACTATTCTCTCTACCCTCCTCCCAGTTTGTTCTTGTCCAAATGCCACAGTGCTTGTCAAAGCCAGTTCTGATTAATCTTCTTTGTCAGTGTGTCCTTTGCCATTCCCTATCACTCCTGGAAGCCCTGGTTCTGTGGAGAGTATTTGGAAGCCATCTCTGAGAGCTCAGCCTACAATCTGTTTCTTTAGGCATCCCAACAATTTCAGAAGCCATTCAATACTCTGTGATAAATCCTTTTATGCATAAGCCTGCTGGTGCAGAGACTGTTCTCTCAACGCAAACCTTCATCAACACAGAGGCAGTTAGAACATGTGATTAAGTTAAGGATCCTCCCTGATGTCATCAACAAAATAAGGTAATTTCTGAAGTCTTTTTCCAGCACACATTATTGGAACTTCATTACAGTAAGATGTAAGAACAAAGCTGAAAACAAATCAGAAACCAGCCCTATTGTGTCTGAAATGAGACACTGCTGATTCAGGGCCCGGGATCACTGTGACTTGACCAGTGTTTATCAAGGATCGTCCACAGCTCCAGCACTCCGTTTGCATGACATTAATGTTCAACCACAGTGCTCCTTAAAAGCAAAAATTGTAAGACTTTGTCTTATATGTTTTGGCCATGTTATCAGGTAGTGGCCAGTCCTTGGACAAAGACATGATGCTTGCTTGCTTGCTTGGTGGTAAGTCAGCAAAGAAGACCCTCAGTTGAGATGGATTAACCCAGGGACAGCTGCTGGCTTAAGCAGAGCAGAGGCTGTGACTTTGCACAGAATTGGGCAAGGCTTGGGTGTGTTGGACATAGGGTTACTATGCACTGGAGTTGACTTGATGGCACCTAACAACAACAGTTGTTTACCACAGAGATGTTCACTAAAGTCAGAAGAGAAACTGTCATGTTTACTGCGACTCTGAGGTGCTTCCCCAAAGATAGTTCTCTTCTCTATGCATGTGATCCTTCACTTCTTCATTTCCTTGGACTTTGATTATCAAAACAGGCCCTCTGAAAAGTAGACAATCATCCCTCCCAGTACCCCTCAAGCCAGGAGACCCTTAGAAATGAATATATTGATATGGGCTCTTGGGCTATAGTTGAGCATGGTTAGTCCGAAACAATTTCCTAATGTCTAGTCCCAACCTTCAGGTGAACCAGTAATAGGAAGTTTCCAGACTTCTGGGCACCCTTCTCAGGCTCAGCTACTTCATGAAGTATAGTACTTGAAACAAAGGCCACGTGTCTTCTGTATGGTTGTCATTACAACAGAAGTTGTTGGGGGCAAGATTCTCAAGGGACATGGGGAAGCTTTCTGAGTGAATCTAGTCCATAAGTTAAAGTTACATAACTGATAGCTTGCACATCAATTGGGAAAGAGCCCAATAGCTGGGCTGCTTGTTGTGAAGATGCTGCCATTCTCAGAAGTTGGGCATTGCTGTTGCTATGCAGCATGTAGAGTGTGGGGATTCTTGTCCCTAGAATTCATGATTAACACTTTAAAACACACACACACACACACACACGAGTAGTTTTTAATGGCTTATTATTTTTCCCTCTCATGTGGAATGCTAAGGAGCCCTGGTGGTACAATCACTGAATGCTTGGCTGCTATCTTGTTGGTTAGCATTTGGAACTGATGCAGGAGCTACAGGAGAAAGATGTGGAGAACAGATCTGTAAAGACTGTTATTGCCGTCAAGTCAAGTGCATATGACTCATAACAACTCCATGAGCAATAACTCTGAGCCTTGTCCTATCCGACACCATACTCATCATTCCCAACACACTCGAGTCCACCGTAGTAGTCTCTGCGTCAATCCATCTGCTCGAGGGTCTTCCTCTCTATCGCTGACCCTCTACCTTTCCAAGCAGGATGTTCCTTTCCATGGAATAGTCTCTTCTAACAACATGCTCAAAGTATGTGAAATGTAGCTTCATTATCCTTGCCTCCAAGAATCACTCTAGTTGCACATTTCCCAAAACATATCTGTTTGTTCTTTTAAGCAGTCCATGGGATATTCAGTACTCTTCTCCAACATCACAACTCAAAGAATTCAGTTCTTCTTTTATGATACTCATTCATTTCCAGCTCTCAGATGCATAGCAGAAGAGTGGAAAGACCATGGCTTGAATCAGACACATCTTAGTCTTCAAACTGACATCATTGTTCTTCAGGACTTTGGAAAGGCCCTTGACAGCAGACTTCTCAGTGCTATACATTGCCTGATCTCCTGACTGTTGGTACCAAGGGTGCTGATTGTGGATCTGAGGAAGATGAAATCTCTTGACAATTTTAATTTTAACCTTTCTATGGGGAAATTTGTTTATGTCACATGGCATCAGTATGAATTGAAACCAGCTTCATAGCACCACACAGGATTTTGGGAATGGTGATGCAGAGGCTAAAAGATCTGCTGGTACATTTTAAAAAATCATCCAGTGAAAATCCTATGAATGGCAACAGTTGACTCTGCAGTCAAGCGTGGATCTGGCCAGGACTAGGCAGTTTCATTCATTGTGTATGGGGTTGTCCTGAGTTGGGTTCAACATGACAGCAGCTAACAACAATAACAACAACATATGGAATGTTAGCAGACACTGAATGTAGAAATAGAGCCACAGTAACAAGATAGAATTGTCTGACTCCAGATCACTTACCTACATTAGAAACCCCCCCTCTCAGGGTCATTTTCTCTATTGCTGCTTTCACATCTCTGGAGTTCATGTGAGTCTTGAGATTAAACTGGGTGGCTGGGTTGTCTCTGGAGAGTCGAAATAAGAAATAACAATCAGATGGGAAGTTATTCTTCTTGAGGAAAAGCAGGAAACAGACTCTATTCCTTTATATACAACACAGAAGCAATTTCAAAGTCACCTGTGGTTTGAAAGATGCCACAATAGTAAAAGGTTGCAGTTCTAACCCCCAGCCACTCCTTGGGAGAAAGACGTAACAGTAGTGGCCTACCTCAGTAAAAGATTTATGGTCTGGGGACCCGACAGGGCAGAGCCCCGCTGTTCTGTAAACTCCCAGTGAGCCAGAATAAACTCCACAGAAACAGGATTGTTTTTAGGTGTGAAGAAGTGATGGAGTCATGGCGACTTCTTCAGTGCACGCTGAGGCAAACAGCTTGTGGGAGGGATCAGGAGGCTGAGTTCTAGTTCCGACTGGCACATCTCCTCGCTGGCTTTGGGGGCAGTGACTTTAAAAAAGTCTTAATTTTATTGATTTTGTTTGGTTGTTTTTGTTGTGATTTGTGTTAACATTTACAGTGCAAATTGATTTTCCATTCACACATACTTTATGGCATTTTACTTTGATTTTCTGAGCCTCAGTTTTCTCATCGAGATAAAAACTGACAACCATTAACTGTGATAACTATAGTTAATAAGCAGGACTGTTGTCCTGATTTTGCAATATAAGGATCATGCCTACTGAGTATTCAAAGTCCCTGGGCTGTCCTAAACCTTCTTCTGCCAGAAAAATGTCAACTACTTACCCTTTACCAAGTTACCCCTCAAACTAGAATTGCATTTTAATAGCAAATCCAAGGAGTAAATCTTACACTCCAACCTCCTCATCATGTGGCCCCTGAGAACAGGAAAAACTGTTCAAAACTCACACACACCATACAACACTCCCCTACCAAGAGGGGAAAAATATTCACTGGAGATTTGTTAACTGTGGCCCAGTGGAGTACTGATTCATCATAATCTCTGGTACAATGAGATGAAATGCTGACCAGTCCCCGTGATCAGCTGAGGATTGAACCATTGTCCATAGGGTTTTCGTTGGGTGGTTCTGAGCGGTAGTTGCCAGGCCTTTCTTCCTAGTCTATCTTAAACTGGAAGCTCTGTTAAACCTTCTGCAGCATCATGTTAACACACAAGCCTCTACCGACAGGGGCACTCACTGGCCAGAACTGAATACAAGACTTCAAGATTGTCCAACCACTGAACTACCACTGTCCCAGTAACTGGAGAGGACTTGGAGCAGAACGAGCTGCCTTTTCTGAAGATCGATATCCACAGGTAAACGTCGCAGAGGCTTGGGAGCCGCTAGCAATGAGATGAGAAGCACTTTTCATGACAAGTGGAAGGTGATCTGGGAGGGATGAAGGCTCTGTGGGGTGGGGGTGGGGTGTTCATGCTCAACCCCAGAATGAAGTAGGCTTGCACTGCAGGTGATACCTCCTGCCGGGCCTCAGAGGGGTGGGGTGTGTACATGCTCACGTCCCAGGATGAAGTGGGCATGCGCCACAGGTACACCTCTTGCAGGGCCTCAGCGTGAGCCTGCTGCACTCAGACAGCCTGTGCCTGCTTGAATGTCCGGAGGTTGCAACCTTGACATTCTGAATTATTTTTTCATAAGGAGCCCTGCAATCCTTGAGGAAAGGGACAAGGAGACTAGAAAAGCAGCCTTTTCACAAACACTACGAGTAGATCCAGGAAGAAGCAGCTCTGAGTAGTTTTTCAGCCGGGACTTTGAAGGACCCTCGGAACTTTTTTAAAAACCATGTGTGCACAGGCAGGTCTCTTGACCCTGCACCAGGGCCGCTCTCCCAGCTCCCATCCCTGTACTGTTTTTGCATTTTTGGATGCAAGGTTTTTTCAGTACAAAGCAGTCCCCGACAACATCATTTCTGCCAAGTCGCCTCCCTATTGTAATCTCGCCAGCCAGCTCAAGATCATCTCTGTTAAATGAAGAAATGTAAAGAGGCTTGAAGGATGCACTTCTACCAGCTATTTTATCTATGATTGAGACACTAACTTTTAGACAAAACCATTTCAGAGCAAAACTGACACGAGGCAGGTTTCTCGAGATGGCAAGAGCTGCAAAGCGGGGAGATGAGACAGGAAAGTGTAAAGCGAGCTCTCCTGGGCACACGGGGGTAAAATGCAAATGAGTCCAGTACACCAGATGGAAACCAAGCTCCACCAACCAATGATCATATGACGAAACTAAAACGCAGAACGCCGCCGAGCCATCAAGTTAAGTTTCCACACGTGGCCGCCTAGTGGTACTGGGGAGAGCCGCTCCAGCGCCTAGCGGTGATCTTTCTGGAAACAGATCAGCAGCTCTCTTTCACAGTGTTGCTGGGTGGGTTGAAACTGCCAACCTTTTGGTTAATTGTTGGCTGCCTTGGAGTCACTCAGGGTCACAGCGATCCTGAGAACAACGGAACAAACCGTGTCCTGTGCGGAGACTGTCGAACCCATTGCTGCGACCACTGATAGGCTAGTGAGTCTAGTGCAGACCTGCAGCACGCAGGGTTAGACAAATCAAAGAAACCACCAAAGCAGAGCGCAGAACGGGACACTGAGGCGTTTGACCTGCGTATGACCTTAACAACTGCAGTGTGGACTAGCTGCTGCGGAGCCAGTGCTGCTGGAGAGCACGGCAATAAAAGCCAGACTGCAGTGGCAGGGAGGGCGCACAGAGATGGTGCAGAATCACTTTTTCTGCTTTGTTCTTTTTCCCCTTCGGGCTTAAGTCTTACTCAGTTATGTTCCTATAGACCAGTTTCAGTAAATGTTATGCTCCTTTGCCAGCCACCGAGCTCAAAACCTGGACTCCGTCTTTACTTGCTTCGCTCAGAAAACCTGTGCGGAAGGTCCCCTGCATCCCTTGCCATCACTCGCTTTTATTCCCTCTCAGTGTCTCCATGACAACTCTGAACTCAGAACCCCCCTTACTTCTTCCAGGTTCTATTATAAGATTATAATATAATGCAATTATACATACCTCTGCTAAAGGTCTCTTCCTCAAATTCACAACTGACTGCACAATTTCTTTGCTCAAAAGCCATCAGTGGTTTTTGCTGTTAAATTTTCATATTCCAGCTCTCAAAGTCAGCCCTAATTTCATTCCAATCGACCCTTTTAATGTCATTCTCATTCTTTCACTTCTTTCCTTTCTGCACCATATTCTATAGCAGAATAGCTGCTCACTCTGATTTCTAGCTTTGTCCCTTTCTTTGCTCATCTCTTCCCTCAGCTGAATGATCAAATCTTGCCCCCACCCCAAGTTCCCTGTCTTCCTGCCCCCTGTACCCAGTTGAAAACCTTAGTGTTGAATTCAGCTTCTTTTTTCTCCACACCACCTGGCACTTGTAGTATTGGAAAAGCAAGTATTTCTCCACTCCTCTGTTTACCTCTAATGCTGGTGTTTACTAAGGTGCCATGTCCACACTGCATTTCTTTTCATTTGTGCACTTTCCTGGGAAGTGCTGTCAGCTGAGTTCAGCAACCTCTCATTTGCCAATGGCTGTCCAGGGCACACCTGCCCCTCGTTCCTGAGCCCCTGACATACATCAGGGGCTTTGGTTCATCTCTATCAGCAACACACTTTGTGTAACAAACATTATTTCTGTGTCGAGAAACACATCAAGTTTAAGAGTTCCAAAACTTAAATTATTTACTTTCCAAATGGGCTCCACCACCCATCTGTCTCACCTCCTGTACCCCTTCTTCTGACTCACTGAGTTGTCCCCGTAATTGTCATCAAGTTGGTTCTGACATGGTAACCCTACATACATGGAGTAGATCTGTTCCACAGGGGTGTCAAGGCTGTGACCTTTCAGAACCAGATTTCCAGGCCTTTCTTATGAGGCACATCTCGGTGAGTTTGAACTGTCAACCATTAAACAAGTGGTTGAAACTATTGTCACCACCCAAGGACCTGAGTCACCATGTTGTTGCTATTGTTATGTGCCAATGAGTTGGAATGAACTTACAGTTGAACCTCTAGAAGGTTCTCAGAGGCTGTGAACCACACGGGGGTTCCTTCCTGCTAGGCCACAAGAGTGGATAGATAATAACCATTGCATTGGAACAGATGAAAGAAAGCACTGTCTAAAATGAATATATGATTAGGCATTATATGTACGACAATAAGAACAAGAGATGGATCATTGCAAAGAGGACTGGGGGGGTAGAGGTAGGTAATTGTGCGACAATGTGAATATTTTTTTAAAAAGTGAACTGGGGGAGGGGATATCGAGGGTGAGGGGGTAAAATGTGCAACAATGAATGAATGAAAATCTAACTCCTCTGTAAATGTTTGTTAAAATCACAATTAAAATTTTATTAAAAGTAAAAAAAGCATCAGAGCACCTCAATAAACACCACACCCAATCATGCCTGCTTCTTAGACTTCTCTGTGTCTTCCCTAGCCTCCCCTCTTTCCATCAGGAGAGAAAAAAATTAAAAGTCTATCTGATTAAACTTCCGTTTTCTCCTTCCAGCACTATTACCAGAGCTTCCTACCTCGCCTTTTTGGGCCCAAGATGGTCTCTGTAGAGGACAATTTATTGAACAGGTTCTAAGTGCCTCCAAGAGGCAGATTAAGCAGCAATTTAGTGATGCCCCTCCTGAAAGGCCTGCTTTTGTATGCTTATTTTGTGATGTTTTCCTTAAGAAAGGTTCCACACTGTGTCTTAGCAACATCAGGGTCTGAATCTTTCCATGGTGAATAAGGACTATGAATTTTTATGGGCTGAAAAATGTGTTAGAACATAGAAAAAATAGTAAAAAGGTATAATATTAATATTAGAGAACTCTGGTGGCCTGCTGGGTAAGGGATTGTGTTACCAAACCAAAAGATAGGTGGTTCAAATCCACCAGGTGTTTCATGGAAGAAAGATGGGCAGTCTCCTCCTATGTGATTTACAGCCTCTGAAAGCCTGCTGGAGGAGTTGTGAGTTGGTTTCAACTCAAGGGGATATAATAACAATGATAGAAAAAAATGATAGCTACATTTGAACATATCATATAGGATAGATTTTACCATTTTGCCAAATGTCTTGAGAATGTCTGATGACTATTGATACAGAGACCTAGTTTTTCTTGTCCCTAATTCCTAACAGAGATGCTGACAGTTGATCATGTAGGTGAGTACCATCGGGGCAGAAGTAACTGATAGCTGATTCAGGGGGCTTTCAGAGCCAGAAAAATCACACGGGAGGACATAGACCATTTTTCTCTGGTAGAGCAGCTGGAGGATTGGAAACATGTACCTTTGAGTTGTTAGCATAATTCCTTCCACTCAGCCACCAGAGAGCTCCCGAGTTTGCTACAGAATACATAAATAACAGGAAGCTTAGATCTCCTCTCCTCTTTACCTGTGAGCTCCACATTGATGCTTCCTCTGTCTGTATTATAGCAGTGAGCCTTATTATCTATTGCTGTCAGTTGCTGTCAAGTTAGCTCCAACTCCCAGCCACTTTCTTTAGACTAGAATGAAATGCTGCCAGATCCTGTGCCATCTCCATGATCTTAGCTGTGTTTGAGGCTATGGTGTCAATCCCACTGATCTTGTTGGACAATGAATAAGGAAGATCAAAGGATGTTGCCTTTGAATTGTGGTCCTGATGAAAGAAAGCGAGTATGCCATGGACTGCCAAGAGAACAAACAACCTGTCTTAGGATATCTGAAGCCACAGTGTTCCACAGAGGCAAGAATGGGAGACGTTGTCTCATGCTTTGAGCAGCCAGTCCCTGGACAATGTTACCAGGCTCAGAATAGCAGAGATGAAAGAGCATCTAAGGAATAGAAAGGAGGAAAACCATCTATGAGATGGTGTGATGCAGTGACTGAAGCACTACCTTAAGCACAGCAGAGATTGTGAGTTTGACACAGGATCTGACAGGGTTTTATTCCAGGGGACACAGGGTTGTTATAAGTCATAGCTGATTTGACAACACCTAACAACTACCCTTTGTCCCAGCAGTTAGGAGATAAAGAGATGTATTGACTTATAAAAGTCTGCAGTCAGAGACACTTGTAAATTATTGAGGAGCAATGATGTCAGTTTGAAGGCTAAGGTGCATCTGCTTCAGGCCATGGTTTTTTTCATCTTTTCTAGCACTCAGATAGAAGAGATAGCTCTCCATCTGAGAGTTGGACAATGAACAAAGATGACAGAAGATGAATTGATACCTTTAGCTGTAGTGTTGGGGAAGAGTTATGAATGGACGGTCAAAAGAAGAGATGTATCTTGGAGAAGATGAAGCTGAATTCTCATTATAGGCAAAGATGACACAGCTTCATCTCTCATACTTAGGGCATGTTATTAAGAAAGGCTATTCTTTGAATAGGGACATCATGCTTGGAAATGTGGATGGTCAGCGAAGGAGAGGAAGACCCTCAACCAGGTGGATTGACACAGTGACTGCAGCAGTGGGTTCAAGTGTGTCAGAGATGATGAGGATGGCACAGGACAGGGTACAGATCTGTTGTTTATAAGGTCTCTATGAGTTTCCTCAACTTAATGGCACTTACTAGCAGTAGCAACAACAGTAACAACCACACTGGGCCAATCCAAATCCTTGAAGAATTTTTTTGGGATTTTTTTCCCCTCCACTCTGCCTTACTAAACATTTGTCTTTTGTAACTGGCTTATTCTGATGCTGTGTTCAAAGTAGGCAAGTAAGATGAAGTCCTAATTCTAAGATGTTTTTTGGTTTTATTTATAAGAATAAGTTAGGGAGCTTTGGTGGCCTGGTCCTTAAGGTATTAAGTTAACTGACTGCTCCTCAGGAGACAATGGGAAATATCTTTCACTTATAATTTATATTTTGTTACTTGCTATGTACTGTTCAGTTGGAACCAACAAGTAGCTCCAGTGGTTTTTCAGAGGCTGTAAATCACATGGAAGAGATTGCTGATCTTTCAATCCTGCAGAGCAACAACTAGAGGTTTTCGGGGGTGATTTTTTTTTTTGTAAGAAAATTTTGTATTTAGAATTAGTCAGCTGGACTCAGTTTAGATGATCCCAATTTTGTTGGCAACATCCAAAGCATCATAGTCCGGAGCAAGTCGAACATAGGCCTCCTTCTCTCCATCAGGCCTAATCAAAGTGTTGACTTAGCCACATCAATGTCATAGAGTTTCTTTACAGCTTGTTTAATTTGGTACTTATTGACCTTGACACCCACAATGAACACAAGTGTGTTGTTATCTTCTATCTTCTTCATGGCTGACTCAGTGGTCTGGGGAAATTTTATTATGGCGTAATGGTCAGTGGTCAAGCTTATTTCTCCTGGGGGCGCTCTTCCGGGGGTATTTGGGTGCCTTTGGAGTCTCAGCGTCTTAGGCAGCCGGAAGGTGGGTGATGTGAGGATCTTCATTTTTTTGTCTGTGGACGCCCTTCAGGACTGCCTTCTTGGCCTTCAATGCCTTTGCTTTGGCTTCAGTTTTGGGAGGGGCAGGGGCTTACTTCTTCGCTTTCGGAGCCATCTTTGAAGAAAAGCACAACTAGAGGTTTTGAACGGTCCTTGGGCAGTGCAACCCTTTACTGCCTAGGCCACCGGGGTTCCCTGTTATGATTTATAGCCTTGGGGAAACCCGACAGTTAGTTTTGAAGACTAAGTCATTTGTTCATCTGGCAATAACAGAACTCAAGTGCACCAATTCTTCTGCCTTCCTTTTGCATTGTCCATCATCTGCATGGTGAGTCAATTGCATTACAGGTACATTATACCAGAGGTACATGATTCATCTTCAGTGGTAAAGAGATAGGCTATTAATATACCTAAGGAATAGCTCTCTTCCAATCCACTGGCCAGACAGCCATCCTCCAAATTTCCTGGCATATACTGGTAAGCTCATCCAAGGCTACATCTGTTAAATTGAAACAAGTCAATTGGTATCCTATCAATTGCTGGGGCCTTATATTTTGTCAATTCCTTGAATCCATCTTCAATTTCCTCCTTCATACCATTGGCTCTTGCTCATACGGTCCTCTCTTTTTTTTTTTTTAAGCAGAAAATAGTACAATCTTTATTTTCACAAGCCAAAGAAAGGTGACCCAACAGAATGTGGAAACTACAGAACAATCTCACTGATTTCACATGCAAGCAAGATTTTACTGAAGATTATCCAAAAACGACTGGAACAGCACATCAACAGAGAACTACCAGAAGTCCAGGCTGTGTTTAGAAGGGGTCGTGGTACTAGCTGATGTTAGATGGATCTTGGCTGAAAGCAGGGAATACCAGAGGAATGTCTATCTGTGTTTCATTGACTATGCAAAGGAATTTGACTGTGTAAATCATAACAAACTATGGCTGACTCTGAGAAGAATGGGAATCTCAGAACACTTGATCGTTCTAATGTGAAACTTATACTTGGACCAGGAGGCAGTCATCAGAACAGAGTAAGGGAACACTGCATGGTTCAAAATTGGGAAGGGCGTACGCCAGAGATGCATCCTATCTCCATACCTTTTCAACCTATATGCAGAACAGATTATCCGGGAGGCGGGGCTCTATGAGGAGAAATGTGGGGTCATGATTGGTGGATGATTTATCAACAATCTGCATTATGCAGATGACACAACCCTGCTTGCTGAAACTGAGGAGGACCTGAAGCGCCTGCTGCAGAGTGTCAAGGACTGCAGCCTGCAATATGGATTGAGGCTCAATGTCAAGAAGACAAAGATTCTCACCACTGGACCAATTGGCAGCATCAGGATGGATGGTGAAGAGATTGAGATTGTACACAGTTTTAGTTTGCTTGGCTTCATAGTCAACAGTCTTGGCACCAGCAGCCAGGAAATTAAAAGGCGCATTGCCATGGGAAAGTCTGCTGTTAGGGACCTCTCCAAAGTGCTGAAGAGCAGTGGTGTCTTTCTGGAGACTAAGGTGCGTCTGATACAGGCTATGGTCTTCGCAATCACTTGTTATGCATCAGAGAGTTGGACAATGACCAAGGAGGATAGAAGGAGAATTGATGCCTTTGAGCTGTGGTGCTGGAGAAGAGTATTGAGAATGCCATGGACTGCTAGGAAAACAAACAGATTTGTCCTGGAAAGGGTTAAACCGGGTGGCTCCTTGGAGGCAAGGATTCTGAGGCTCCGTCTAACATACTTCGGACATGTTGTGAGGAGGGACCGGTCCCTGGAGAAGGACATCATGCTTGGGAGGGTGGAGGGACGGCATAGGAGGGGAAGGCCCTCTATGAGGTGGATTGATTCAGTGATTGGGATAATTGGGATGGGAGTGTCAGAGACAGTGCGATTGGCACAGGACAGAGCAGAGTTTAGAGCTGTTGTACATAGGGTCGCTGTGAGTCGCAAGCGACTCGACGGCACATAACAACAACAACATGTAAGACAAGTCTGTTTGTGAACCTATCCCAATGAGAAGGAAGACCTTTGTTTCACACTTGAATAAAATATAAGCAAACATTTGCAGGTTGACTTTCAAACTGTTGAGTAAACTTTGCTCTTATTCTTTAGTAGTTGTGATCATCAGGAGGGAAAAGTTCTCCTGAGTCACAAGATGATGAGAGAGTCAGTGGGTGCGGCAGTGCACCAGCCAGGAGAACATGCCTTCTGGCTCCTTCCCATCCCCCAAGGCATCAGCAAATCCCTCCTCTAGCCTCCTTTTGGCCAAAGCTGTCAAGGATTTAAAAGTCTTTGGCTCAAAGATGGCTGGATCCGCAAGCACTTTTCTGTTGAGCTCCACCTGGCACTTAATCAAATTGTCAATAAGGGTAGGGTACTTCAGGCCATGCTCCTGGGAAGCAGCTGTGATTCGATTGGTCCAAAAGTGTCCTTATCCTTTTCTTCAATTGCTGGATGTTCATGCATTTCACAAAGGCTCAAACCACAGCCCTCACAGCCAAACTGTGGGCATGCTTCAGCACCTCCTGGATCCACCAGTAGCAGCTGGTGATGTGGCTTTGCAGCATGTCATGAGGAGGACCATGGTGTCTACAGGTCAGTGAGCTGCTCAGAAACACAGACCCATATGGTAATTTTTGAAAATTTTCAGGGTCAGTCAGTTCTTAGTACAGTGACTCTTCATGATTCATGATAGATGGAGAAAAACTGTCAACAACTTTATCTGACTTGGATCCACAATCAACATCCTTGGTACCAGCAGTCAGGGAATAAGGAAACCTATTGCACTGGGAAAGTTAGGGACCTTTCCAAGTTGTTGAGGAGTGATGATGTCAGTTTGAGGACTAAGGTGCATCTGATTCAGGGCATGCTCTTTCTGATCACTTTCTATGCATCTGAGAGCTGAACAATGAATGGACAGAATGAATGACGGAAGATTTGATGCATTTGATCTGTGGTGTTGGAGAAGAGTACTGAACATCGCATGGACTGCCAAAAGAACAAACAAATATGTCTTGGAGAAAGTGCAGCCAGAGTGCTCTTTGGAGGCAAAGATGATAAAGTTCCACCTCATATTCTTTGGGCATGCTGCTAGGAAGTGCTATTCTTTGGAGAGGGACATGATACTCGGAAAGGCAGAGGGATTGGTGAAGGAAAGGAAGACCTTCCACCAGGTGGATTGACACAGCAACTGCTGCAATGGGTTCTAGTGTGTCAGGAAGTGTGTGGATGGCACAAGATATGACAGGGTTCAGATTTATTGTTCATAGGGTCACAGCACCTGATAACAACAAATCAATAGCTGCTTTTGGTTGTGAGGAGAGACCGGTCATTGGAGAGAGACATCATGCTTGGTAGGGTGGAGGGACAGCACAGGAGGGGAAAGCCCTCTATGAGGTGGATTGATTCAGTGACTGGGGTAATCGGGATGGGAGTGTCAGAGACAGTGCGATTGGCACAGGACAGAGCAGAGTTTAAGGCTGTTATACATAGGGTCGCTATGAGTTGCAAGCCCCTCGATGGCACATAACAACAACAATCGTATTTATTTTTAATATATTGTCTCCTTCAGTAGTTTGTAAAGCTCTGAAAAAGGGAATTGCCAGCATATTTATTTGCTTTCTTGAGTGGATTGAAAGGCTGAATTAGAGACAAATTATGAGACTTTCTAAATCATGCTAAAATCATGATTAAAGCAAAACTCAGAGTTTATCCACCAAAAATTTACAGAAAATGGAAACAAAACTAGTTAGATGACTTAAGTCTGTATCCCCAGCAAATGGCACAATTCTAGTACTTGACAAACACCTATAAATATTTGTTAATGTTAATTTACTTAAATCACAGGAGTGGATGATGAATGTAGGCCGCCGGGACCTACATCAGCTAGTATGGTAACTCCCGTGTCATCCTGCCTGCTAATGGACTTTCACTGAACCAGATCAGGCAAAAGTTTTAGTAATGGTTGTTGTCTAATTTACTGCTAAATATTTCCCATTTATCACTAGATGGTGGCCTAATGGTAAGAAGCTGCGCTGTAATCCTGAAGGAAGATGGTTTGAGGCCACCAAACCCATCAGAGGGTCAGCGATGAGTTCCTACTCTATACAACAACAAACAATGATGATAAGAGTAGTGTTATAAACAGCCAACAAAATGAAAATGAAACCATGCGGTCTGAAGCACCACTGTAATTGAGAACAATGATGGCTCTGACTGGAGTGCATCAGAAGATGTGAAAAGTAAATTAGCTTAGAGTTTTAGCCTTGAGGTATACTGATATAAACTATATTTATGAGCAATGATTTTATTGTTATAACAAAGTACAGGAGTATTTTTATGAAAAAATAATACATTTCTGCTGAAAGAATGTACACAGAGGGAATTGCATTGTTAACAATGGCCATGCCTTCTAGAGGTTCAAATCCACCAGTAGCTCCAAGGGAGATATCTCCTCTTTGATTTATAACCTCAGCAACCTATTGGAGGGTCAGCTATGAGTCAGTTCCAAATCAACAGCAATGAGTTTACCTTCCTGCTCTAAAGCTCCCCAGTGGTGTGGTTCACCCCGCTCAGGCCCCATCCCAGGCCATGAGGCATCATTCAGGCTCTTCTTTGAAAGTGTCACAGAACCAGGAACAAAGAAGAGTCTCCTCGCCCACCTATCCTCTGCAACTTTGATAGGGGGTCGTCTTTGCCAGCTTTGTTAGTTTCCTACTGCTGCAAATAGTTACCACAAACATAGTGACAGCAACAATACAAACTTACTGTCTCATGGTTCTGGAGGGCAGAACCCCAAATAGGTCTGTCTGGACTAAAATCAAGGTGTGTGTAGGACTGTTTTCCGGAGGCTCTTAGGAGATTGTTTGCTTGCCTTTTTCAGCTTTAGAAGACTGATATCCCAATTCAACCTTCGAAGCAAGTAAAATTATATCTTTCTACACTTTCTTGCATAGCCACATCTCCTCCTGAGCCCATCCACGAAGAATTCACAACTCTGATGGACTTGGGTGTGTAATTAGGCTGGGCCATGGATAATCCAGGATGACCTCCCAGTTTCGAAGTCCTCGACTCTGAACACATCTGCAGAGCTCTCTACGCCAGGCAAGGTGACAGAACCTCAGGCCTCAGTGTCAGGAGGTGAGCAGCTTTCAGGCCCATGACCCCTCCCGTGATATGAGACTTGACCCCCTGCTGCTTCTCCCACTCTGCTTGTCCAGTTGGTACCAGGAAATCTGGAAGATAGCTAACGTAACTAACTGACTGGAAAGATTGGTATTTGTTCCTAGTCGCAAACAAAAAAGATGCAACAGAAAATGGAAATTACCAAACAATATCATTAATTTTACATGCAAGCAAAATATTGCTGAAGGTTATCTAAAAATGGCTAAAGCAGCATCTTTTGTGAAAACAATGTATGTATTCAAACTTTGTAAATAAATCAGAATAAAATTTAAGAAAACAAAACCCCCCAATATATTGACAGAGAACTTCCAGAAGTTCAAGCTTCAGAA
This sequence comes from Elephantulus edwardii, assembly GCF_000299155.1. Lineage (NCBI taxonomy): Eukaryota > Metazoa > Chordata > Mammalia > Macroscelidea > Macroscelididae > Elephantulus > Elephantulus edwardii. The sequence goes on from NW_006399769.1 coordinate 19,593,629, forward strand.
AAGGCTGTGGTGCTATTGCTGATGCCAAATGAATCTTGGTTGAAAGAAGAGAATATTAGAAGAATATCTAACTGTGCTTATTGACTGTTGTTGTTATGTCCCGTTGAGTCGTTTGCGACTCATAATGACCCTATGTAAACAGCCCTAAACCCTGCTCTGTCCTGCACCAACCGCACTGCCTCTGACACACCCATCCCGATTACCCCAGTCACTGAATCAATCCACCTCATAGAGGGCCTTCCCCTCCTGCGCTGTCC
>NW_006399769.1:19594245-19598811 GCF_000299155.1 Elephantulus edwardii
TAATTTCCTGGCCAAGAGAGTTGACTGTGGAGCCAAGCAAACTAAAGCTGTGAACAATCTCAATCTCTTCACCATCCATCCTGATGCTGCCAATCAGTCCAGCGGTGAGAATCTTTATCTTCTTGACGTTGAGCCTCAATCGATATTGAAGGTTGCAGTCCTTGACCCTCTGCAACAAGCTCTTCAGGTCCTCATCAGTTTCAGCAAACAGGGTGGTGTTGTCTGCATAACGCAGATTGTTGACAGATCTTTCACCAATACTGACACCACATTTCTCCTCATAGAGCCCGGCCTCCTGGATAATCTGTTCTGCATACAGATTGAAAAGATATGGAGACAGGACACATCCCTGGCGTACACCCTTCCCAATTTTGAACCATGCAGTGTTTCCTTGCCCTGTTCTGACGACTGCCTCTTGGTCCAAGTATAAGTTCTGCATAAGCATGATCAAGTGTTCTGGGATTCCCATTCTTCTCAGAGTCAGCCACAGTTTGTTATGGTCCATGCAGTCAAATGCCTTTGCATAGTCAATGAAACACAGATAGACATTCCTCTGGTATTCTCTGCTTTCAGCTAAGACCCATCTAACATCAGCTACAATATCCCTAGTATCACGACCCCTTCTAAACCCAGCCTGGACTTCAAGCAGTTCTCTGCTGATGTACTGTTCCAGTCGTTTTTGGATAATCTTCAGTAGAATCTTGCTTGCATGCAAAATCAATGATATTGTTCTATAGTTTCCACACTCTGTTGGGTCACCATTCTTTGGGATGGGAAATATGTGTTTATTGACTATACAGAGGCAAATCATTGTGTAGATCATAAAAAAAAATCTAGGGGTAACATTGAGAAGAATGGGAATTCTGGAAAACTTAATTATGCTCATGTGAAAACTACACCTAGACCAAGAAGCTGTTGTTTGAACAGAGCAAGGGAACAACCATTGCATGGTTTAAAATAGAGAAATGTGTATTCCAGGGCTGTAATCTTTCTCCATACTTAATCAATCTGTATGCTGAACAAATAATTTGAGGAGCTGGACTTTATGAAGAAGAATGTGGTATCAAGTTTGAAGAAAGACTTCTCAATGACCTGAATTATGCAGATGACACAACCTTGCTTCCTGAAAGTGAAGAAGACCTGAGGCACTTGCTGTAGAAGATCTACAGCCTTCGAAATGGACTACATCTCAACATCAAGAAAACAAATGTCCTCACCACTGGGCCAACTGGAAAGATCATGATAGAAGGAGAAAAGATTGACATTGTCAACAATTTTATGTTTCTTGAATTCACAATCCCCTGGTATTCAAAATACCTAAAGAGCAATGATATAAGTTTAAAGACTAAAGTTTACCTGAATCAAGTCATGGTCTTTCCAAACATCTGCTATCAATCTGAGAGCTGGACAATGAGAATACGGATGATGGAACTAGAATGAGTGCCTTAAAGTTGTGATATTAGAGAAGAGTACGGAATGTTTCCTGGACTGTCAAAAGAGCAAACAGACATCATTCTTTGAAAAGTGGAGGGAGGGTCAGCAAAAGAGAAGAACTTCAACAAGATAGATTGACACGGTGACTGCAGCAATCGATTCCAGGACGTCAGAGATGATGAGGACAGTTCAGGAGAGTTCAGGGTTCAGATCTCTTGTTTATAGCATAATATAGTTTATATTAAATATGCTATTTACATGGATATTATAGCTAATATTAGATGGATCTTGGCAGAAAGCAGAAAGTACCAGAGGAATGTCTATCTGTGCGTCGTTAACTATGCAAAGGCTTTTGACTGTGTGGATCACAACAAGCTGTGGCTGAGTCTGAGAAGAATGGCAATCCCAGAACATTTGATTGTGTTTAAGCAAAATCTATACTTGGACCAAGAGGCAGTCGTCAGAACAGAGCAAGGAGACACTGCATGATTCAAAATTGGGAAGGGTGTATACCAGGGATGTGTCCTGTCTCCATATCTTTTCAACCTATATGTAGAACAGATTATCCAGGAGGTGGGGCTCTATGGAGAGAAGTGCAGCATCAGGATTGGTGGAAGACTCATCAACAATCTGCGTTATGCAGATGTTACAACCCTGCTTGCTGAAACTGAATAGGACCTGAGGCGCTTGCTGCAGAAGGTCAAGTTCTGCAGACTTCAATATGGATTGAAGCTTAACATCAAGAAAACAAAGATTCTCGCCACTGGGCCAATTGGCAGCATCAGTATGGATGGTGAAGAGATTGAGATAGTTAACAGTTTTAGTTTGCTTGGATCCACAGTCAACACTCTTGGTACCAACAGTCAGTAAATCAAGAGACAGATTGCATTGGGAGAGTCAGCTGTGAGGGACCTCTCCAGAGTACTGAAGAGAAATGACGTCAAGCTGGAGACTAAGGGGCACATGATCCGGGCTATAGTCTTCACAATTGCATCCTATACATCAGAGAGCTGGACGGTGACTAGGGATGATGCAAAGAGAATTGATGTCTTTGAGCTGTGGTGCTGGAGAAGAGTGTTGAATATACCATGGACTGCTAGGAGAACAAACAGGTCTGTCCTGAAGAGGGTGAAGCTGGGCTTCTTCTTGGAGGCAAAGATTCTGAAGTGTCACCTGACATACTTTGGACATATTGCAAGAAGAGAGCAGTCCTTGGAGAGGGACATCATTTGGGGGGAGTGGAGGGACGGCGCAGGAGAGGAGGACCCTCGAAGAGATGAATCGATGCAGTGATTGGTATAGTAGAAGTAGATGTGTCAGAGACAATGAGGATAGAGGATAGGGCCCTTGTACATAGGGTTGCACCTGGACGGCACATAACAACAACTACAACACATTTGCATACAATATATGTTGTTGTTATGTGCCATTGAGTTGCCTGTGACTCATAGCAACCTATATGCAATAGCTCTCAAGCTTGGCCTGCCCTGAGCCAATCTCACGGACTCTAGCATCGTTGCTTCTTAGTACTCTGGAGAGGACCCTGAGAGCAAACTTCCCCAGTGCAATTTGTCTTTTGATTTCTTGACTGGTGGTGCCAAGAGTGTTGATTGTGGAGCTGGGCAAGCTGGAATTGTTAACCACCTCAATCTTTCCTCCATCTAGCATGATGCTGCCAATTGGCCTAGTGGTGAGAATCTTTGTCTTTTTGATGCTGAGCTTCAAGCCACATTGAAGACTGCAGTCCTTGACCTTCTGCAGCAAGTGCTTCAGGTCCTCCTCAGTTTCAGCAAGCAAAAGTGTGTCATCTGTATAATGTAGGTTTTTGATGAGTCTTCCTCCAATCCTGATGCCACATTCCCCCTCAAAAAGCCCTGCTTCCTGATATATAGTTAATGTAAATTATATAGTATATATACTATGTACTATATACCATATATAATACAAACGCCCCATTATCTCTTGTTTATAGTACATACCAGTTATACTTGCTTCATGGCACCTAACAAAAGCAACAATAGCAGAGTTGATTACAAAGTTCAAAAGGCTGTGCATAATTTTGTTTTATTTATACTGAAATTTGGGATTAAAACGAGATTGTATTGAAGTTCTGGGGGAGCTCAGTGTTTGCAGGTCTAAGTAACACCAATAACACAATCAGGTTGGCCTCACTGATTCTGTGTGCTTGGCTTTGTCTAATAGGCCTTGTTCTGGCTGATATTTCATTTGGTCTTTTAGTATTGGCCTTAAGTGCAGTTACGAGCCAGCTGGCTGTATAATTGTAAATCTGAATGCCATACAAGACAAGGGCTTGATCCTTGGCTCTGCTCAAGCACAGCATAATAATTTTTATTTCAGGGGAAGTTTCCAATTATCAGTCACATTCTTAGCAGCCTATTTTAGCTTTGAAGTCTGTTTTACTTGACATTTGGTGTTATTTCCCCCTTTCCATGTGGCCATACATTTGGCTGTGTGTTCTGGGGAAACTCACTCTACCTCTCTGAGTCTGCACTGAGGCTGCCTCAAGCCTGTCGATGGGTGGTGGGTCCCAGCATACGCAGAGTTGGGGATGTGGAAGAGGGCATGTTGCCTGTTGGCACAGTGCTCAAGGCTTTTCTCCAAGTCTAGGACAGATACAGAGTCAGGGACTGCATGGTGATCCTCTGATGGAGGATCGGGGGCCAAGAAGCTGGTACAGGTTGTGGTCTGCTGAGAGGAGAACTGGGTGAACCGGCTGAGAGAAGTGGAGGTAGACAGAACTGATGGGAGAGAGGGAGAAGCAGCAGGGACACTGACTTGTCAGCCAGGTGGACACTCCTCACCTGAGCTCCCTGCAGTGGCCTTCTGCCTCTGGCAGCCAAGATGTCTCTGACTAGAACAGTTAGTAATTAGCATGTGGGATGAGCATTGTGTTCTTAAAACCAGATCATTTTTACACTTCTTGTGTACTTTTTTTTTTACACTTCTTGTATACTTTAAAATTTCCCTTTTGCTTTGTCTTAATATTTAACATTGTTGTTATTGTTATGTACCATTCTTTGTCAAGAAGACAAAGATTCTCACCACTGGTCCAATTGGCAGCATCAGGATGGATGGTGAAGAGATTGAGGTTGTACACAGCTTCAGTTTGCT
>NW_006399769.1:19599715-19622056 GCF_000299155.1 Elephantulus edwardii
ACCATGGCCTGGATCAGGCAGACCTTAGTCTCTAGACTGATATAATTGTTTCTCAGCACTCTGGAGAGGTCCCTGACAGCAGATTTCCCCAGTGCAATTTGTCTTTTAATTTTCTGACTGCTGGTGTCAAGAGTCTTGATCGTGGAGCCAAGCAAGCTGTAATTGCTAACAACCTCAATCTCTTCTCCATCTATCATGGTGCTGCCTATTGGCTTAGTGTTGAGGATCTTTGTCTTCTTGATGTTGAGCTTCAGTCCATATTGAAGACTACAGGCAATATTTAACATGAGTCTTTTAAATTCTAGCCTGACTTCATCTCTTATGGAACATGAAAGAGAGAGGTCTGGACCAGCAGTCACCAGGGGCAGGGCGGGAGCAGTGGTCACCAGAGGAGAAGCATGGGAGGTAAATCTGGTGATGGAGTCCCTGTGCCTTGGTCGAGTCCTTACAGGACTAGGCCACCCCCTGCAAGTGCTCATTCTTGATGAGTCCGTTACTTCTTTGTAGGGTCCCATTGCCTAACTGTAGCATGAGGAAGTGGATCCAGGTGTTCTTAGAAGCTACAATGTTCTGCGTTTCCAGGATAGCAGGGGCAACTGGAGGAGGAGGATAGAAGATATTGCATCACTTATCTATCACTATGGCACACCATAGCGGTTTGTGCGTTGCTGTGATGCTAGAAGTTATGCTATCTGAACTTCAAACACTAGCCTGGTCATCCATGATGGACTAAGGAAGCACAAAAGGCAAAGCATGCCAAGTTACAAACGAGCCGGTGAAAATGTAGGCATTGCAACAAAGCACGGTCCTGTTGGGCTGAAAGATGAGCCACTGGGTTGAGAAATACTACGCTGTGGACACAGTGGTGGGTTCACACATCCTGACAATTGTGAAGATGACACAGGATGGGGTGCATTTCATTCTGCCATGCAGAGTCATGGCAAGTCAGAGTGGATTCGACGGAACCAACAAAAAATAAAAAAGCAGCTACCAGGAGCTCAAGGAACGCTGCTCAACAGACACGACTGCTCACAGAATCCAGCCTCTCAGCCCCATAAGCTCACGTGCTTCCTGTTTTTCCATTTCCAAAAACACAGACATCTACTTTTGTACCCTGACCCTTTCCTGTCCAACTCACTTCTGTAATACTGTTCAATAAAGAAAGGTGTAAAGAGAGACACCCAGGAAGAAGCTGGGTGACTGAAATAGAAAGCAATTGTGGCTCCATAAGCACGTCTCCCCTTTACCGTTGTTCCTCTCTTTTTACCCAGCCTTCCACTCTCCATGTGAGCCAACATTAATCATCTCGGCCTGACTGGAACTCTGAGGCTGGAAGGAAGGGATGGCTGTCCTTGTCTGTCGGTCTATCCTTCACTTTTTTGGGTATCCCTGGGTTAGCATCAATCACTGAGTCACAGGACTTCGGGGCTGGCAACGCCCTCACAAATCACCCAGTCCAGCTCCCACCTTACAGAGGATGGCACTCACTTAACTGAATTGCTGAAGGTCACATGGCAGAGCTAAGCAGAATTCAGACTTCCTGTCCCCAGTTCTTTGTGCTTCCACTCCATGCGGCTGCCAGAGGAAGACAGAGGATGGATTAGCTTGTAGGGGCAGAAAATGAAGGACCACTAACACTCTCTCACCTTAAGTGTCCCAAGTTAATAAGGAGTCTAGAAGACTGAACGATGAAGGTGAAACTAGGAAATGTTGTTGTTGTTGTTATGTGCCGTCGAGTCGCCTGCGACTCATAGCAACCCTATGTACAACAGCCCTAAACTCCGCTCTGTCCTGTGCCAATCGCACTGTCTCTGACACTCCCATCCCAATTATCCCAGTCACTGAATCAATCCACCTCATAGAGGGTCTTCCTCTCCTGCGCCGTCCCTCCACCCTCCCAAGCATGATGTTCCTCTCTAAGGACTGGTCTCTCCTCACAACATGTCCAAAGTAAGTTAGACGGAGCCTGAGAATCCTTGCCTCCAAGGAGCCACCCGGTTTAACCCTCTCCAGGACAAATCTGTTTGTTTTCCTAGCAGTCCATGGTATTCTCAATACTCTTCTCCAGCACCACAGCTCAAAGGCATCAATTCTCCTTCTATCCTCCTTGGTCATTGTCCAACTCTCTGATGCATAACAAGTGATTGCAAAAACCATGGCCTATATCAGACGCACCTTAGTCTCCAGAAAGACACCACTGCTCTTCAGCACTTTGGAGAGGTCCCTAACAGCAGACTTTGCCATGGCAATGCGCCTTTTAATTTCCTGGCTGCTGGTGCCAAGACTGTTGACTATGGAGCCAAGCAAACTAAAGCTGTGTACAATCTCAATCTCTTCACCATCCATCCTGATGCTGCTAATTGGTCTAGTGGTGAGAATCTTTGTCTTCTTGACATTGAGCCTCAATCCATATTGTAGGCTGCAGTCCTTGACACTCTGCAGCAGGCGCTTCAGGTCCTCCTCAGTTTCAGCAAGCAGGGTTGTGTCATCCACATAACGCAGATTGTTGATAAATCGTCCACCAATCTTGACCCCACATTTCTCCTCATAGAGCCCAGCCTCCCGGATAATCTGTTCTGCATATAGGTTGAAAAGGTATGGAGATAGGACGCATCCCTGGCGTATGCCCTTCCCAGTTTTGAACCATGCAGTGTTCCCTTGCTCTGTTCTGATGACTGCCTCCTGGTCCAAGTATAAGTTTCACATTAGAACGATCAAGTGTTCTGGCATTCCCATTCTTCTCAGAGTCAGCCACAGTTTGTTATGATCTACACAGTCAAATGCCTTTGCATAGTCAATGAAACACAGATAGACATTCCTCTGGTATTCCCTGCTTTCAGCCAAGATCCATCTAACATCAGCTACAATATCTCTAGTACCACGACCCCTTCTGAAACCAGCCTGGACTTCTGGTAGTTCTCTGTTGATGTGCTGTTCCAGTCATTTTGTTGATAGAGAACTGAGGAAATATAGAAGTAAATTATTTCCAGCAAATGGTATTCACATCAGAAAAATGTGGAAGAAAGAAAATATTTGGTGGGGAGGGTAATCACTATTGAATTGTTTTATCTTCCTATGTATACATTTGTTTTTTTCATGCCTTGTTCTCATCTGCACACCACACCATTTTCTCATTTGCATACCACACTATTTCTCATCTGCACACCACACCATTTTCTCATTTGCACACCACACCATTTCTCATCTGCATACCATATGATTTTAAAGCCATTTCTTTTCCTTGGCATATTTATCACCTTATTTTCATATTATACTATAAATTGTGGCATACACAAGCTTCTAGAACTACTATTTTTAATGAAAGATAACACATCAAGCTATGAAACCTCAAATAAAATTGATCAGGGACATCTGGCACCCAGACATTTAGATTTCTTGAAAAAAACAACACAGAAATAAAAAAGGGCTCACATCTAGAAAGCACAAAAACAATGGCACCAAATAAGTATTTTCCTATTTCAACAATGATCATACATAATTTGACATTAAGACTCAGCATTTATAACAACTGATTCTTTTTATATAGTTGATTCATATACTAACAAGGGTCAGTTAATTTACTCAGTTTCTTCAAAACACTAGAGGATAATGCTAAAAGTGTAATTTGAATAAAATTTAAATAAATGTATATTTGTTTTGAAAGAAAATATTTATGTTTCTTCTCTTGATAGCTGAAAAGTAAATATTCTAGCATCAAAAGTTCTTGGATGGTGCAAATGGTTTATGCTTGACTACTATTACCCCTCCGTGGTTCATAGGGTTTTCAGAGGCCTGCCATTTCAGAAGTGGATACCAATCCTGCTTCCTAGTCTATTTTAATCTGGGAGCTCTGCTGAAACAACAGAGGAACTCTGGTACCCAGAGTATTAGAGGAAGAGCCCAGATTGGATGTCAATCAAGATCAGGAGAAACAGCTGCAAGCATATTTTAATAATTGGAACATGAAATGTACATAGTCTGAATGTAGAAAAACTAGAAGTTGTCAAAAAGGAAATAGAACGAATGAATATTGCCATTCTAGTGAGATGAGATGAACTGGCATTGGATAGTTTGAATGCGACGATCACATGGTATTGGGTATACTATGACAAGAATGAAAAACAGAGGAAGAATGGGGTTTCATTCATAGTTAAAAAGAATTTCAAATTCTGTGCTGAAATACAATGTTGTGAGTGACAGGATATTATCCATATGCATACAAGGAAGATTTTTAAATATGACTATTATTAAAATATATGCATCAATTGCATCAACTAACGAGCTAAAGGCAAAGAGAAGGAAACTGAAGATTTTAACCAAATTTTGCAGTCTGAAATTGACAAACATGAAGTCAAGATATGTTAACGATAATTGGTGATTAGAATGAAAAAGTTGGAAACAATTTAGAGGAATGGGGGTCAGAAAGTATGGACTTGGTGATAGAAATGAGGCCTGAAATTGAATGACTGAATTTTGTATGCTCAATGATTTTTCCATTGTAAATACCTTTTTTTTTTAGATTTCATTTTTCCCCCATTGTTTAATATAGATGTTTATAAAGGTTCTAAATTGCTTTACATTAGTTAGCCTATAACTATTTCACTGAAAATACCTAATACTTACCATAGGCAATTGACAATGTTTTGTTTGCGAATTCCCTAACATAAATTAATGTGGTTATACTTTATAGATATGTGTTTAAGGCCTCAATTACACAGCTGCACAAAAGCTCATGTGGAAGTACATTTTTTCTAAGCAAAACTTTCTCCTACCTGTAGACAATCTTTCAGATAAAATTTTTCCCCTCAAATACCTTTTTAAAAAATGATATACGGAGACTTTACACATGGACTATATCTGTGGAGGGATTCACTGGAGATGTTCAATGTCAGCAGTTACAACTGGGTCAGGTGCTGAATGTGAAACATACAATTACTCATGTGAAAGTTCAAACTGAGGCTTAAGAAAATGAAAATAGTGCTTGCTTTGGCAGTACATTTACTAAAACTGGAACAATTCAGAGAAAGTTAACGTGGCCCCTGCACAAGGATGAAATGCAAATTAATGAAGTTCCATTTTTTTAATTGGAAAAACAAAGAAAAGAAAACAAATCCAAAAGAACCAAAATACAACCTTGAATCTATCCCACTTGAATTTAAAAATCATCTTAGGAATAGGTTTGAGGCATTGAACACCAATGATCAATGACCAGATGAACTGTGGGACAACACCAAGGATATCATCCATGAAGAGAGCAAAAGGTAATTGCAAAGACAGAGGAGAAAGAAAACCCAAAATTAGTGTCAGAAGAGACTCTGAAAATTGCACTAGAACATCAAGAAGCTAAAACAAAGGGAAGGGATGCTGAAGTAAAAGAGTTGAACAGAAGATTTCAAAAGGCAGCTAAAAAAAAAAAGCAAAATATTATAATGGAACGTTCCAAGACCTGCAACTAGAGATTAAAAAGGGAAGAACTCACTCAGCATATCTCACGTTGAAAGACCTGAAAAACAAATTCAATCTTTGAGTTTTAATACTGAAAGACATTATAGGAAAAATTGTGAATGATCAAGGAAGCATTATAAGAAATTGGAGGGAACACACAGAGTTACTAAAAGAATTGGCCGACACAGAATTATTTCCAGAAGTGTCTTGTGATCAAGAGCCAGCAGTGAAAGAAGAAGTTCAAGCTACACTGAAGGCATTAAGAAGAAAAAAAAAAAGCCCAAGAAATTGATGAGAAACCAACTGAGCTGTTTCAACTAGATGGAGCCCTGGATGTGCTCACCAGGCTGTGTCAGGAAATTTGGAAGGCAGTACCCAGCCAACTAATTGGAAGAGATCCATATTTGTTCCCATTCGCAAGAAAGGCATTCCAACAGAATGTGGAAATTATTGAACAATGTCATTAATATCACAGGCAAGAAAATTACTGCTGAAGATTTTGCAAAACTGGCTAGAACATTGACAGAGAATTGTAAGAAGTTCAGGCTGGGTTTAGAAGAGGTTGCAGCACCAGGGATATCATTGCTGATGTCAAATATATCCTGGATGAAAGAAGAAAATACCAGAAAAAAAAATGTCTATCTATGCTTTTTTCACTATGCGAAAACATTTGACTGTGTGAATGATAACAAATCTTGGCCAACATTGAGAAGAATAGGAGTCTCAAACACTAAATTGTGCTCACGCTAAACCTGTTTTAACAGTTTTAGTTTGTTTGGCTCCACAGTCAACACTCTTGGTACCAGCAGAGAGGAAATCAAGAGACGATTGCATTGGGAAAGTCAGCTGTCAGGGACCTCTACAGAGTACTGAAGAGCAATGATGTCAGGCTGGAGACTATAGTCTTTGCAATTGCGTGCTATGCATCAGAGAGCTGGACAGTGACTAGGGATGATAGAGAATTGATGCCTTTGAGCTGTGGTGCTGGAGAAGAGTGTTTAATATACTGTGGACTGCTAGGAGAGCAAACAGGTTTGTCCTTATAGGCAAGGATTCTGAAGCTTTGTCTGACATACTTTGGGCATATTGCAAGGAGAGGGATATCATGTTTGGGAGAGTGGAGGGGCGGCACAGGAGAGGAAGACCCTCAATGAGATGGATCAATTTAGTGATTGGGGTGGTGGGAGTAGGTGTGTCAGAGACAGTGAGGTTGGCACAGGATAGAGAAGGGTTTAGGGCTCTTGTACATAGGGTCACTATGAGTCACAGACGACTCGATGGCACATAACAACAACAACAACAACAACAACAACAACAACAACAAACCTGAATTTAGACCAAGAGTCTGTTGTCTAAAGCAAGGAGACACTACGTGGCTTAAAACTGGAAAACATATATGTCAAGGTTGTATCCTTTCTCTACATCTATTCAACCTGTATGCTAACAAAATCATTCAAAAAGCTAGACTCTATGAAGAAGAATGTGGTGACATCAGTATTGGTGGAAGATTTGTCAACAACCTGTGTTATGCAGATAACACAACCTTGGTTGGTGACAATGAGGAGGATTTGAAGCACTTGCTGCAGAAGATCAAAGCCAACAGCTTTCAATATGGATTACATCTCAACATCAAGAAAACAAATTTTCACTATTGGACTTCTAGGGAACATCATGATAGATGGAGAAGAGATTGAACCTATCCATGGCTTCATCTTACTTTGATCCACAATCAACACACTTGGTACCAGCAGTCATGAGATCAGGAAATGAATTGCATTGGGAAAATCTGTAGTCAGGGAGCTTTCTAAGTTACCAAGGAGAAGCAAATGGTGTCAATTTGAGGACTGAAAGGCCCATCTGATTCAGGCCATGGTCTTTTCAAACACTTGCCATGCATATGAAAGCTGGAAAATTAATAAAGATGACAGAAAAACTGACGCTTTGGAGTTGTGGTAGAGTACTGAATATCCTATGGACTGCCAGAAGAACAAATAGATATTACAGAAAGTGCAGTCAGAGTGCTCCTTGGAGGCAGAGATGATGCTTTGTCTCACATACTTGGGCGTGTTGTCAGGAGAGGCTACCCATTGGAGAGGGACATTATGCTAGGAAAGATAGCCAGTGAAAGAAAGAAGACCCTCAACCAGATGGATTGACATAGTGTCTGCTGAAATGGGCTCGGGTATCTCTGAAATAATGAGGATGGCACAGAATAGGACAGGGTTCTGCTCTGTTGTTCATAGAGTTGCTATGAGTCATACTCAACTTAGTAGAACCTAACTACTACTACTACTACTACTACTACTACTACTACTACTACTACTACTACTACTACTACTACTACTACTACTACACCATTTGATAAAGAAAGGGCTGAAGAGAGAGACATGCAGGGAATGAAGCCAGGTGACTGAAATAAAGAATAAGGTTGGTGGCTAAAACAGTGACATCATGGAAGGAAGTCCTGGAGATAAAATAGCCAAGAGAACTTGAGGGAGCAGCTGTATTTTGCAACACATGGAGTCACTGTGGGTTTGAATCAACTTGAAGACAATGGGTTCGGGCTGTTTGTCATTGATGTAAACAAATTTGGCCTATAGTGTTGCTTTAGGAGGCTGTTGAGATACATTTGAAGGGGCCTAGAGACTTCCTGGATGTCATCAGTTTTAATGTTTTCGATTTTCGGGGAGGGCTATTGAGCTGTGACTGCTCTGGGCAGGGGCCACCAAGATCTGTTTTCCAACTTTCAATGTTACATTGTAATTCCAAGGGGAGGAAGGGCCCCAAAGCATATGTAATTGTTCTTTGTGGAAAATGCTTTCACTTATGCAGTCATTATCCCACCTTCAATGGCTCTTGGTCAAACCTCCACTCATATTTGAGACTCATATCTTGTTCTTTTGATTGGCAGTTCTCGAGTTATTGAATGCATAGTTTACAGTCCACTCTTATTTGCCCTTTAATTTGAGCTTTGATCCTCCTGTTCAGTCACAGCCAAAGAATCAAGACAAGAACAGACCAGAGTTTTCATAATTTGGGTAATTCATTACAGTCACAGAATGGGAAAAATGACAAGGTGATGCCCTGAAATTAGAGATTTAAAGGGGGCACAGTGGGCCCTTTCAGGAGCCTGATACATGGACTAGATTATTGGCCGGACTGGGGAGAGTTACACTTGTTCAAAGCAGTGGTCAGCCACTAACTTGGGTGATGCTACCATTTTTGAAGCCCCCCCTTTAGGGAAATGTAAATCTGTCCTAATTTTGAGACAGTAAGGCATCCTCTACTTACACCAGAATCATCACAATCAGCTTCATTACCGCACATGTGATTTATAAATAATCAAAAAGGCTCCCAGCTTCATTTTTTGCATTAAAGTATAGCTAATATCACAAACATATGTACCAGTTCTGGCTCATCTACAGATTCTTAGATACACATTTTAGAACTAATCTCATTTGTAGCTGGAAGATTGCCTGTGTCATTCTTCATCTCTGTTGTTGTTGTTATGTGCCGTCGAGTCGCTTGCAACTCATAGCGACTCTATGTACAACAGCCCTAAACCCTGCTCTATCCTGTGCCAATCGCACTGCCTCTGACACACCCATCCTGATTACCCCGTTCACTGAATCAATCCACCTCATAGAGGGCCTTCCTCTCCTACACCGTCCCTCCACCCTCTCAAGCATTATGTCCCTCTCCAAGGACCTGTCTCTCCTTACAACATGTCCAAAGTATGTTAAACGGAGCCTCAGAATCCTTGCCTCCAAGGAGCAGCCTGGTTTAAACCTCTCCAGGATGGATCTGTTTGTTTTCTTGGCAGTCCATGGTATATTCAATACTCTTCTCCAGCACCACAGCTCAAAGGCATCAATTCTTCTATTCTCCCTAGTCATTGTCCAGCTCTTTGATGCATAACAAGTGATTGCAAAGACCATAACCTGTATCAGACACAGCTTCGTCTCCAGTGACACCATTTCTCTTCAGTACCCTGGAGAGGTCCCTAACAGCAGACTTTCCCATCGCAATATATTTTTTTATTTCCTGGCTGCTGGTCCCAAGAGTGTTGACCGTGGAACCCAGCAAACTAAAGTTGTTAACATTCTCAATTTCTTCACCATCCATCCTGATGCTGCTAATTGGTCCAGTGGTGAGAATCTTTGTCTTCTTGACACTGAGCCTCAATCCGTACTGAAGGCTGCAGTCCTTGACCCTCTGCAGCAAGTGCATCAGGTTCTCCTCAGTTTTAGCAAACAGGGTTGTGTCATCTGCATAATGCAGATTGTTGATAGATCTTCCAACAATCCTGATGCCGCATTTCTCCTCATAGAGTCCAGCCTCTCCGATAATCTGTTCTGCATACAGGTTGAAAAGGTATGGAGACAGGACACATCCCTGGCGTACACCCTTCCCAATTTTGAACCATGCAGTGTTTCGCTGCTCTGTTCTGACGACTGCCTCTTGGTCCAAGTATAGGTTTCGCATTAGAACGATCAAGTGTTCTGGGTTTCCCATTCTTCTCAGCGTCAGCCACAGTTTGTACATGGGTTTTATGGAGAAGCCTGTTCATATCTCATCACTATGTATTCCCAAGTAAGGGAAAGAAAAGTTAACACTGAGTATCAATATGAGGAATTGAGGAATTTCTACCCTAAGTAAAATAACAAAACAAATTGAAGACAGTCAAGTGGCATGCCAGCTGCCTGTTGGTGGCCAACCCCCTTCCCTAGTCAGTCTTACCCTACATCCTGGTAAACATTTGTAGCACCACAACACAGACGTAAGGTTTTCCAGATGTTTGCAGAGTCCTAGCTTCTGGGAGAGGTGGTAGACTCTGAGGAAAATGAGAACCTAAGGCACTGTGTTTTCTAGGTGTTTCATCTATTGCTGGTAATTCAGGGCATGGCTATTCAAATACGCACTCTAATAGTCAATGTTGAATGGAGCCTGATTCTTCTTCATCTACAGCTGAGGAAACAGGTGAACAAAGAAGTGAAGGACTAGTCCAAGGTCAAACAACTTGTAGTCGCAGAGCTAGGACCGAAAGGAAGCTCTCCTGATTGTCAAGCAAATACTTTTTCTCTCCAACCATAAGTACAAATACTATTGACTCACATATTAACCTCTTGGTAGCACAGTAGTTAACCACTGAGCTGATAAACAAAAGGTCAGTACTTCAAATACACCAGCTGCTCCAGGGGAGGAAGATCAGCCCTTGTGAAGATTACAGTTTAGGAAACCCTTGGGACAGTTGCACACTGTTGGTAGGGTCCTTATTGGTTGGAATTGGCTCCATCACTTTGGAAATGGGGTCCTTTCTGGAAGTCTCATGTTTCTTCCGTGGCGCCTGGATTACTTCAGTTCTTTTTATGTATAGTTATATTAAGAAAGAAAACCAATCATATGTGTGTATGTACAGTTGAAATAATTTGTGGCACAAAATCATGTGGCACCGCTTGATTTCTTCACATACGGGAACTTACCCATACTGAACAACACCCATCAGTGGCCCTGCAGGGCCAATGTCAAGGGCTTGGGCAACATCAGCCAGGAACTGCTTCTGGATCCGGAATCGACGTTTGCCGAGGCTCGAGCTCCCATCGATGATGAATGACAGATCAACTTTGCAGCCTGAGGAAAGGACAAGACCTCTGTTACTGATTTTCTCTCACCAAATTCCTGAATGTTCACTCCATCCCTTCTGTCTCCATCCAGGCTGTGCTGATATTTCTCAATAAAAACTCATTATCATTAAGTCGGGACCAACTACTCGCAGCTGACCCTTCAGTGGATCCCCAAGTCTGTATGGAACAAGACTGCCCAACTTTCTCCTATCGAGACCCTGGTGGGTGGATTCAAGCTGTCAAGGGTGGGGTGTGTATGAGGGCTTAGAGTTAGCAGGACAACTCTCCACATACTATACTACCAGAGCCCCCCCATGTTCCCATGAGCTAAAAATAGTCCAAAAAAGAGCAATAAGATGCAGAACACATTCATTAATTTGGACCCATCCCTAGATTTTAGCTGGGCCCTTGCCAGGTCCCAGACACTTGTCTGTTGTTGTTGTTGTTATATGCCAGTGAGTCACCACTATGTTCAATAGTTCTGAACCTTGTCCATTCCTGAGCCAATCTCATTGTCTCCCACATACCTAATCCCAGTCACTGGGTTAATCCATCTCATCCCAGGTCTTCCTATCCTCCTCTCCTCCCTTCACCCTTCTGAGCACGATGTCCTTCTCCAAGGACTGGTTCCTCCTGGCCCCATGCCCGAAGTATGTGAGATGGAGCTTCAAAATCCTAGCCTGCAAGGAGAAACTTGCTTTCACCCTCTCCAAGACAGACCTATTTGTTTTCTTGGCTGACCATGGTATGTTCAAGATTCTTCTCCAGCACCATAACTCAAAGGCATAGATTCTTCTTCGGTCGTCCTTAGACATTGTCCAGCTCTCTGATGCATTACAAGTAATTGCAAAGACCACGGCCTGGATCACACACACTTAATTCTCCAGACTGACATCATTGCTCTTCAGTACTCTAGAGAGGTCCCTGACAGCAGAGTTTCTCAAAGCAATTTATCTTTTGCTTTTCTTGCCTCTGGTACCAAGAATGTTGATTGTGGAATCAAGCAAGCAGTAATTCCTAACAATCTCAATCTCCTCTCTATCCTTCATGATGCCCCCAATTGGCCTAGTGGTGAGAATCTCTGTTTCTGGGTGTTGAGCCTCAATCTATGTTAAAGACAGCAATCTGTGACCTTCTGCAGCGAACATCCCATGTCCTCCTCAGTTTCAGGAAGCAAGGTGATGTCATCTGTATTATGCAGGTTGTTGGTGAGTCTTCCTCCAATTTTGATGTCCCATTCCTCCTCCTAAAGCCCAGCTTCTTGAATGATCTGTTCTGCATTGTTCTGTTATGGATTGAAAAGGTGTGGCGGAGATAGGGTGCATCCCTGGTATACACTTTTCCTGATTTTGAACTATACAATATTTCCTTGCTCTGTTCTCACAACTGCTTCCTGGACTGAATATAGGTTTTGCATGAGCACAGTTAAGTGTTCTGGGAATCTCATCCCTCTCAATATGTACAAAACCAGAATCTTGGGCTTGTACCTATTCCCATTTGCCATAGAGTTCCATGTATCTACCACAACTGCAGACTTGAGGAGCTGTGACAGTCCAGTTAAGCTTGGTTAGGTCTAGAGAAGGTTTCCCAGCCCCAAACTCCTGAAGCCATCTTTCAGGTGGGGGACATTGTGGCTACTTACTTTCACACTAGTTTTTTAGAACTGTGTGTTGTGTTTGTTTGAGGGTATTTGAAGAATCTTCAAGGCAGTGCTCAAGGGAGGACAGGAATTGTAGAAGGAGAATTGATTGGAATCCATCTCCTCTTTCATCTCCCCGGCTTGGAATGTCTCTGTCCATTAGAGGACATCTAATCTAAGCTTGTGGAAGTTATCTTAAATTCCCCCTTCATTCTTTCAGTTACATTATAGGCTAGAACAATAGGTCCCAGCTAAGGATCTCAGCAAAAATGAAAAGGGTTTGACACCTATTTTCAACATTTTGAAAATTAATTGGAAATGGTAGAATGAGAGAATAGAAATTAGCTTTTACTAAGCTTTTATTTTGTCTTTTGAATTTATATATTATCTCATATTAGAAAACTAATTATATAATTACTGATCAAAAAAGTTCTTTTATCTTACTGATTAATAAAATATGACAAATATATTCTTTAGAGCCAACACAAGTAAATACAATTATAGACCTAACCCTGCAATGCCATCAAAAATAAACAGTAATCTTAATCCATTTATGAATATACAGGCAGACAGGCAACGTGAACAGATATGAACAGATGAAATAGGCACACATGCCCATGATCCTACATAGGTTTGGCAGGTGCTATTTCTATGTTCTTATCAGTAGATACTGTAAACATATCTGCATCTACAGCATGGCCAACATGAGACAAAAACCACATAAACTTCATAAACATAAATCAATACCTTCAAAGAAGGAGTTCCTGCTTTTGGAAACTTGGGGCAATAGTCTTGGGGATCATTAGGTCAATTGGCACAACATGGTTCACACAGTCAATAATCTACATCTGGCTTTAGTGAGTAGCTTGTGAGCAACCATTTAAGGTGCAACTACTCGTTTCTCCCTGCCCAGAGCAAAGAAGTGGGAGGAAAAGCAAAGATGGCCTGAAACCTTAATTTCAAATAACCTTGAGGTCAGAAGAACTAGATCACTCTTACAAGGGCCACAGCAGAAGATGCTTGGTTGAGTAGGGGGTGGTGGTGGTGGTAGGGATTAAAGAAACATAAAAAGGCAATGCTTACTGGTATGACAGAGACTGGCGGAACCCTCAAGACTATGGTCCTTAGTCATCTTTGAACCTGGAACAACACTTACCCTGGAGGCTCAACTTTCAGCCAAAGGAAGAACGAGTTTATAAGGTGACAGCACCAGGGAGGCACTCACTCTTTAGAATAATCAACCATAAAAGGCTTAAAAAGCAGCATTTGCTTAAGCATGAAACTCTGAAGACAGGACGGGGGAGGAAAAGAAGGTTAATGGAAATGAGAATAACAGGTAGGAAGTGGGAAGTGTAACTACTTTGTAGTTATTGTAATTAATGTTACAAAAGAAACAGTACAAATTAATGGAAACCAATTTGTTAACTTTTGTTTAAATAATAATTAAATAAACAAAAGAAATGAATTCCTTAACAACTTCAATTAAGGAGACAAATTATTTCAAGACAAAGGTAGAATGATGAAGATAAAAGACAGAATATAGTTAGGAATTTGTGGGCTAGAGACAGGTGAACCAGCTCTGCCTGGGTGGGTGGGAATGCAGCTGTCAAGACAAACCTGGCTCTCCCCAGCCAATCACCTGATCACCCCCAGATGCCAGAGGCCTCAGACCACCAGTTTCTCCTCTTCACTTCGGTGTAACTGGAGTTTTTTAGTCCTGAAGAGCTTTTATAAGGAAGGAAGGATTTTTATTTTTTTTAAATGAAAACAAGAGATGGGCATATGCCTATTAAGTTTTAGGCATATATATTGATGAGGAGTGTTTATTGGGGAGAGATATCTCAGAATCAGTGGATCAAAGAGAACAGCCACATCTAAGAATGCGCTTCATTGTCTTCCAAAGCTGTGTCACAATGGAAACCAGAGGAGATGGTGGAGACGTCCCTGGACCACTCTGACTCCTCTTCATTTGCACTGAGGACAAATGGTTGTGAGTTTGTGAGTCTGTGAGTCTGTTTGCAGGCAGATCTTACCTGTTTTCACATTCTATGTGCCTATCTAGTTCTTGCTTCACTGAGTTGGAATAGACTCTTAGCTGACCCTCCAGCAAGTTTTGAGAGGCAGTAAATTGCATGGAAGTTGATTGCTCTTCTTTTTCCCGTAGAGCTGCTGGTGGATTCGAACTACGTGCCCTTTGGTTTGCAGTACAAATCCTTACTACTAGGCCACCAGAGCTCCCCTATAGGGAGATTTGGAGGCAAGAAGTTATGCTGCAATCCCAAATGCACGTGGTTCGAGTCCACCAGCTACTCTGTGGGAGAAGGATGGACAATCTCCTCCCGATGATATACAACAACAAAAACAAGTCATTCCCTATATTGATCATGATCTCTGAGATGGATATTGAAAGACATAAAAACCCAGAAGAGCCGTTTAAAAATGCTTCTAACCTACAACCAGGAGAAGATAACGTAGATGAATGGGATCTTCTAAGACTCAAATCCCTATGCACATCCAAAAACTTCTCCAATAGGGTAAAAAGGGAAGCCACTGACTGGGAAAAAGTATTCGGTAATAACATATCAGATAAGGGACTTATATCCAGAATTTATGAAATACTTGAGCACCACAACAAGATAAATGTAAAGAATCCAACAGAAAAATGGGCACAGGATATGAACAGGCACTTCACCGAAGACGACATTCACATGGCTAACAAGCACATGAAGAAATGCTCAAAATCCCTAGCCCTAAGAGATATGCAAATTAAAACAACTATGAGATATCATCTCACCCCAGTCAAAATAGCAAAATTTAACAGAACAGCAAGCAACAAATACTGGAGAGGTTGTGGAGAAACTGGAACCCTGATTCACTGTTGGTGGGAGTGTAAAATGGTGCAATCCCTGTGGAAAGCAGTATGGCACTTTCTCAAAAAGTTGCAAATAGAGATACCATTTGACCCAGCAATTCCACTACTGGGAATATACCCTGAAGAGACCATAGCTGACATCCAAGCAGATATATGCACACCCATGTTTATTGCAGCTTTGTTCACAATAGCAAGGAGCTGGAAACAACCTAAGTGCCCATCAACAAACGAATGGCTAGAGAAGCTGTGGTATATTCACACAATGGAATACTATGCTGCATTGAAAAACAAGGAACTCATGCAATATTATTCAAAATGGTTGACTCTGGAGAACATTATGCTGAGTGAAATATCCCAGTCACAAAAGGACAAATATTACATGATGCCACTGTTGTAGAATGGGACTAACCTCGGGGTTGGGGAGAGACTGAGTAAGATGGGTTCAATAATGTATACTGCACTGAAACAGAGGAGGGAGAAAACTGTTTAAAAGAGATATGTGACTAGGTATTTCTGTCATCACAGGAGTCTAGAGCAATGGCTACATGGTGGAGGGGACCTGGGGGAGGGTTTGTAAAACAATGAAAGAATATTTTCTTTTACTTTTCCATAATTTTTGACTCATGTACTTATAACTTGTTAGTTAACTTTGTGTCTTCTAGGTTGCAACACCCCCACGATACATCTTCAAGGATATGAACATGTATGGCTAAGCACAATTAAAAACAGTGCATCTAAATTCCAAAATCAATCTCCATAATAGTGTATGTGTTTCCTACTGCCAAAGGGGCCCTTTAGAGTAGTGAGAGAAGATCTTCACCCTGAAACCCACAGCGTCCCTTTTCAGCAGGAAGTAGCTAAGAGAATACGCCATCCCCTTTTCCTTATGACTCAGGGTGAAGTCTCTCTCAGGGAGGAGTGATAGGGAATGGCAAAGGACACACCGACAAAGGACATTAATCAGAACTGACTTTGGCAAGCACTGTGGCAATTGGACAATTAAAACAGACATTCGGATGGCGGGGGAAGAAGAACAAACTGGGGAGGAGGATAGAGAGAATGGTGCAGCAATGAAGGAATGAAAACCCAGAATCCCTGTGAATGTTCATTAAAACGAATAAAATTTATTAAAAAAATGCTTCTAAATCCAAGGATAATGCAAAAGAGACGCAGACCTGCTCTTTGGTTGGTCATGTTCAAATCTTCTTACACAGGGCGGCACTCACGTTTCTCCAGGCTCTAGGCTTGCAATGTGAACTATGACCACCAGGTGGCAGTGGTGTACTTCCAGGCTACCCGCCCACGAACACTGCCATCCCCAGAAATGCTGATGCCCAGGCTCCACCTAGATCTGTATTGATTCAGTGACTGGGGTAATCGGGATGGGTGTATCGGAGACAGTGCGATTGGCACAGGACAGAACAGAGTTTAGGGCTGTTGTCCATAGGGTCGCTATGAGTCGCAAACGACTCGACGGCACATAACAACAATAGTTTAACAAGATCCCCGTGATCTGGTGCATGTTCAATCAAGTTTGAGAATCTCTGCTGAAGAGAGGTTTCCCTTCCAGATGTCAGCAATTTAGTTCATGATGTCTTTAAAAATGAAAACAACTTTTAGTAAAATAACAATGTGAATTCACGGAAGCGCCAAAGGGATAATAATACTATTATTATTTATTTATTATTAAAATAATACTATTATTATTATTTTTTTTTTAAAGGAAATACACAGATCTAGCTCCTCACAGAGTTTCTCCTTGTTGCTCGGACTGTGCTCAGGATGCAGGTGTTCATTTCACAGACGAGTTTTAAAAAGGTGACGAGTTTCTCTACTTGGTTAGTTCTTTTTTCTCCTTACAGGTCTGGTGACTGATCTCCTTTGTCTCCTTTTTCAGAGTTAGCAGCGAGCACGGTTCCGACCCGAGCACACGCTGACTGCCA
This sequence comes from Elephantulus edwardii, assembly GCF_000299155.1. Classification (NCBI taxonomy): domain Eukaryota; kingdom Metazoa; phylum Chordata; class Mammalia; order Macroscelidea; family Macroscelididae; genus Elephantulus; species Elephantulus edwardii. The sequence goes on from NW_006399769.1 coordinate 19,617,239, forward strand.
CCTGGTGGACTTTTCATCCTGTGATAGAAACATGCTGATGTGAAAACGACAATCACAACCAGAAAGGGAGGCCTGAGTTATGATGTCTTCACAGCATGAGATGCCTTTTCCCATCACAGAGCCGAGAGATTGGAGGCTGAGGAAGCAAACGGGAGAGAAAGCATCAGCAGCAATCAGTCCACCAGTTTTGCTTTGGTTTCTGTGACATGGTCCCAGCCCACAGGTTGGGGCAGTGCCGTTCAATGCATGGAACCAGTGCTTCCTGAGCCTGGGAATGTGTCAGTCACTTAGACAGTAGGGTCGCTTTAGTGGGATATGGAAAAAAAAAACCAAAACAAAACCACAGTGCAACAATGAATGAATGAAAACCCAAAATCTCTGTAAATGTTCATTAAAACGAATAAAAAAAAAGAAAGAAACCCCACAAAAACCACAACAAAAACCAAAAAACACACCAGCGCTGGGCCCTCCAGCCCCCCTAGAGAGGCTCTAGATCCAATAGGTTCAGGTAGCTCCCGAAGTTCTGTCTTTTAAAAAAGCTCCCACACATCACACGCTAGATGGCAAGATCTAAGAGGGTCCAACTCTGAGACAGGAATTAGGAATTTTCAGTTTTTAGGAAATGTCTCCAGGTGATTCTCACATCCCGCAGGGGCTCTGACGTCCAGTGACCTTCTGCGGAGTTTGCACGGGCCTTTGCCGGCGCTTGGAGGACGTGGCGCCTGAGTGGTTTACCTCTGCCTGGCGTCCTCAAATGCCCTTTCTTCCCTCTATTTTGTGTTGAGGTTTTTTTTCCGGCTCAAGTCGTCTTTTGATTCTCATTGCCTCCTGTCTCCTAAGGCCACAATTTAGCTTTGCATAGTCTCCGTATCAAGCTGTATCTCTTTGTCTTTCTGTTCTTAACTTCCAGCAGCTCTGTCCCTACTGAGTATCAGAGCTGGGAGATGTCTTAGGACTGCTGTAACAAATTATACAAAGGGGTGATTCGAATTATCACCTTATTCTCTGACAGTTTTGAGTACTGTTGTTGTTATGTGCTGTCGAGCCGCTGGCGACTCATAGTGACCCTATGTACAACAGCCCTAAACCCTGCTCTGTCCTGTGCCAATCGCACTGTCTCTGACACATCTATCCCCATTCTCCCAGTCACTGAATCAATCCATCTCATAGAGGGTCTTCCTCTCCTGTGCTGTCCCTCCACCCTCCCAGGCATGATGTCCCTCTCCAAGGACTGGTCCCACTTTGCAACATGTCCAAAGTATGTCAGAGGAAGCCCCAGAATCCTTGCCTGGTTTAACCCTCTCTAGGATGAACCTATTTATTTTCTTAGCGGTCCATGGTACCCTCAACACTCTTCTCCAGCACCACAGCTCAAAAGCATCAATTCTCCTTCTATCATGCCTAGTCATTGCCCAGCTCGTATGAAATCAGTGTCACAGGGCTGTGATCATTCTGAAGGCTCTGGGGAGGGGCTCTTCCACCTTGCAGCCCTGAAATTTCTTGGCTTGTGGTAATCCACCTTCAGTCCCTACTTCATCTTGACGTGGGCATTCTTCCTCAGGGTCTACCTCAGTTTCTTCTCTTCTTATAAGGACACTATTACTGTTGTTAGGTGCCATCAAGTCAAGTATGATTCCTATTGACCTGATGTACAACAGCTTTGAACCCTGACCTATCCTGTGCCATCCTCATCATCTCTGACACACTCGAGCCCCATTGCTGCAGTCACTGTGCCAATCCATCTGGTTGTGGGTCTTTCTCTCTTTTACTGGCCCTCCGCTGTGATGATGAGAAAGACACAGCAAGATGTCCTTCTCCAAGGAACAGCCTCTCCTAGCAACATGCCCAGAGTATATGACCTTCTGCAGCAAACACTTCAGGTCTTCTGTTTCAGAAAGCAAGGTTGTGTCATCTGCATAACACAGGTTGTTGATGAGCCTTTCTCTAATCTGGATGGCACATTAAATCCAGCCTCATCAATGATTTCTTCTGCATATAGATTGAAAAGAGATGGAGACAGGATGCATCCCTGATGCAGTCCTTTCCTGATTTTTAACTATGCAGTGTTATTTTGCTCTGCTCTGATGACAGCTTCCTGGTCCATCTATAGGTTTTGTATGAGCATAGTTAGGTGTTCTGGGATTCCCATTCTTCTCAAGGTTAGCCACAATGTGTTGTGATCCACACAGTCAAATGCCTTTGCTTAGTAAATGAAACACAGATAGACATTCCTCCGGTGTTCTTTATTTTTAGCCAAGATCCATCTGACATTGGTGATAAATGTCTTTAATGCTATGACCTCTTTTAAACCCCACTTGTATTTCTGGTAGTTCTTTATTGATGTATTGTTCCAATAATCTTGAGATAACCTTCAGCAGAATTTTGCTTGCATGTGATATTTTTTGATAATTTCCATGCTCTGACAGGCTACCATTTTTAGGAATTGGAATAAATAGGGATCTCTTTCAGTCAGTTGGCCAAGTAATTGTCCTCCAAATTCTTGGCACGACCAGGTTAGCACATCCAGGGCAGCATCTGTTTGTTGACATATATCAATTGGTATTTTATCAATTGCTGGAAACTTTTTTTGGCCAATTCCTTTAGAGCAGCCTGAACTTCTTCCTTCATCACCTTTGCCTTTTGATCATATGTTGCTTCATGAAATTCTTCTGTGCCAGCCAATTCTTTTTGGTACAGAGACTCTGTATACTCCTTCCATCTTCTCTTAATACTTCCTGGATCATTCAGTATTCTGCTCATGTTGTTGTTGTTATGTGCCGTCGAGTCGTTTGCGACTCATAGCGACCCTATGTACAACAGCCCTAAACTCCGCTCTGTCCTGTGCCCATCGCACTGCCTCTGACACACCCATTCCGAGTACCCCAGTCACTGAATCAATCCACCTCATAGAGGGTCTTCCCCTCCTGTGCTGTCCCTCTGCCCTCCCAAGCATGATGTCCCTTTCCAAGGACCTGTCCCTCCTTACAACATGTCCAAAGTATGTCAGACGAAGCCCCAGAATCCTTGCCTCCAAGGAGCAGCCTGGTTTAATCCTCTCTACGATGTATCCTTAAATACCACAACTTGAGACTTGAATTTATTCTTCTGTTTCTTCAGCTTATGAAGTGCTAAGTGAGTTCATCTCTTTTGATTTTCTGACTCCAGCTCTGTACATTTAAAAAAAATTTTTTTTGGGTGCCTAACTCTGAGAAGAATGGGAATCCCAGAACAGTTGATTATGCAAAACCTATACTTGGACCAGGAGGCAGTGGTCAGAACAGAGCAAGGAAACACTGTATGGTTCAAAATTGGGAAGGGTGTACGCCAGGGATGTGTCCTATCCCCTTACCTTTATAATCTATATGCAGCACAGATTACCCTGGAGGCTGGGCTCTATGAAAAGAAACATGGCATTGGAGGAAGAAAATCATCAACAGTCTGCGTTATGCAGATGACACAACCCTGCTTGCGGAAACTGAGGAGGACCTGAGGAGCTTGCAGAAGGTCATGGAATGCAGCCTTCAATATAGATTGAGGCTCAATATCAAGAAGACAAATATTCTCACCATTGGACCAATTGGCGACATCCTGATAGATGGTGAAGAGATTGAGATTGTTAACAGCTTTAGTTTGCTTAGTTCCACAATCAACACTCTTGGCACCAGCAGACAGGAAATTAAAGGACTTATTGCAATTGGAAAATCTGCTCTTAGAGACCTCTCCAAAGCACTGAAGAGCAATGATGTCAGCCTGGAGACTAAGGTGTGCCTGTTACAGGCAATGGTGTTTGCAATCACTTGTTATGCATCAGAGAGTTGGACAATGACTAGGGATTATAGAAGGAGAATTGATGCCTTTGAACTGTGGTGCTGGAGAAGAGTATTGATACCATGGACTGCTTGGAGAACAAACAGGTTCATCCTAGAGAGGGTTAAAACCAGGCTGCTCCTTAGAGGCAAGGATTCTGAAGCTTCATCTGACATACTTTGGACATGTTGCAAGGAGGAACCGATCCTTGGAGAAGGACATCATGCTTACGAGGGTAGAGGGACAGTGCAGGAGAGGAAGACTCTCAATGAGATGTATTGATTCAGTGACTGCAGTAATCGGGATGGGTGTATCGGAGACAGTGAGATTAGCACAGGATAGAGCAGGGTTTAGGACGGTTGTACATAGGGTCGCTATGAGTTGCAGGTGACTCAACAGCATATAACAACACAACAACACCCCCATGAAGTTGCAACCAATTTGTAGTTGACCCTTTAGTGAGTTTTGAGAGGCAATAAATCTCATTGAGGAGACTGTCTAACTTTCTTCCATGATGTAGCTGGTGGATTAGAACCATGTGCCTTTGAGTTAGCAGCACAACTCCTTACAGCGAAACCACCAGAGATTGTTGTTGTTGTTATGTGCCGTTGAGTTGACAACAACTCATAGTCACTCTATGCACAGTATCTCTGAATTCTGTTCTATCTTGAACCAGTCTCATGGTCTCTGATCCACCAACCCTCATCACTTCAGTTATTGTGCTAATTCATCTCTTATGGGTCCTCTTCTCCTGCACTGCTCCTCAACCCTTCCAAGAATGCTATCCTTCTCAAAAGTCTGATCCCTGCTGGCAACATGTCCAAAGTATGTGAGACAGTCTCAAAATCCTAGCCTATAACAAAGAGCTTGATTTCACCCTCTCTAGGAGAGACTTGTTAGTTCTCTTGGAAATCCATGGCATGTTCAATACTCTTCTTAAGCACCACAGCTCAAAGACATCTATTTTTTTTAAACTATATACATTCCTCTTATTTCTTAAAATCAACAATA